>NC_044566.1:68503201-68811534 GCF_007565055.1 Rhinopithecus roxellana | reverse complement strand
TCTGTATTCATGGGTATTAAGCAACTCTCCTCTCCCGACAATCCCTGCTCTGCCTCTATGAAAGCACACAATATTTGTCCTTGTCTATGTAGCTTATACTTCTTAACAGAAAGTTGTATTCATCCATGTTGTAACATGTACCAGGGCTTCATTCTTTTTAAGGCTAAATAACATGCCACTGTATTGTATATAGCACATTTTGTTTATTCATTCATCCATACATGGAGATTTTGGTTGTTTCCACTGTTTGGCTACTGTGAATAATGCTGCTATGAACAGTGGGATAAAAACATGCGCTCAGTCCCTGCTTTCGATTTTTTGAGATACATACCCAGAAGTAGAATTGCTGGATCATACAGTAATTCTATGTTTAACATCTTGGAGGTACAGCCATGCTACCTTTCAAGTGGCTAAAGCATTTTATTTTCCCACCAGCAATGCACAAGAGTTTCTTCTACATCGTCAGCAACTCTTTGTTTGCTATTGACAGTAGCCATCCTAATGGGTATGAAGTGGTATCTCAGTGTGGTTTTAAATTGAATTTCCTCAATCATTAGTGATGCTGAGCACCTTTTCATATGCTTGTTGGATATTTGTATATCTTCTTTGGAGAAATGTCTACTCAAGTCTTTTGCCCATTTTTGAATTGGTTTTTTGCTGCTGTGTTTAGGAGTTCTTTAGATATTTTGGATGTTAATCTCTTATCAGATATATGATTTATAAATATTTTCTCCCATTCCATATGTTGCCTTTTCACTGTTGATAGAATCTTTTGAAGGGCAAAAATGTTTAATTTTGATGAAGTCCAATTTATCTATTTTTTATGGTTGTTGCCTATGTTTTTGGTGTTCAAGTAAATGTTGCCAAATTCAATGTCATGAAACTGTCCCCTTATGTTTTTTTCTAAGAGTTTCATTGTTTTAGGTCTTACATTTAGGTCTTTGGTTCATTTGCAGTTATTATTTTTTTTTTTTTTTGAAACAAGGTCTCACTTTGCCGCCCCGGCTAGAATGTAGTGGCATAATCATGGCTTACTGTAGCCTCAACCTCCCCAGGACTCAGGTGATCCTCCCACTTCAGCACCCCCCTCATCTCCATGAGTAGCTGGGACTACAGGAATGCACCACTACAACTGGCTAATTTTTGTATTTTTATTTGGTAGAGATGAGATTTCACCACATTGCCCAGGCTGGTCACAAATTCCTTGGCTCAAGTGATCCACCTGTCCTGGCCTCCCAAAGTGCTGGAATTACATGTATGAGCCATAGCATCCGTCCTGAATTAACTTTTTCATATGGTGTTATGTAAGGGTCCAACTTCAATATTTTGCATCTGTATATCCAGTTTTCCTAGCCAAATTGTTGAAAAGACTGTCTTTTTTTTTTTTTTTTAATTGAATGTCAGCACTCTTGTTGAAAATAATTTAATCACATATTCCAGGGTTTACTTCTGGGCTCTCTATTCTATTCCAGTGGGTCTACGTATCTGTCTTCATAGTAACACACACAGTTTTGACTACTGTAGCTCTGTAGTAAGTTCTGAAATCAGGAAATGTTGAACCCTCCAAATAGATTGTTCTGGCTATTTGGGGATCCACTGGGATTCCATATGAAGTTTAGAATAGGTTTTCCTGCTTTTGCAAAAAATGTCACTGGGATTTTGAGTCTCTAGACTCAATGCAATCTCTACATATTTGCGTTTAGGTAACATCTAACATTTTTAATGGTAAGGATAAATGGTTTTAAAAGATATAATTTCTGGCATATTATAAATATTAAAACTATAAAATAAATTTACATCACTTTTTAATGTGGCTAATGGATTCTAAATACCAGACATTCATCACAACCCACTTTTAAAAAGACATTAACAAGCATTTAGTGTTTGTGCGCGCGTGCGCGCGCACGCACACGAAGAGATTCATTATAAGGAATTGATTCATGCAATTAGAAAGGTGGGCAGGTCCCAAGATCTGCAGAGGGAGTCTGTAAGCTGGAGACCCAGGAAAAGCTGATGTTTCAGTTCCAGTCTGAAGGCAGGAAAAAAAAGCTCATGTACCAATTTGAAGGTAGCCAGGCAAGAGGACTTTTACTCACAGGAGGGTCAGTCTTCTGCTCTCTTCAGGCCCTCAGCTGACTGGATGAGGCCCACCCACATTAGGGAGAACAATCTGCTGTCCTCAGTCTCCCTATTTAGATGTTAAGCTCATCCAAAAGCAGCCTCACAGAAACACCCAGGATAATGTTGACCAAATATCTGGGCATCCCATGGCTCAGTAAAGTTGATACAACATTAACCATCACAGGGTACTGGGGGACACATAGCTAGAACCTCTACTCTGGAAATGCTTCCATGATTTCCCCACCTCCATAAGATTCCATAAAGTGTCCTTTCTCTGTTCCCACAGCCTCATCACAGGCCATATTATATCACATCATCATATCATATATCATATCATACCATATCATCATATTCCATAACATATATATCACATCGTATCTTATCATATCACCATATCGTATCATATCACATCATCATATCATATCATATCACATCATATCATATATCATATATCACAATCCTGGCTGGCTTGCCTGTCTCTCCCACCGGACTGTGAACCCCTTGATGTCTCTGCAGTGCCCTTAAGACCTTACTCTGGAGTCAGACCAACTGGCTAACATCACGGCTCTCCTACTCTTAGCTGTATACTTAACCAACTTCTTAATTTTATTTTGAGTTCTGGGGTACATGTGCAGGATGTGCAGGTTTGTTACGTAGGTAAACATGTGCCATGGTGGTTTGCTGCACCTGTCAACCCATTACCTAGGCATTAAGTCCAGCGTGTCTTAGCTATTTTCCTGATGCTCTGCCTCCCCAACCCCCACAGGCCCCAGTGTGCGGCGTTCCCCTCCCTATGTCTGTGTTCACATTGCTCAGCTCCCCATGGAGTGTTCGGTCTTCTGTTCCTGTGTTAGTTTGCTGAGGATAATGGCTTCCCGCTCCATCCATGTCCCCACAAAGGACATGATCGCATTTCTTTGTATGGCTGCATAGTATTCCATGGCATACAGGTACCACATTTTATTTAACCAGTCTATCATTGATGGGCATTTGGGTTGATTCCGTGTCTTTGCTACTGTGAATAGAAACAAGCATTTTTTGAACAGTCAAAAATTTTGTATCATTCCTTCTACCTTAAACTTGTTTGCCATTCCACTTGACACATATAGTTTTACCATAATTTAATGTAGTTTTATTGTATTGATCACCTGTTATACTTCACAGAAATGGTAAATGGAAATAAAAATTTTGTTTTCATTTCTATTCCTGTTGCTCATTTCTATAGATCTCAGTCCTGAGAAATCTATTAATAGTTCACATATTGAAAAGAATGTAAAGCTTCATTACAGCAAGAGCCATCAATACTTCAGATTTCTTCTGAACCATATGCCAAAAATAATATGCAAAGTTATTTGAAATCTTCTATCTGCTGACATTGTGATTAGGTCATTTTCTAAACTTCTAAAAAGCAAAGAAACAGAAACCACTGACTTGTGAAAATATTATTAATTAGTCACAAGAACCATTTACTTTCTTAACTTCTGAGAAGTATGTATCTGGAGGTAGACCAAGAAGTTTCAAATGACCTTGAATTATCCCTGCTGTGGTCTCATTTAGATTTATCTTTTTTCACTCAGTATACTCAGCAAAGTTTGAGGAAAGTAAAAATGTTTCATTTGTAATAGTCTCTTGCTACTTCACTGCCATTTGATAAAATAGTTTTCTCTTATTACACATGGCTAAGCTTCCTCATATTGTATTATTTGTGAAAAAGGTTCTCCCCAACATAATCGGTCACTCAACATATATCATATGGCTCCTCTGTTTTAACCCGAAGTATTTATTCAGGGGCAGAGACTTCATCAGACATCACTGGCCACAATCAGGAAGCATGACAACCTCCACAGCCATCACTGAGAATGCGAGCAGGGAAGAGGTGACAGAAGAGGTCAAGCTAGCCCAATGGCCATGTCTGTCCAACAGATCAAAAATGAGAGGAGACAGTCACTGAAGGTGTCACATGCCTTAAGTGCTCTTTCAAACCCTAAAGTTGCAGATTTAGCTCATTTAAGTTTTGCAAAATTTTTGCCACACTCTGACAACACCTCTGTCTTTACTTTCTACCCAATCAGTTACATCAGAATAAAAGACTGATTTCATATTTCAACTACAATGCCCATGTTAATAAACATCCCATGATGACTCTTTTGCTTCTGAGCTTTCACTCATAGACACAGATGGATCCGATGAACAGAGTCTGGCCATGACCTTGGTGTCTCCATGATATCAGGGGCAGTTGCCTCCCATGCTTCTCACCAGCAATTTTTTTGGACTTTTGCTCAGGAGCAAGGTATCGCTGACCACTGTATACGGTGAGAGGGTGGGTTGTACCACTGAATAGATACTGCCTCAACTCCATGACAGAAGATAAAGGTACTATCAGGGTCCGGATATAATAAACATCGGCAGCCTTTTTTTTCCCCACTAAATGTTGTCTCATTGGTTTGTGTCCCTAAGATTTGTTGTATCATGGCACATACACCACAGTAAGACTTGAAGAGGTGAGATATATTCCTTCCTTTTGTAAACTGGGAAATGTAGGCTC
This sequence comes from Rhinopithecus roxellana, assembly GCF_007565055.1. NCBI lineage: Eukaryota > Metazoa > Chordata > Mammalia > Primates > Cercopithecidae > Rhinopithecus > Rhinopithecus roxellana. Next base: position 68,806,868 of record NC_044566.1, on the reverse strand, counting down.
TGGAGAGGGAGGTGGGGAGGGAGAGCACAGAGTACCATGGAAGTTGACCACTACGAATGGACTCTCGTGGAAAGTTCATCTGTCCTTAGGAATACTTTCTGCTCTCGAATCTGCTTTCTCAAAGCAACTGGGAACACAGGGTAACTACATCAAGGTAGTGGGGCAGGGGGTAGCATGATTTACTGATAGTTTTTGTAAGTCTAACCTAACCACTGACTTGTGAAAGTATTTGTTAATTATTTGTTAGGTAATTGTTAATTACCTAACAGAAATGTTTAGGAGGCAGGCTGGAGCATCAGGAGAGGCAGGAATTCCAGATAGGTCAGGAACAGTGATACATGCCTTTAATCCCAGCTGTTTGGGAGGCTGAGACAGGAGGATCACTTGACGCCAGAAGTTTGAAACCAGCTGGGATTAGTCTTGAAGAAAGATCCTGAGATGGCCCAGTTGATGGTCCTGATATAGGGTGGCAGCAAAGAATGACTCCAGGCCTCTTCTGATAGGAGACAGGAGAGATGGTAATGACCCCAACCAGAGATGAAGCTCGGGAGGGACAGGGCCAAGTGGTAGATAAATGTATTTTGTGGGCATGTTTAATATGCAGTACCTGTGGGCTCTTCAGGAAAAAATCCAGAGCACAAGGCTGATGCTCAGGGGAGAGTTTCTGATAAGAAAAATGTTTGTAACATTAGCAAATATGCTATAACCACAACAGTAGAAGTCTCCAGCGAGGGAACCTATGTAAGGAGGCAAAAGAAAATCCACTGTGGGCCTCTGGGTGACAGTAACACTTAAAGGTCAAGGGCAAGGACAGAAGCAAATAAAAGGCCCTTTGCAACACATTTCATAAATGGTACCTAAAGTTTATGGTTCCTCTGCTTTAACCCTAAATAAGTATGTATTCTGGGACAGAGACTTCATCAGACATGACGGGCCACAATCAGGAAGCATGACAACCTCCAGAGCCATCGCTGAGAACAGCAGCAGGGAAGAGGTGACAGAAGAGGTCAAGCTGGTCCAATGGCCATGTCTGTCCAACAGATCAAAAATGACAGGAGACAAACAAGGCCTAACCTGTGCCGCCCATGGTAAAAACACTCTCCTCCTTGGCCCTCCATCCCAGCTGGTAGACCCCACCATCCTGGCTATCAGCTTCTGGTCCTCAGAAGCGGTGGCTTCCTCAAGGGCCCCACACTGGGAGCTGCCTGCAAAAGGCTTAGCACTAAGATCCCTGCAAGAACAAAAATGGCAGACAGCACCAGGAGCCCCACCGCTCAGTCAGCACCACGTGTCCCTCCCAGGCCTCAGAAAGCTGCAGATGGATGATGCTGGTGCATTCAGCTCACAGCTTCTCATGGAAAAACATTCTTGAACACTTGTTTCTTTCTCCTTCCCCTTTCTCTTTGCTCTCAGTTTTTATTTTCAGAAGGAACAAGTAATACTTGCCTTTAAAAATTCCTAGCAATCAAGCTACTATCAAGGTCATTTTATTCCCTATGCTTAATTATGGCATTATTAATATTCAGAAAATAACATAATTTATTGCAAATAATTTTAAGGCATTGATATAGCAAGTTGTCTATTGTAAGTGCATACTTTTATGACTTCAGAATAGTAGCTGAACAATCAGTAGAAATATTTTTCAATCCTGCTGAAAAGCCTAAGAATACTAAAATAGATAGGGAATCAGCAACTGCTCAAGGCAATAATTACAGCATGGAATGTGTTTTATGAGGAGTAAAATCCTCAAAATATATTTTATTGCTGCAGATACTTGTATATTAGACTTTCACTAAATAAGCTAATGGATGATGTAACCTGAATATATGACACAATCATGAACATCTGGAAAAGAAATCCACAGCTAATTCCATGAACGGTTCTCTTAATTGTCATCCAAGTATCAATAAATATATAGTTAAAATGCAATATTCTTTGTAATTGCACAGTGTAAAATCCCTTTCCACAGTAGGATTTAAAGGAGAGGGATAGTGCTTTTCATTATCTATATCTGCTAACAAGTTTGTTCCCTATTATTTTCATAACAATAGAAATTCTATTGCTTTCTGGAAGTTCTTCCAGGAAAGGAAAATAAAAGTGATAAGCAATGAAAAAAGCTCTCACCTTTTATCACAGGGCCAAATTACTGTGAACATATGTTAATTTTATTAGCATCTGAAATGTATTAGCCATTCAGTATTTCAACGTTTGCATTATTAGATGGATGTTAAACAATGTAATTAAGAAATAAAAGCTAATTAAAGAAAGATTGAACTCACTCACTGGAGCTTTTAAGAAAAGTTTTCACAAGAAAGAACACAGAGAAAACAGAGATAAATGAGAGAAGAAAAGAAAACGTTAAATAAATGTTATTTCATATCCTCAAAGAGATAGGAGAAGATATTACATCTGTAAACTAAGATCAGAATGCTTGTAGGGAAAAAAAGACATAGAAAAGCACTTGAAAATTAAAAAGAGAGAAAAACGTGGCTTATAAAAACCCAATCCTCAATAGAGGACCTAGAAGATAAGTCACGGAAATATCCAAAACAGTAAAAGGATAAGATTAGAATGTAAACCCAGAAGAATAAATATATGACTAAGTTGTAGAGACAAAATGTAGAAAATGCAAAGGAGGATATTACCAAAAAATAATAGAAGAAAATTTCCCAGACTAAAGAAAACCAGTCTTTAGATTGAAAGCACATTAAGAAAAGGAGATTCACACAAACACATATCTTTGTAAATTTCAGAACACTAAACATAAAGAGAAAATGGAGTCCAAATACCAAGGATGGAGAATCAAAATTGTATTGAGTTTCCAATCAACCAGAAGGAAGCTAAACAACACATAGCATTCTGAGAGAAAAAGAATTTCAGCCTAGAATTTTATACCCAGCTAACTTACCAGTCAAATATAATAAAAGAATAAGGATATTCTGGCTATCCAATGTCTCATAAATATACTGCTGATGTAACAGTAAAAATCTATTGATATATGTGCTTCAGGAATGAGAGTGAAGAAACTGAGAGTAAGGAAAACAGTGAATCCAGGAAATGGTGCCCTCCTGGAGAGCATCAAAGAGAAGTGAAGTTCAGCAGAAAGCAGAGGCCTAGAGAGCAAGCAGTCCAGATGGGGACTGGAGCAGAGGGTGCTTCAGAAGGAAGGGGAAGGTGGACAGGAGACTCAGGAAAACATACACTATAATGGAACATCTGGAGAGTATTAAACAAATGTGGGATGCAGTTAGGGTAAAAGACAAAAAGAAAGGCCATTAAAAACTACAGAGAAAACCGAAACCTGAACAAGAAAGAAAAAATAATCATACTTCTTAGCCCTACAATGAACATTATTTACATAATTTAAAAAGGTTATCATGGATATCTGAATTAGTTAAAATTAGAGATGTAACTATGTGTGAAGGGAGAAGGAGAGAAGATAAGGCTGCAATGTAGAGAGGGAAATCCTCATCTGTTGAAACAGGAAGTCAAAAGATAATGTCTAAAACCAACAAATTTTGGTATATTGCAAAATAGGCACACATATTCAGAGATATGAAGATAACTTCCAGAAGAAACAATTGGGTTTTCTTTGAGACAGGGTCTCGCTCTGTTGCCCAGACTGGAGTGCAGTGGCACAATCATGGCTTACTGCAACTTCAACTTCCTGGGCTCAAGCGATCCTCCTGCTTCAGCTATCCGAGTAGCTGGGACTCCAGGAACATGCCACCACGCCTGGCTAATTTTTGTGAGGTTTTTTTTGTAGAGATGGAGTTGCATCATGTTCCTAGGCTGGTCTCAAATTCCTGGGCTCAGACAATCCACCCCCTCCAGCCTCCCAAAGTGCTGAGATTAAAGATGTGAGCCACTGCGCCTTGCCCTAGAAGAAACATCTAAAGAGGCGTTCTTTAGGGTTTATGACTAGAAGAGAAGTACAATGGGGGCAAGGATCGTCATTGTTAATGACATTAAATATATTCATACGCTGTATATACATACACATACACACAAGTATACTATGCCTCCAGCTTCTGTAACTTTTAAACTACCTGTTTTATTTTGATTTAAAATGTAATGTAATTGACTTCATTTTCCCAAGACATTATAGAAATCATTGACTAGCTAGTACTGTTTTCATTTCTACATTGACATTTGGATTATATTTAGCATTCTTCTGCTGCCAAAATTATGTCACTGATATTGGTATGTATTTCATTGCCAAGTGCCTTTCACACACTAATTATCAATTTTAAATCATGTGATTACATCCCACTCAGTATAGCTGATATAGTTAAGAGGGAAAAAACTCCAGGGAAACAGCTGCCTCTTTGTTAAGATGACAGGATCTTTTAGTACAGTTGTGAACATTTTTTTTTTTAAGGGAGGCAAATGACAAACATTGTGCATAATTCTGTATTAGATTCATCTCTTAAGATATCATAACGTCATGGAGAAAATTCACAGGGCAAGTTGAAAACAAAATGAAACAAAATATAAACATAATCAGAATTACATCCTTTAATATTTTCCAAAAAAAAAACCTGGCAAGAGTTCATCAGCAATTTGATGGCACAGACATAATCACACCAATAACCGTTCAAAAACTCAAAGTCTACTCAGGAAACAAGTGACTGACTGAACTGCAGTGTACATCCAGCTCCCTCTGCTTGCTCCCTCTCTCTCTTTCTCAACACCCTATTGCTCTCAGTGAGCCATTCCTGTCCTGGTACTTGAGCTTTCTAGAAATTTATTTACTAAGATAGACACAGTCACATACTATTGTTGCTGGAAAATGGATCTATCAATCAGAGATATCTGTAGTTTAAAGTTGGAAAGGATTAATTAATTCAGTTTATTTTTATTAAATATTGAGTATATATCAGGTTGTGGAGATAGTTTGGATTTTTTGTTTTTGTTTTTTAAAGACAGATGTTCTCTGCCCTCAAGGAGATTTTTAAGTTGGGGCTGGGCCCAATAACAGATCGCATATTAGCTTTTTTCATCCCAAACAGAGTCAGTGCTATTTATCAAAGACAGTAACATGTGCCAAGGACCTGAAGGAGGATTCCCTGAGGAAAGGCCACTTCAGCTGAGCCTTGAGAGATGGCCAGGAGCTGGCTGCATGGGCCTATAGCAGGATCAGCAGTCTCCATTCAAATTTTCATCTTTAACTTACTATCTAAAGAAACAGACTTCTGTGCAAATTAGCAATAAGATTAGAAGTATGGACAAATTCAGAGACAGTAAGAAGCCTCATTTGAATGGAGGTTAGAGACTACCAAAAGCTGAAGGAAAACTGTTATGGCAACTATTCTCCTGGGGTTCAAAACCTGATGGAAGAACAAAAACAAATGGAACTGATGTAACTTTCTCCTTGACTGTATTTAGATGGTTGAAGCGGCCAGAAGCCAGCTCCCCAGCAAGCAAACAGTTGACGTGGTCCTCTCTGAGGCAACGCGTTAATTATGGCTTGACGCATATGCATGTCTTCTCCAATGCCCCAGGGTTTTGACCTTTGGTTATAACTCACTCCTGCTTGATCATTATTGAATACATATTTATGGAGCACCAACTATGGACTAGGCTCTATTCCAGCTGCTGCAGATTGAGGGGGAAAGACAGATAGAACCCTTGTCTCCAAGGCACTTATAGACCACTGAGGACACAAGTAATACAGAAGGAAACGCACAAACAAGAACATCAGAGCTCTGAAGAACATAGGGTGTTGTGACCTAGAGGAGAGACCCACCAACCTTTCAAAATGGGACAGAACATTTGGGAGCAAAGCAGCTAGAGGAAGAAGAGCGTCACCTGTTCAGATCAGTAAAGAGGGCAATACAGCTGGAGCATAATAAGGAATTATGAGCGTGGTGCCAAAAGGTAGGAAGCTCGGCAGGGGTGGATCACAAAGGGAGGGGAAAGGACAGGGCAGGGGAAGACAGAGCAGGAAGAACAAGTGTTGAGATGAAAGAATCAACAGCTCTCTTTTGGACATGTTGAGTTTGAGAGGGCAAAGCAATATAGATTTACATTTTTGGTAAGACACTTCCTTTTGATTCTTTGTTTTATTTTAGATTCAGGGGGTACATGTACAGGTTTGTTACATGGGTATATTGCGAGATGCTGAGGTTTGGGCTTCTAGTGATCATGTCACCCAAATAGTGAGCACAGTACCTAACAGGTAGTTTTCCCAACCTGCGGCCTCTCCCTCTCCCATTTCGGAGGCCTCTGTGTCTGTTGTTCCCATCTCTGAAGACATCTCATTTCTAAAAGCAGTATTTCACTGTTTAATAATTTTAAGCTAATAAAAGCAGTATTTCACTGTTTAATAATTTTAAGCTAATGTTATTTCATACACAAGCAGTGTCACTGTCCAAGTCAGACAACTGAAGACGTAGCACATAAATTTCAACAGCACAGTCTGCAAAAAGTGCATGTGTTCTTCATGCCTACCTCTTAGGTAGGACACAGTTCTTCCTTCTGAGATTTGTAATTCCTTAGCTCTCTTTCAGCTCTGTGGAAAACCTCTCAGCTCTCTGAAAATATGCCTTGCCAGTTTGGTTCCCAAGTAATCTCTGTTTATAAAGTTACAGAGGTTTGTAAAAGTTAAGGCATGCATATTAAAGTGTAAGTATCTGAAAAATTAAAAAAAAATTTAAGTAGAAATACACTTTAAATAGATATTTCAGGTATAAAAAGTATCTGGGGGGCTGGGCACAGTAACTCAAGCCTGCAATCCCAGCACTTTGGGAGGCTGAGGTGGGAGGTTGAGCCCAGGAGTTTGAGAACAGCTTGGGTGACATAGTGAAACCACATCTCTACAAAAAAAAAAAAAAAAAAAAAAAAATTTATTTATTTATTTGAGATGGAGTCTTGCTCTGTCACCCAGGCTGGAGTGCAGCGGCATGATCTCAGCTCACTGCAATTTCTGCCTCCCCAGTTCAAGTGATTCTCCTGCCTCAGCCTCCCGAATAGCTGGGATTACAGGCACGCACCACCATGTCCAGCAAATTTTTAGTAGAGACGGGATTTTACCACATTGCCTAGGCTGGTCTCAGACTCCAGACCTCAAGTGGTCTGCCTGCCTCGGCCTCCCAAAGTGCTGAGATTAGAGGAGTGAGCCACTGTGCCTGACCTCTACAAAAAATTTAAACATTTAGCTGGACGTGGTAGTGCACGCCTGTAGTCCCAGCTACTCAGAAAGTTGAAGTGGAAGAATCGCTTGAGCCCAGGAGGTCAAGTCTTCAGTGAGCTATGACTGTGGCACTGCACTCCAGCCTGGGTGACACAGCAAGACCCTGTCTCAAAAAAAAAAAAAAAAAAAAAAAAGTTTTGGGGAGCAAAAAAGCCAGTTTGAACTTGGGCTAAAAAATGTTTGTTTTGTTCAGAATGTTCTCTTTCTTGTCTTTAAATTAAGGCAACTTGTGATTTAAACCACTGACGACAATATCTCCAGAAGTGTACTAAGAGACAGACTAAAGTGCACGGCTGCTGTAGAGCCTCAGTATCAGATGCAGTAAATGAGTAGCTTACTGTAGAAAATGGAACAATAAAACATAAAATATTAAAAGTTTACCCTTTCTTCCTTTCTTCCTGTATGTGTGAGACAGACAAGTGATTTTAGGGGTTATGCTGCTTTGCGGTGTTACTTCTGGCTTCTCCAGTGCACAGGAAAAGAAGTAACATGAGCAGAGTGAGCTAAAAAAAGAAACAAGTAGGAATAGCTGTTGTAAAGGAATTAAATGGTCTAAGTCTCACTCAAGGGAAATACAGAAAAACATTTACAGTAACAGGATTAAAGATACTTTTCCATTCTCTATTTTTCATATGGATTTAGTAATGGATCCATGAATTACTCACACTGGATTAATGTGCTCACTATTTGATTTTATTAAAATAATTTTGAGGCTAGACGTACAAATAAATGGGTAGAACTGAGAGTCCAGGAATAAATCCTTCCTGATTTAGTCATTTGATTTTCAACAAGTTACCAAGACAATTCAATAGGTAAAAGAACAGTCTTTTCAGTAAATGGTACTGGTACAACTACATATCCACATGCGAAAGAATGAAGTGGGACAACTACCTCACACCATTAACGAACAATAACTCAAAATAAACAATAGTCCTAAGTTTAAGAGCTGAATCTATAGAATTCCTACAAGAAAACAGAATAAAGTTTTTTGACCTTGGGCTAGGCAGGAGTTTTTTAGATAAGATACCAAAAGCAAAAAGGACAAAAGAAAAAATAGATACATTAGACTTTATCAAAATTACAAACATCTGTGCTGCAAAAAAAAAAAAAAAAAAAAAAAAAACCACTATAAAGAAGGTAAAAAGACAATCTACAGAATGGGATAAAATATTTACAAATCATATATCTGATATAGGATTCGGGATTTGTATATAGAATATATAAAGAACACTTAGAGCTCACCAATAAAAAGACATAACCCAGTCTAAAAATGGGCAAAGAATCTGAATAGACATTGCTCCAAAGATGATATATAAATGGCTAATAATCACATGAAAAGATGTTTAACATCCTTACTCGCCATGGAAATGGAAACCAAAACAACAACAGCATACCACTTCAAACCCATCAGAATGGTTATGGTAAAAAATAGACAGACAATAACAAGTGCTGGTGAGGATATGGAGAAACTGGAACCTAGCGCATTGCTGGTAAGAAGGCAAAATGAGGAAGCCACTCCAGAAAACAGTTCGACAGCTCCTCAAAATGTTAAACATAGAGTTATCATTATGATTCACCAATTCCACTTCTAGGTATTGAAGAGAACTGAAAATATATTTCTATACAAAAAAACTGCATCCAGATGTTCACAGCAGTGAAACCAAGAGGTTAGTCTGATCACAACTGTTGCTCTGCGTTTTTGGCCACTTGCTTTATGCTATTTTGTCCCTTTTCCATGAAGTTGAAGGCCGTGCCACAGAACACTGAAACTTAACCAGCACTGGCTGCATTACAGACGACATTCCTGGGTCACTGTGGCAATGTTGGCTTCGGTTGTTTTTCAGGAACTTGGGCCAGCTGCTGTTCAGCTCAAACCAGTTGAGACCATCAACCCTTCAAGTGGGCCTGTGCAAATACCTGAGGTGGCCTTTTGAAGCCAGAGAACCAAAAAACTCCACCCACAGATCATGCTAAAGCTGCCATCTTCTGTATATATGTCATATGAAGTGCCATGAACCCCCACTACGCCTGCACAGATGAACCTGTTTCTTCCTAACCCAAAAAATATTCCTAAGCCTATGTACAGGCAGGTGGATTTGAGAGCTGTTCTCCTGCCTCCTCAACTCAGCCCTGTGAACAAATCTTCTCTCTCTTGGAGACCTCATGATACACGCTGCCCTGCATATGTTTCTTCGTAAAGCAAGCATTTCCAGGGCATGAAATAAAATTGATCTTCCAACAAATGAAGAATCACCTCATCTCATCACCAGCAGCCTGCTCTTATGCCCTGCCCTTCAGAGTAGCAGATACTATATTAGAGCACTGTATACTGTTATTTGAGATTAAAGTGTTGGCATTTTTTTTTTTACTTTCTTATACATACTGGATATACCTACCCCACGAATTAAACAGTCCAGAAAAAAAAAAAAAAAAAAAAGCTATATTGGCAATCATTTAGCATCTTTGAATGCCTTCAGATCAATGTGAGAACTAGTAAGTTCTCAGCCTTCATCAAGACAGTAGTTTAAATATTTCCACAGTTTCAAAATTAAGTGCCATGTGCCATTTTATAGACACTCATACTCAATCCCTGGAACACCAGCATGGTTTACAGTATGGACTAATAATGGAGACTATATATGCACTGCTTTAAATTTTAAGCATGTAGAGATTTCCAAAGCAAGCTCTGCTTTTGAGTAAATTACACGTATTACAGCTTTTATTACAACCAGACAAAAGATATCTTACCTCGTTACGTTTTTTTTTGAGACAGGGTCTTACTCTTGTTGCCCAGGCTGGAGTGCAGTGGCATGATCTTGGCTTACAGTAGCCTCAACCACCCTGGGCTCAGGTGATCCTCCTGTCTTAGACTCCCAAGTAGGGAATACAGGTGTGCACCACCATGCCTGGCTAATTTTGTATTTTTGTATTTTTTATAGAGACAGATTTTTGCCATGTTGCACAGGCTGGTATTGAACTCCAGTGATATGCCCACCTCAGCCTCCCAAAGTGCTGGGATTACAGGTGTGAGCCACCACACCTGGCCTCTTCATTAAATAAAAGGTAGAAGGAAAAAAATAAGGGTAGAAGGAAAAAATAAGCTAACTCCAAGTATCTATCTGTTGGATTCTAAAGCAACGTCTGAATTTGTAGGAAATGAGAATGCAAACAAGAAAAGTTATTTTAACAAAATCCTTAGCAAAGCACCTAAAATACATAGACTGAAAATTAATGACCAAGAAAACAGAAGCTGGCAACTGCATGTTTAATGTCAGTGAGTTGGATAACTGTTACATTCTGGACCTAAGACCTCCATAATTTAAAACTATTAAACAATGCTAAAAATCTGCTGGCAGTGTTGAACTGTTTAACGCCTCATTTTTCTCCTACACAAACCTCTTAAACCTCAGCTAGCTTCTACCTTTTCTTGATGCTAGGAGTCCCCTTGGGCAGAGACTCTGATTTTAAGTTCACAGAATTCATTTTTCTGTGCACTAAGTTGAGAAGTCACTCAGCAGGGTCCCCAAAGCAGCCTGCGGCAGCTTGGCACCCACAGTGCACGGAGTTCGGAGTGTCTCTCCTGGAGGAGCCCCTTCAGAATAAACAAAATGCCAGCCCAAAGGAAGCTCCGTCTTAACAGAAAAAGAGGAAAAGCTCATTTTTAAAGACACTTCTATATTTAGAATATGTTTACAGAAAGCACCACTGTGTGGGGGCGCCAATAAGAGAAACTAGCCACACATTCTAGTCCTATAGGTGTAGAAACAACTGCTTTTCTCTATTTAACTGTTAGATTAATATACTTATAAAGCTACAAAACTAATTATATAAAATTGGTTAAAATTATAGAAAATTAAACTGTAAAACACACGGAAGTTACATTTCAGAATTAAAATTAGCTTTACCATCCCTGTCAGAGCAGAGAGGCTTCTAAATCTTACAGCTTTTCAAACAGTCACCGCTTATATCTATCTTCACACTTTTAATACAAGCTGTAATATCTGGTAACAGTCCTTCATAGCCAAGAATCCACTGTACATTAATATCATGAAAACGGCCACTCCTTACCCTACCCCCAGCAGAAAATGACTATAAATTAAGATAAGCATTTTATACATACTGGAAAAAACTAAAAGGTAAAGTTTAAACAAAATGCTTTGCCAATGTATACAATGTATGACATGCATAGGCAGTTACTTTGCCAGTGGAATATTATTGCTAATGTGCTTTTTTCTCTAAAAACTCATCTCTTTGTCCTTGCTGTGTATAATCATTCGTTATTTCTTCCAACACAGAAAACAGAAGTTCTTGCGCTGCTTGTCATACGATTTCACTGTGCGCTCTTTAAAATAAGTTAAGCATATGTGCCAGAGATGGCATTTTAGAAAAACTAGAGATTAGGTACTGTGTACAAACACACACACAGTTCTCAGATGCCTCTTCAGTACTGTGATTCCAAAAACCATAGTACTAAGCACCACTTCTAGCTACAGGAAACAGTAGGTAATATTCCAACGTATTAACGACAAACAGGTTTGGCTAAGTGAACCACAGTTTGATGTGGAGAGCCTAGGCAAGCCTTCAGGTAATGGTAACATCTGAGTCAGTTTTTGAAGGATTGGCACAACTTCAATACTAACATACGGGAAAGAGAGATGTGGCATTTTGGGTCCAGAGGCTGATCTGTGCACAAGCACAAGAGGTGGACAGCACAACTAATCTGTGTGATATTTATTATATGAATGGAGGTAAACAAAGTTTATATCTGGGCCACATCTTTACAAATATACAATTTAATAATATACATATATATTTTTACATATCATGGGATATTCCTTAAACTGACTCTGTGAACCTCTACTAAATTACTATGTTGTAGATTTAACTGTTCCCCAAACATTGAGGTTCTCATTTTGATATTCAGTTTCAACAAACTGATGAGTTTATATTGAACTCGTTTTTTAAATCTCGTACAGTCCTGTCATCCAATTTACTTAAGACCTGCAGTCAGTCACTTGAAAAAGCCATGAAACCTGACCACATACATATTGCATTTAACTACGAATACATAAACATAAAGTCATTCAACCAAAATGTGGTTCTGCATCCAAGAACTGCTCTCCCGGCTCCACATTCTCCATCACACATAGATACTACAATGTGTCAATGTGATTTCAGTTAGAAAACGTACAGTTTCAGGGGGTTTAAGTAAAGGAAAAATTACAAGGCAATTTGAGTGAACATCCTTCATGACTTTAAAAAAAATTCTCCAGTTTTTCACAGTTGTCTCACCCATATCTAATTCACTTAAAAAAATAACAAACTCACCTTTGAGTCTTTCCAAAGCATACAAATTAGTTTTTATTTTAAAAAGCTCCCTTATTTTCCGTGTGCATATTTCATCATTTTATGTAACAGTTTATATTCCGTGGTTCTAGTAACTTGCACGTCTAGTGAGGCAGTAACCACTGAAGGGGCTCATGGAATGAAAGGGAAGTAGAACCTCATTTTTCTTCTTTCACAACCACAGGAGTTTCAACATGTTAGGTGGGAGGTTGACTTTTATGATGAAATTGAAGGTAAGTCTATTTTCAGACTTATCTATTGCTAATTAATATCCAGCACCTCAGGCTTCTATTTTACAACTCAATCAGAACTGATACACATACTGATATCAGAATTCCAGCATCTACATTTCCTACTGCCTCACAGACTGCCTTTCTGCATTGAATTTGAGAAAAAGTTCTCAAGCACAGTGAACATGTATCATCTTCTTATATTTTGTGTAAGAAATGAAGCTCACTTAGGATTGCTGTAGTTTCTAATTAAAACATACCATTCGTATCTCATAATACTACAGTCACTTTTTTTTTTTTAAAGTTGGCGAGCATTTAGCAGGCATTAGTCATCCCATCTTTCAATACTTTTCCTACCCCCGGATGATCAAGACAGGGAATGTAGCTGCTGGTCTTCAAGCTCTTCATCGAGTTGCCAGTATAGAAACTGAGCCTCAATCACTGAATCTTAATCACTTGTTTCCCTGCCATTACTCATTGTTCATATTTGTAAAGACAAGTTCTAAGATGATGTATACTTATTTGTAACAATAATAGGAAGTGTTTTATGCAAGGCAAAACTTTAGAAAATTCTGTTATTCGTGCAACAAATCTCTAATGTAGGCTGCCATGGGATATGGTTTGGCTGTATCCTCACCCAAATCTCATCTTGAATTGTAGTTCCCATAATCCTTACATGTCATTGGAGGGACCTGGTGGGAGGTAATTGAATCATGGGGGCAGATACCTACCTGCTATTCTTGTGATAATGAGTGAGTTCTCATGAGATCTGATGGTTTTATAAGTGGCTTTCTGCCCCCACTTTGCTCTGTACTTCTCCTTGATGCTGCCATGTGAAGGACATGCTTGCTCCCCCTTCCACCATGATTATAAGTTTCCTGAGGCCTCCCCAGCCCTGCAGAACTGTGAGTCAATTAAACCTCTTTCCTTTATAAGTTTACCCAGTCTCAGGCAGTTCTTTATTAGCAGTGTGAAAATGGACTAATGCACCATGTATATCATATTTTTAATATTTGAATAGTCAAGTAACATGTGTTCACACCCAACCACTTCATTATCTTCACGTTTCAGAGTATATTGCCAAATCTTTCAATAGCAAATTCAAGGCCTCTGGCAAGGAGGAGGAGGAGAAGGAGGAGTACCGAGAAGCAGTTCTTCTCTGATCATTTGGAAACTTCTGGAAAAGTACCATCTTCAGGAGAGAGCCACCCACAGACACGGATGTGGGAGGCAGGTTGTAAGGGCAGCACTGGCTCACGTTTACCTGTGTGAGCTGCAAAAAGAGTTAATTGTTTGGCCAATGGGCCAGAACTATGGGGCAATGCCGAAGCCCTAGAGATTTTGGCTTGACACTGAGAAAGATGGGGAATTTTCCTCAGGTCAGAGCAATAACTCATTCCAAGAGAACGAGTCTAGACAGCTCATAAAGACTTGTTGAAAGCCTTAGAGAGAGATGCCCTGGGCTCCACAGCCATCCCAGAAGAGCGAGCGCAGGCTGCACTCCCTAGTAGAATAACTAGAGCCTGGAGGTGGAGCATCTAGCCAGGCATAAACTCTACCCAGCAAATGTTCATTCTCTTTCCATAAGGCAGATTTATTTTCCATTGTAACTTGGATGTATGTTATTCAGACAATAACCCAGTGTTTTCCTACAAATAGACCTCAGAAGCTCTGAGCAAGATTAGGGCTTGGATTTCAGTTTCCACGGCTGCCTGGAAGTGTCGTTTTCCTGACGGTTAAGATCTCAGAAATTCTCCACCCCGAAAGATGCTTTCTGCTGCCTCTGCTCAGAATTAATACAGAATTGGGCAACAGAACACTTTTCAGGTGGATCTTAGGATCATAAGCCCTTTTTGGCTGCCAAAACCATCTCTCCTGTAACACCCTATGGTTATTCTCACTGTTGCTTACTGAGACTTTTATGAGGGTTAGGTTTTCCAGGCCTGGGTGGAGACAAGGAGGCAGGCTGCAGCAGGGCTTGGAGATGGAAACAGGCAGCATGACGGCGATCATCCAGGGAGCTACTTCTTCGCATGGAGACTTATGTATTTCTTGTGAAATGTTCACTTTCTCAGTTCAGCAAATCTCCTTCCTATGGATGAATTTTTAGGCAGAAATTCATAGAGTGCCTCCAGGTGTCCCGGAACCTGCCACACAACTCCTTTAAAGTCAAAATGAGTTGCTTCACCCTATATCATATGCAAGATTCTTGAAAAACCACTGGAAAGAGGCTTGTTTTAGATACCTGGACCTGATTCAAGATATTGTGCAGTAACGTGAGCATCTTTTGGTTGACTTTTCAGGACTGACCTTACTATCCAGTTTGTTGTTTTCTAATGATGTAACTGTGTTTATTTCCTTTCCTGCTCTGGCCAGGTCTACACAGATTCCTGGTACTGGTTCCCACCATTCTCCATTGTACACTTTGACCCGTCATAGATGCAGCATATGCAGTCAGTGTTCTAAAATCAGCATGTCTGGTTTAAATGCCGGCTTCGCCGCTGTTTGAGTGTGGACAAGTTACATCGCACCTTTGCGTGCCTTGGCTTCCTCACGTAAAATGAAGATCATCTAACAGGGGCTTAGGAGTTGGCGGACATTAAAGAAGTGAATACAGTATGTGTAAAGCACTTAAAGCAATGGACGGTACATTAAAAGGCACAATAAATGTGAGCTGCTGTTGTTATGATTATGGTAGAATATATGGAGCCATATATTCTCCATATATGGATAAAGATGAAAGGTTTCATCTTTAACCTCCTTTAGGAAATACGTTACATTTTCCTGAAGATCTGAGTGTTCTATTGGAAATATCCAATTTTGCTTTCATGAAGTAGAGTTACTATTTTGCTCTTCCGGGTTGAAAGAGAAAATATGTTTTGCTTAATCACATCCCCCTGCTTTACGGCAGCTTCATCTGTCATCAGCAAGAGCACCTGAAATGCTGTGAGGGCAGCTGCCAGAGAAGGGAGTCCTTAATATCCATGCAGATAAATGTTCAGGGGAAAGGTCCTTGTTCATCTAAATACACTCAGGGACGGAGGCAAGTCCACAGGGACTACTCTCTCCAGGCTCTCCTGCAACCCACAGCTGCCCTCCAAGGTGGCAGACTTGTGCGAAACTATTTTCAAGTGACAAACTTCTGTCAGATCCCACATAATCATCTATGGCAGTGACTCTGTCTGGGAAGGGGCTGCATGTGTTTAGACTCAGGGAGGAGCTCCTACATTCATGCCACCAAAGGAGTTAAAAATAAGATGTTCTGGCATATTGACTGTTCTGATTTAAGGGAACCTAAAAAACAGGAGTCACAAGAAGACCACTGTGACCTTCGTTCTGTTTCTGAAAGGCAGGAGGTGAAACTCCCAGGTGAAAGACCCCAAAAGGAAAAGTAGCATTCTTATCACCAGGGATAGAAGGCTGAATCCAAGGGAAATCTGTGTAAAGGTTGTTAATTAACCCTCATCATCCCAGTTCCTTCTCCAACAATTACCTATCCTAGGCCAAGCCTGCTGGCCTTATCTCATTTCACAACTTATCCTTGTTTGTCCAATTCAATATATAAAAATACCTGACTCTGTGTTTTTTTTTAATCTTTATTTTCCTTTGAGGGCTCCCATGCCACATAAAACATTAAATAAATTGGTATGCTTTTCTCCTGTTAATTTGTTCTGTCAATTTTTTTTTCTCTTAGAGATGGGGGTCTATGTTGCCCAGGCTGGTCTCAAACTCCTGGCCTCAAGCAATCCTCCTGCCTCAGCCTCCCTAGTAGCTGGGATTACTGTGCCTGGCTTAATTTGTCATGTCCATTTAATTCTCAGATCCAGCCAGGACCCTAAGAGGATAGAGGTAAAGCTTTGCCTCCCCTGCATCATTTAAGTGCCATGACTACCCTGAGAGGTCAATGAAATCTTATTTTATAATGTTGACTCTGAAGTACAGAAAGACCACTCAACCGGAGCTTCAATCTAAAGCTCATGTTCTCTGCACTGCAAAATTCATGTCTCTCAGCTCTTTCTTTCTAAAAAGATCCCTTACAACACCCCCACTCCCTTCAAATATTGTCAATGCACAGCAATTTGAAATTATTTTCTTATTAAGGATTTAACATTTTTTGCAATAGTTTTTATCCATTGAGGATGGGCTTTCTATTTTTTAAAAAGCCATCTATAAGAAGATACATCTGTACTTTGGATAGGCCAGTGGGACAAGAGTTACACTGAAGTGCATGACCACAAATTGTTGTGTGCACCAAATTACCAAACGTAACACCATGCCACCATGTTCCTGTGCCCTCCCCTAAACAAACAAAAAAAGCTGAGGAAGTTCTTAGAGAACGAGATGACACTTTTCACAAATAAATGCCTCCCTGAGGGATTTTCAGTTACGTGCATCACTGATCATTTTATGTATGTCTTCACAGAAGAATAACTACCATTTCTTACAAGGCAAATGAAACAAACTTGGTTTGATTTCAGTATGGAAGCTCATGTGACACATGGTGGCCACTAGTAACTAGGAGATTCTCAAGAGTGAAGGAAACTTGCATTGAGGAAGTTATAGCCTCTGTAAAATTAAACAGGGAAAATAACATGGAAGTTAAGGAATTCTTGAAAAAAATTAATCATGGAATACAAAAAGAGATTCATTCCCATTGGACATAGATCAAACTTTTGTAAATTAAGCATTTAAGATTCACTTATCTCTTAAATAGGTCAGATTTAATCAGGGTACCCTTTCCATAGATAATTATTCACAGTGTAAACAGAATCAACTGCTAATTCTATAGTTTCTCCCTTCAGTGATAATGAAATATCAACAATTTTAATTTTATGAATTCAGATGAAATGTTTACCAAAACTTTAACACTTAAAGTGTCATTATGAGTAATAAACTTGCATTCAAACAGCTAATCAGCTCTGGGAGACTCCACCCATGAACAGTCATGCCATTAAATGCGCAGTTTGGACTCTAAAACATAAAAATACTACAGAAAAGAAAACCTAAACCAAATAAAACCTATGGTAGTAAGACAACCTTTCCATCAAATTCCTAAAAATGTGGGAACACCTGCCTTAACAGTCTATATAGTTGCAGATGAAATCGTTTCAAGTCTGAATAGTTAATGCAAAGTTTTATTCATTTCTCTTAAGAACTTACTATAACCAATTACCAAAATGTAAATTATTTTATTTTTTAAAAAAATTTTAAATTTTTAGTTTTTGTGGATACATATTAAGTGCATATATTTATGGGGTACATGAGTTATTTTGAAATAGGCATTTTACCTCAGGGTAAATCGTATCCATCACCTCAAGAATTTATCCTTCCTTTGTGTTATAAACAATCCAATTCTACTGTTTTAGCTGTTTATTTGTTTTTTGAGACGGAGTTTTGCTCTTGTCACCTAGGCTGGAGTGCAATGGCGCGATCTTGGCTCACTGCAACCTCTATCTCCTGGGTTCAAGCGATTCTCCTGCCTCAGCCTCCCGGGCAGCTGGGATTACAGGTGTGTGCCACCACGCCCAGTTAATTTTTGTATTTTCAGTAGAGATGGGTTTTCACCATGTTGGCCAGGCTGGTCTCAAACTCCTGACCTCATAAGCCACGGTGCCTGGCTGTTTTAGTTATTTTTAAATATACAATAAATTATTGTTGACTATAATCACCTGGTTGTGCTATCGAATACCAGATCTTATTCATTTGATCAAAATATAAACTTTTAAATAGCCAAACACAGATTTAAAAAAAACCACCAACTAATACAGAAGAACCAAATAAAACACAATATAGTCCACTACCATGGGAACTACATTGTTCTTTGCTACAATGTCCACATTTAATGAGTAATACACCTGGAATTCAAAAAAGTAAAGCAGGCCAGGCGCAGTGGCTCATGCCTGTAACCCCAGCACTTTGGGAGGTCAAGGCAGGCGGATCATCTGAGGTCAGGAATTTGAGACCAGCTTGGCCAACGTGGTGAAACTCTTGTCTCTACTAAAAATACAAAAATTAGCCAGGTGTGGTGGTGGGTGCCTGTAATCCCAGCCACTGTGGAGGCTGAGGCAGGGAAAATCACTTGAACCTGGGTGACAGAGGTTACAGTGAGCTGAGATTGTGCCATTGCATTCCAGCCTGGGCAACAGAGTGAGACTCTGTCTCAAAAAAAAAAAAAGGTAATGTAAAATTAAAGATTAAAATAGACTTTGCAGCAGTGCATTTTTGTGTACCTTGAGTCATGATAATTATGATATTTTGGTACATTTAAAGTCCAACTTATGCAAAAGTATCTACACTATCAAATGTCCACTAGAGACTCATGAAGTGGAACTTTGTGACACCATGCTGAGGTGGACTAGCGTTTTGAACAAGTACTGAATAGTATATATTGGTAATATAAAACATGAGTATTCTTGACAGCAAAATAATTTAAATATTTTAAGATTCTGTAAGTGATACTCCTTCCCATAATATCCTAATTTTTCTTGCGGTGGGCCACTTTTGTTTCTATGGGTTTTGGGGTATTTTGTTTTTAATATGCCAGCTACAAATCGTGGTTGGATTTCTCCTAAACCCCTTCTTTATAGAATCAATTTGAAAACATGTATTAATTAAAATGTGATATAGTTCTGATTATAAAAACCAACACAGCATTTTAGAACATGAAAAAAATCTGTAAAAGACATAGAAAAAAAGCATTTATGAATTTACCATCCAAATATATGCACATTGATACATTCTTTTTCATCCTGCTAGTCTTTTTTATATGTGCGTATTTTGCATAGCTCAGTTTATATGATATGAAAAATTATCATTATTTACCTTACCAAAGCTTTCTCTTGGTCATTAAATATGCTTGACAATCATAGTTTTAAGTACAAACTTTGGCTCAGTAACTACAAATAAAGTTTCCAAGTGCTTCCCACCTAGATGATCCTTCACCCGAGAAGGGAAGGCTGACACAGGCTAAGACCAAGGGCACACCTTTGTCAAGGGGCACAGTTTTAGGGTCAGAAGTGAAGCTGTGAATGTCACTCATTCTGCAACTAAGTTTTAGTAGCTTTATTTTTGTATTTGTTGTTTTTAAGTTACCACTGTAGGTTTCTTTTATTCCCTCCTCTGGTGCGATGGGTAACGCCTTAAAGCCTCCTTCCCTTAAGGAGAAGGGAAAAGCCTTCTGACAGCTGAGTGAGGATCTGGATAGTGCAGGGCAGGTAGCACGGCTCCTGAAGTGTTGAGGGGGCACTTCGGCCCCCAGCACCAGAATCTATAGAGCGAGATGCACATTCTCACTGCACGTTTGTGGATCTGCCTGGAAAAGCCCTGCTGGCGATCACACCAAGAAACCTACGGTGTCTGCAGGTAGCTGTTGAAGGTCCCTGGAAGCTCTTCATTATTTTTTCCAGAAAAAAATTAAAACTGTTTTATATTCTACATAAAATTTATAGGTGTTTTCTCCTCCCTGGGTTCCACGTCCTTAAACATCTCTCCTTTAAAATCTTTGCGGTTTAAAAGAAATCCAGGTAAGGGCTGTGTGTGGCACGGTGGCCATTTCAAATGACTATGGAGAAATACTTTCCTTTGGGCCAGTGCTGAATGAAGATCTGAGATAGCCCCTTAGGAAGCCAGGCCTGTTCTCTCCTCTCTGGAAATTGCTCTTCCTCGTTAGGGCCCTGCCCAATTTCATCCTCTGGGGAACCAGCTTGGACATTCCTTCATTAAAAGGGGTTTTGGCCTGGCGCGGTGGCTCATGCCTGTAATCTCAGCACTTTGGGAGGCCGAGGCGGGTGGATCTCAAGGTCAGGAGTTCGAGACCAGCATGACCAACATGGTGAAACCCCGTCTCCACTAAAAATACAAAAATTAGCTAGGCGTGGTGGTGCGCACCCGTAATCCCAGCTACTCAGGAGGTTGAGGCAGGAGAATCACTTGAACCTGGGAGGCAGAGGTTGCAGTGAGCTGAGATTGCGCCACTGCACTCCAGCCTGGGTGACAGAATGAGACTCCGACTCAAAAAAATAAAAAAAAAAAGGAGGGGTTTCACGTGTGTCCCAGCTTCCTTTTGGAACTCCAGTCCTCATGGCCCCTACGCAGTGAAGAGAGGGTCCCAAATTTTTGGAGAGAGTAAACAACACACACCTGCCTTCTTACTGAATGATTTCCAGCACTTCCAGCAGTAACTAGGTCATAACCACACAATTAGCCCTTCATCCTGATAAAGTACTTTTCTGAAGAAACCAGGATTCTATGAAGTAATCATAGTTTTAAAACTAGGTATGAGCCAGGTGTGGTGGCTCACGCCTGTAATCCCAGCACTTTGGGAAGCCAAAGTGGGCGGATCACCTGAAGTCAAGAATTTGAGTTCAGCCCGGCCAACATGGCGAAATCCTGTCTCTACTAAAAATACAAAAATTAGCTAGGTATGGTGGCAGCGCCTGTAATCCCAGCTACTAGGGAGGCAGAGGCAGGAGAATTGCTTGAATCCGGGAGGTGGAGGTTGCAGTGTGCTGAGATCGTACCACTGCACTCCAGCCTGGGTGACAGAGCAAGACTCCACCTCAAAAAAAAAAAAAAAGAAAGATATGTTAGGGAAAAGATGTCCTGTGAACTCCATATTCTAGTTCCATCTCACAGATAAATATAAGCAAAGGCTGTCTCCACCTACCAAGTTTTGATGGTTCCTCTAAGGACTAATTAAGTAATGAAGTACAATAAAGGACCAGAAAAAAATTTTAGATTATTCTTTTTTTTTTTTTTTTTTTTTTTTTTTTTTTTTTTTTTTTTTTTGAGACGGAGTCTTGCTCTGCCGCCCAGGCTGGAGTGCAGTGGCCGGATCTCAGCTCACTGCAAGCTCCGCCTCCCGGGTTCACGCCATTCTCCTGTCTCAGCCTCCCGAGTAGCTGGGACTACCGGCGCCCGCCTCGTCGCCCGGCTAGTTTTTTTGTATTTTTTAGTAGAGACGGGGTTTCACCGTATTGGCCAGGATGGTCTCGATCTCCTGACCTCATGATCCGCCCGTCTCGGCCTCCCAAAGTGCTGGGATTACAGGCTTGAGCCACCGCGCCCGGCCTAGATTATTCTTAATTAATTTTTCTCTATCTTGGGCAAGGGAGATTTGAGATAAATTTCTTTACTACTTGTCAATAGTGCTATTCTACTAGATGTTAGGACGTTTTCAGCAAATTCCAAATTTTCTATTTTATAAGATACTCATTAATAATTGCTAATTAGGTTGACTATAATCCAAAGAGGGGGAAAAAAGTCCTGTAAGCTTGACACATGAAATAGCAGCTCTTCTCCTTGTTATTATATTTCCGAGAAAAGCTCACTTAAATTTCATTCATTCCCACTAAAAATATACATCTAAACCCATCTATGTCAATGTGCTGACAATCTGTCGTCCTAAAGAAATTTCTTCAGCTGTCATTGAGTGCCATGGAAGAGAAATAGACCAAATATGCTAAACATGGGCACAGAAGGTCTTTGCAATTGTGAAGTATGATTTATTATTTACTATAATATTCATATGTAAAAGATTTAAAAGTTAATGTAATGTATAGAAACATAAGCATTTTAAATATCTTCTTAAAACTTGAAAATAATGAGGGATAGGAAGCTCTGACAGCCCAGTGAAAAGCCCTGCCCCAGCACATTTGAACCATCTAACCTCTCGGGAATAAGAAAATTCCCTGCTACTATTCACATACGCATATACAAAGTGCAACTTTTCCAGGCTTCCGTTGTCTTAAAGGAGACTAAGCTTTAGTTTTTTTCAACCGCTCCCTGGTTTATAAGGTATAGAATCAATATCTTGATGGCAAGCCCTGTTTCTTGAATCAAAACTCAGTCATGGAAGGATGGATTACTCTCGGGAGGCTGAGCTACCGAGATTACAAACAGGCTGTCGCTTGTGCATGAGCTGGACATCCTATAAATCCCATAAAAATGATTACAAAAAAGCATATGGGATTATGGGAGGGAGGGAGAGGGAGAGAGGGAGAGGGAGAGGGAGAGGGAGAGGGAGAGGAGAGGGAGAGAGAGGGAGGGAGAGGGAGAGAGAGGGAGGGAGAGGGAGAGGGAGAGAGAGGGAGGGAGAGGGAGAGGGAGAGAGAGAGGGAGGGGAGGGAGAGGGAGAGGGAGAGAGAGGGAGAGGGAGAGGGAGAAGAGGGAGAGGGAGAGGGAGAGGGAGAGAGAGGGAGAGGGAGAGGGAGAGAGAGGGAGAGGGAGGGAGAGGGAGAGGGAGAGGGAGGAGAGGGAGAGGGGGAGGGGACGGGGAGAGGGGAGGGGGGGGAGGGAGGGGAGAGGGGGAGGGGAGGGTGGGGAGGGGGAGAGGGGGAGGGGGGGAGAGGGGAGAGGGGGAGGGGGGGGAGAGGGGGAGGGGGGGCGTAGGGTAGGGGAGGGAGTGGGAGAGGGGCGGCTGGGGGACGGGAGGGGGAGGGAGGGGAGAGGGGGAGGGCGGGGAGGGGGGGGAGAGGGTGGAGGGGGAGGGGGGAGGGGGGGGAGGGGAGGGGGAGAGGGGGAAGGGGGCGGGGGAGGGGGGGGTGGCGGGGGAGAGGGGGAGGGGGAGGGGGTGAGAGGGGGAGGGGGGAGAGGGGGATGGGGGAGGGGGAAGGGGGGGGGGGAGGGGAGGGAGGGGAGGGGGCGGGAGGGAGGGGGAGGGGGTGGAGGGGGAGAGGGGGAGGGGGAGGGGGAGGGGGATGGGAGATGGGGGAGATGGGGGGAGAGGGGGAGGGAGAGGGGAGGAGAGGTGGGAGAGGGAGAGGGAGAGAGGGGGGGAGAGGGAGAGAGGGAGAGAGAGATAGGCGGAGAGAGAGATGGGGGAGAGGGAGGGAGAGGGAGGGAGAGGGAGAGAGAGGGAGAGAGTGGGAGAGAGCGCGTGTGCGGAGGAGGGGGCATGTGTTGGGGCAGAATTTCAAAATCAGTAAAAGACCTTTCTGATAGATGTTATCCTTGGCATGATTCAATTACCAAGAAGCAATTACTGAAATATATATATGTATATGTGTGTGTGTGTATATATATATGTGTACCTGCTTATTTCTTTTTAGATATAATTTGCATACAGTAAAATTCATCCTTTTTAATGTACAGTTGTGAGTTTTGATAGCTGCACACCCTTGTGTAACCACCACAATCAAGACACCGAATATTTCTGTCACTCCCCCAAACCCTGTGTGCTCTTTTGTAGTCACCCTTTTCCTCCACCCAAACACCCTGGAAACCACGGATCTGATTTCGGTCCCCCCAGTTTTTGTCTTTTTCAGAATGTCAAATAAGTGGAATCACGCATTTATACAAAATCATACGAAAGGGTGTCATTTTTTTGAGTCTGGGTTCTTTCATTTAGCACAATGCATTTGCTCAGCAAAGCCCTGTACTCTGTGCATTGCGCCTTTTTGTTGCTGAGTAATATTCCACTGCAGGGATGTACTGCACAGTTATCCACTTCTCAGTCAAGGAACATACAGGTTGTTTCCAGTATTTGGCAAGTAGAAATAAAGCCACCATAAGGCTTTACCAAGGCAGCTGCACCATTCTCAATTCCCACCTCTCCTTTCTTCAAGATGGAAACATGCTATCAGGCCAGCGCTAAACTCACAAACTCCTTGAAAGCCTCTGTCCTCCCTCTGTCTTCTCCCCACCTCAAACACAAACAAACCAAGTACAAAATAGATACAAAAGTTTGAAAGAGGTAGGGATGATGTATCGATGATGATTACCTCCTTCTCCCCCATGTCTGTGCTCCTCATAATGGCTTAAACCATTCTTCAGAGCCTTCTGGCCACGTGCAACAGGATGAACAGGGCACACATCTTCAGACGACAATCTTAGCTAAAGAACTGGGGTGTGGAATTGTTTTTAAAAGTAAAAAGATTCAAAATGTAGTCACTTGAGTTCACTCATGACATCAGAAAAATCCTGCATTCCAACGTAAGCTCATACCAGTGGCCTTCACCATGACATATTAGATAGCAAAGGATTTTTCACAGCATTGCCTCATTAATGGCTAACACCAAAGGTCTTTGCTATTACCAACAACATTTTTTCCAGTAAAGATAAAAAGAACACTAAGTCTCTGAGAAAGCCTGATAGTACATATAGTATTTGTATGTGTATATTTGTGTATAATTATATACATGTATGTGCATACATATGTACTTCTACATACATGTGTGTATAATACACATACACACACTCGCACAATATAAATATAAAATACAGACAACCCATGGCATTACACATAGCGCGTAGAAGAATTTTGCCTAATCTAGTAACTACAATTTTCATCTCTATGCTTGCTACCGTGTCATGTAGAAATGGCTGGGTAGGTTTTCATAAAATATTCGGGATGACCCGACTTAATATAAAGTCTGTGTAGTACTCTTGGAATTGACTCTGAAAACCTCTAGGGAATAACTCAGAAAATCAGGCATTCTCCAGAGCCATTAAAACAGGTATGTGACAAAGTCTCTGTATTGATGGTCACTTGGTCACTTATGCAGGCAACGAGGACAGTTTCAAATATTAACTCAAAACTGAATAGGGCAGATGTTGGAATAGCAAGCACTGCTGTGAAAATCCCTTTGTTTCTCTGAACTTTTTAGTCAGTGTGGGAAAAGGTACCACTCTTTTTCTACAGCCTATACACGAAGTCTCCATTCTTGATCTTGGGCTTTCTACCACCCTAAATCAGTTATTACTGAAATCCAGTTAGAATGGTGCTATTTGGGTATACAGAGAGAAAAATCAGTGGCTCTGTGCTCAGACATTGTCACAGAAGTCGTACACTTAAATGAAATCTGATTTCAAAAGTTTTAGACAACTAGGTCTCTACTGGCAAAAGAAAGAACAGAAAGAAAAAAATGAGACCAACACAAACCAAAATGGCAAGAAAACCTAGCAGGGAAAAACCTAACTGGTAAAGTCAACTACATAAGAATGAAAATCTCTGAGAGTTTCAGCCAAAATAGAAGTTCTATTAAGAGAGAAATGTGTTTAAATCATTCAATTATTGTTGTTGTTATTATTATTATTATTTTTGAGACGGAGTCTCACTCTCAGTTCACTGCAGCCTCTGCCTCATGGGTTCAAGCGATTCTCCTGCCTCAGCCTCCCAAGTAGCTGGAGATTATAGGTGTGTGCCCCCATGTCCGGTTAATTTTTTGTATTTTTAGTATAGACAGGGTTTCTCCATGTTGGCCAGGCTGGTCTTGAACTCCTGACCTCAAGATCTGCCCACCTCAGTCTCCCAAAGTGCTGGTATTACAGGCATGAGCCACTGCACCCAGCCAAAATTATTCTTTATTTTCTCAAAAGATAGGGTTAAACACAATATAATAGAAACGTAGGCCAGGTGTGGCTCACGCCTGTAAATCCCAGCATTTTGGGAGGCCGAGGAGGGCAGATCATGAGGTTAGGAGTTTGAGACCAGCCTGACCAACATGGTGAAACCCCGTCTCTACTAAAAAACAAAAATTAGCTGGGTGTGCTGGTGTGCACCTGTAATCCCAGCCACTCAGGGGGCTGAGGCAGAAGAATCGCTTGAACCTGGGAGGCAGAGGTTTCAGTGAGCTGAGATCATGCCATTGCACTCCAGCCTGGGTGACACAGTGAGACTCTTTCTCAAAAAAAAAAAAAAAAAGAAAAAAAGAAAAAGAAAAAGAAATGTATCTTCTAGTACTTGAAGGGTTTAGTTCTCTGCATGAAAATTATACCAGGAAAGATTTAAGTTAGATAAGAATATGCTACTTACGTAATCTTCTCTTATATTTTAAAAAACCAAACAAAATCCCAAAACCAAAATGTCCAATAGATTCTTACATGTGTGCCTCTACTGAAATGTAGGCAGGACTATTTGCCCTTAGGGAAGTCACAACCAATTTGGAAAAATAAAAGTAACATTCACCCCTTGGAAGCAATCAGTACTAAACTATGTGGGTGCTGTCTCTGAATGCAAGAGGCCTTTAAGGAAGGGAAGCAAGTTGGAATTTGTGAGGTGAAGTGGGCTGGATTCCCATCACTTCTGCCACAGTAACAGGTAGGGTGGGAGAGAGGCAACCAGGCTATGAAGCACAGCTCCAGCATAGGGCTGACCTCTCGAAGCTCACGTAAGCCCTGGAAGTTCTTTGCATGGGCTGTTTCTGGACTTGCATTTTTTTTATTCCAAGGAGATTTAAACATTTTATAGAGTTCCAAAGACTCCATTTTTAAACCATCAATGCCTAAAAACATTTTTTTAGTGCTGGATCTTCATAACGATCCTTTTAGTAAGGCGGCTGCAAAAACATCATTAGAAAAAGCATAGATTGTCACATGGAAAGGGCAGTATAAGAGTCTATTTTTATAAAGTTCAAAGTGATTGTGTATATTGTAGGGAATCCCTCCAGACTGCTAGTATTTCTCTGGCTTAATACCTACCTCCTCCCTGTCCTCTCACCCCCTCTCCACCTTTTGCTAATAAACTCCCAGCTTTATCAACCAGCAGCAACCAGCTGGCCTTTCAGAGAACATTCCTAGGTGCATGTTTAACTAGTTCTCCAGCCATCTTCTGACTGAAATATAAAAACATGGAGCATAATGCATTTCTTCTCTGTTGGGTACTAAGGGCTGGGCTAATTGCTGACATTTATCACAGAGCTGGAACAGACAGAAAACATGGACGAGAAAGGCAGGTGCTGGGCTCTCTTTGGCACATTCCCTGACCCTCTCCTCCTGCCCCTTCACCTGATTAGCTGCTACTCATCCTTCAGGTCTTAACTCATTTCATCCTGGGATCCTGAGGCCCTACCCCACCAAGCCTGTAAAGCACCACTTCTAACAGTTCTCATTGCAAGCTGTCTTCCTCGAAGCCAGCCCCACCATGCCATATTGTAATTGTGGGAATTCTTATCCACATTCTCTATTTGATTCCAAGAGGAGGGACTGTCTTGTTCCTCTTGTCCCCATGACCCAAGAGTGCTTAACTTGGAGCATGAGGATGCATGAGGCAAGGAAAGCAGAATTCAGAATGTTTACATTTCTAGTGAATTCCCATTTTTCAATTGTCCAATGGGAAATTTCTCTAAGTAGTTTTCCCACCAACATATTCCGATTGCAGTTATGACTCAACAATAATCAGCACAAGATAGGGACCACCCAGGTAATCACAAACTGTAAGCCCAGAGGCTCTTGGGATGGGGTTGGCACCAGGCCTGTGCATGCAGAGGTCTCTGTGCACACAGCCATCAGAGCACTGATGCTGTACAGCCGGGCTCTCTGTCTCCACAGATTCAACCAACCACAGGAAAAAAAAATATTCAGGAAAGAAAAACAGTAAAAATATCAATACAACAACAACAACAACAAAATACTACATATTTAAAAACTGGGCCAGGCAAGATGGCTCACACCTGTAATTCCAGCCCTTTGGGAGGCCAAGGCAGGTGGATCACCTGAGGTCAGGAGTTTGAGACCAGCCTGGCCAACATGGTGAAACCCGTCTCTCCTAAAAATACAAAAAATTAGCCAGGTGTGGTGGCACGTGCCTGTAATCCCAGCTACTCGGGAGGCTGGGGCAAGAGAATTACTTGAACCCGGGAGGCAGAAGTTGCAGCGAGTCGAGATCATGCCATTGCACTCCAGCCTGGGCGACAAGAGAGAAACTCTGTCTCAAAAAAACAAAACAAAACAAAAGAAAACTGATACAGTGTAACAACTATTTACATAGCATTTACAATGCATTAGATATTTAAGTAATTTATAGATGATGTAAAGTACACAAGAGGATGTGCATGGATTATATGCAAATACTATGCTATTTAATATAAAGGACTTGAGCATCCACAAATTTTGGCATCTGAAGGTGGGGAGGGTGTGTCCTGGAACCAGTACCCTGTGGATACCAAGGGATGACTGTCCTCACCTCTTCCCCAACCCATATTAGATGGGGAACTCTGTGGGGCATGTCCCAGTACCCCAGTCTCAGCATTCTGCCTGCCTTAGAGTAGGTGCTCAATACTTATTAAAACTTTTCATAGAAAACGGATGGCTCCACACTTGATGAAGCCACAGCCTTTACAGAAAGGTCCATATGTCAATGGTATTTTTTCAATTTGCCTTTTACTTATAACATTTTAACACCGCACTCATAGCTGCCAATCTATTCTCTCAAATAAAAGCTGTAACAGGATCCTGGCTAACACGGTGAAACCCCGTCTCTACTAAAAATACAAAAAATTAGCCGGGCGAGGTGGCAGGCGCCTGTAGTCCCAGCTACTCGGGAGGCTGAGACAGGAGAATGGTGTAAACCCAGGAGGCGGAGCTTGCAGTGAGCCGAGATCGCGCCACTGCACTCCAGCCTGGGTGACAGAGCAAGACTCCGTCTCAAAAAAAAAAAAAAAAAAAAAAAAGCTGTAACAGGAAACATAAAGCTACCTCTGCCAAGGCAGATGCACAGGACAGACGAGGAAAACTCAACTATTAGGATTTTATCTTTTACCATGTAATGAAATTTCTTGTGTCCCCCAAATGAAACACATTGTTTTCAGGTACAGGTAAGTCATGCATTATATCCAAGAGGGGAAAAGTTACTGGACGAAATTTTGATCGTGGTTTAAAACATCTACTCTCTGATGATTCTAACATTTAAAATGAAATCCAGCCCAAAGCCAGTGACTTCTTTCATCATTTATAATGAAGCATGGGTTACCAACAGGACATAGATACCAATTTGCAATAGGGTTGACCAAGTGCACAGCATCTCCCTGCATTAACATATTTAACTAAGGCTCCCCAAACAAGAAGCTAATCACATAATAATGGAAAGAGGGGGCAACCTAGATATGATTTTTTTCTAACAATGTTGGAAGGTCGGGCAAAGGGATCATGCCTGTAATCCCAGCTCTTCAGGAATCCGAGGCAGGTGGATCATTTGAGGCCAGGAGTTTGAGATCAGCCTGGCCAACATAGTGAAACCTTGTCTCTACCAAAAACACAAAAATATTAGCTGAGTGTGGTGGTGCACTCCTGTAATCCCAGTTACTCAAGAGGCTGAGGTAGGAGAATCGCTTGAACCCGGAAGGCGGAGGTTGCAGTGAACCAGCGCTACGCTCCTGCACTCCAGCCTGGGCGACAGAGACTCTATCTCAAAAAACAAAAAAAGTTTGCAAAATAATGATTATTTTCAAACAATAATAAAAAGTTGATGATAAAACAAAATCTCTCACAGGTCCAACAGAAAAAAGCTGTAAAACAGCAAAAGGAAATATATGTTTGCAAAACAGTTTTTAAAAAATCAAAGTATTCATCTACTGAAAACGTTTTGGATTAGAATGGCAATTTATACATGAACCATAATTCATTTCACTTTTTAAATTCGAAGACACAGAAAACAAAATGCCAGTAAAGGTTGTTCTCATATCCTGTAGTGCAGGGGTCCCCAACCCCTGGGCCACAGACTGGACTGGTGCTGGTCAGTGGCTGCTGGGAACCCGGCCGTACAGCAGGAGGTGAGCGGAGGGCTAGCGGGCATTACTGCCTAAGCTCCACCTCCTGTCAGATCAGTGGCAGCATGAGATTCTCATAGGAGCACGAGCCCTATTGTAAACTGCGCACGCAAGGGACCTAGTCTGCACGTTCCTTATGAGGATCTAATGATAAATGTATTGTGCTTGAATCGTCCCAAAGACATCCCGTCTGTGGAAAAACTGTCTTCCCTGAAACCAGTGTCTGGTGCCAGAAAGGTTGCGAACCTCTGCTGCAGTATAATAAAAGTTTGTTTGCTTGTTTAGGCTTGTCAGATATTGACAAATGTTTAAATGGCTATCAACCAAATTCTGCGGTTCAGTTTCATTTGGTCCCCAAATTGCTGTGGTCTTAGAATCTCTATGTCTATTTCAGTGATAGTATTTCCAGACCTTCATGCTAAATATGCATCTCATTTCCTGGCCTTTATCCCGTATCAGTTTAATCACCCCCAAGAAAACACTAAAATTTCTTATATGTGTTGCCAAAAATAAGTAGACTCCAAGCTGTACATAATATCCACTTTTTCACATCAATATACATATGTTATGGTTATTCTTTGTATTAGGAACCACCAACTAATCACCATTATGATTTCAGACTCATCTCTATTTCAAAAATAATTTGGCATATTTTCCTTATGTTATACCAAAGTTTACAAGAGATACCTATGATAATTTTTTTTGAAATATAGGTTAAGTTCAAGTAACGTCCCTATCATTTTTCTATTTGAATTTTATGGTCACTAAAAATTTTATGTATTCCAAATAACCTTTTCCCAGGCATTCAGAAAGTCCACAAACAAATGCATATGCCACCTAATACATGCTTAAAATGCTGATGCTGCTGTGCTTTGAAACTGTACTCTATTAAGAAAACTCCAAACAACTAACTCATAGTTTGTTAGTGTAGGAGCATTAAAGAATTTACGCAACCCCTCTCCTTAAGAGACACCACACAGAGGTCAATCAGGACTTCAAAAATTTATAGGAACCTTTCCTAACCTCTTTACCCCTAATCTTTACATTTAAGGCAAATTCCTCCCATTGTCAAAATCAAAGAGTTTTAAAAATCCGTCTTTGCTTTCTGCTTATAAATTACATGGAGAGATAGTTACATAATGGCATGATTTATGCTCCAGGCTTAAAACTACAAAATTACATGTAAGTTCTCTGCTTGCCATCTGCCCTACATGTTGATAGACAACTTTTCCTAAATCACATTTACTATGTAATTTGACTACTGCAAAAAGAGAAGGAAAAAAAGGAATCCCAGCTTCTAATGGCAATACAACTCCGAATGAGCCATTCAGATGCCCTTCCCTGGTCACGCACATATCCTTACCCAGCTCTATCTCCTTGCTTTTGCTAATTTCATCCCATTCCCACCCGCAATGCAGACACACAGGGAACACACCCCGCCCTCCTGCCCCGCCCACCCCAACCCCACTCCCAGCTGGCTGCCCTGCAAGGCTCTGAAGCTCTGAGCATTCTAGACAACGACAGGATTTTACCTTCTGAGAAATATGGTCCATCTGGCCACGACCATGAAACGTAGCATTTAATTAGCTTAATGCAAAACAAAACTATGTGTAAAATTTGTTTTCCAAACCTTCAATAAGCTCGCCAAAGCATACAGTCTGTCCTTATACATTTTTGTGTCTCTCAAGGCGATGAAAGCAGCCAAGTGTCTGTGACATTTTTCTTTTTTTTTTTTTTAGCATCTTAAAATGGTTGTAAAGTAGAGATAACAAAGTCTGCCACCTTGGCCATTTTTAAGTGTATGGTCCCATGTTGACACTTGCACTGCAGTTCTAGCGCCCAGCCTGGTGCAACCATCACTGCCATCTGTCTCCAGAGCTCTCTGAGACATTCTTGTCACCGTCTATGGGAGACAGACAACATCCCCAGTGTGTTTCTAATGATAAAAACCCAGTTTTAATTCACAGAAAGGAACAATTAAAAAGTGTGTATCTTGCTGTACATCAATCATACTTCAGTAACACTGATTACAAACAAAGTAAGGAGGATACAGTGGCAGAGAAGGCTGGTGACAGTTGGAACCCAGACCACAGAGGGGAAGGTGATGGGACTGAGATGGGCATTTCATCAGAAGGCACAGGGAGCCTGGGAAGGGGCTGCAGGGCGCAGCAGCATTCATCACTCTTTCATTGCCAGCATTTTCGAGCACCCCGTTCCAGAGGTTGTGCCAGACACTGGAATTGATCAGATGTATGTTTCAGAAATCATATCCTAGCTACAGCAGAGATGGTCAAGGAAGTGAAACTAGCGGTTTTTGTAATCCACCAGGAAAACAGTACTAAATCAAGGCAGTTGCAGGGGGATGGAGGCACAGATTGTAGTATTTTCAGTTTTACCTATGAATAGGGCTAACATGAAACCATGTATGGCATAATTTTGCTCCTATTTTTTAAATCACTCGAACCAATAGTGATTTTGGCTTGAATTTTATGTGGCACACTCAAGTAGCATTTAATAAGATTTGTCAGCAACAAACAACTTGTTGTATAAATAAAAACACATAAGCATGTGTTATGTCAAGGCACTGTGGTAAAAATGGTCTACTTTGATCAATTTCATTTGGGTGGAATATTTATGGGCTAGTGAGAAAGCTGTTATTCCACAAGGCTTTTGGGGTTTGAAGCTGGAGAGAAGTGGAATGTTAATCAGTGCAAGGAATGGCTGAATAGATTGCAGGAAATCTCTCTGTGAAATGGTATGCCCTGGGTCTATACATAGTAACTGGGAATGGTCTCCAGAATACACTGTCAGGTGAAATGAGTTGCAGAAGGCTCTGCACAGCATGAGGACATTTATCTAAAATTCTTGATTTGTTTGTGTACATAAGTATCTCCATACCTACAGAGAAAAAGGTCAGGACAGATAATATGGAAGGAGGTCTGGGGGTGAGAGTGGGGAGAACTTTCAGTTTGTGTTCTATATAGCAACGTGAATATATCCATGTGTTCCTTATACAGAAAAATCCACTTTTATGGGTTAGTATGCCAAGTGAGTAGACTGCATTACATCACAGGCTTACAGTTCTTCCCTACAATCTTTACTGGCAATTCAAGTCCTATATATAATGATCCTCATAATAATGGCTAAGGCCATAAAGTGTGTGTGTGCATGCACACATGTGTAGGTTTCTTTTTTTAATTTGTCAAATTGCCTTTAGACTACATTTTTAAGTGATTAGTAGTTATGTATCTTAGAGGGCATTTGAGATGACAATATATTGGCTATTGTAAAGAATCGCTCCTTGAGTTACAAGAAAACCATTTAAGATAAATAAGTAATGTGTTTAATTTATTCTCACTTAAGTAATTAATTATAAGGGTTACCGTTAGAACAAAAAAGTATTCTTTGCAAATAAGCAAATCAACTTAAAATAATCTTTGATCTTACAGTTCACAACATACTAAAATGGCATGCAAGTAAGTAGTACTTTCCTATTTTTAAAACTATAGTTGAAGTGTATGTTGATGCCAAGGAAGTAATTTGGCAGTGGTAGGTAGGCTTTGCCTGAGTCCGTGCTCCAACCACATGGGCTCGGTCAAGGACTTTTCTTTCTTGGTTTTCAAATTAATATCCCTGAGAAATACTAAATAGAAAATTGGGCATGGAGGGGTGGAGACTTTTACATTTTCTTTAACTTGATAAAGAATGTTTAAAAGGCTGTTTACAAAAGACCATTTAACAACTGCTGCTCAGCTACAATTGAAATATTAATTTGAGGCACGCATGTGGCACTTTCAGGGCCTCCTTCCAAATAGGATTTTTCAGGCAGACTAAAATCGCACTTTTCTCAGACTCAGCCCACTTGAAGTCAAACAAAGGAGAGGAAAAAAAAAAAAAAAAAAAAAACCACCAGCAAGATAGTAGGTGTAAATGACTAAGAAGGGGGCCTAGGGGATGATCTGAAAAGCGAAAGGGTTGGGAGCTCCATGCAGAACGTCTTGATAAGAAGTCTAGACTATCTGTAATGTGCTGATTGTGAAGAAGACCAGATTATTAAGAAACCGTGAAAGCCAGCAATTACAGGAGCACAAAATGCTGGGAAGCCTGGGATAGCACGAAGAAACGGGGATTCCAATACCCCTTTACGCGATGGTCCATGACCCTACGATACCTCTTTGCACTATCGTCCATGACCCTAAGTGACTTTGAGGAGTGACTCCTACCACAGACACAAAAAAATGTGGAAGCAGGAGGGGGACAAAGTACCAAAGGGGAATTTTAAGTACCAAAAGGGAATTGTAAAAATAAAGAGAAACCACTAAAGCTCTCACACCAACATCTACAAGTTCTTACCCAGAGTGAACTGCGTTGAATACTACAGCACAAGACCAGCAGGCAAATTATGAATAATTTTTTAAATTATTGATTTTAACCTCATTACACCGAATAAAATGTCAATTATATCAGCAAATCTCTCAAGTCTCTACTGTATATTTTCTCCCTAGGGAAATAATGCTTAAGCAGACAGGACACCTCCCACAAAAGATTCAAATTAGAAAGAACGGGTCAGTTTCAGGACTTTAACCAGATCCCTTTTGATTGCTTGGAACATTCTTTAAGAATCAAGGCTGCTCGGCCGGGCGCGGTGGCTCAGGCCTGCAAAACCCAGCACTTAAGGAGGCCGAGGTGGGTGGATCACGAGGTCAGGAGATTAAGACCATCCTGGGTAACACAGTGAAACCTCACCTCTACTAAAAATACAAAAAACTAGCCGGGCGTGGTGGTGGGTGCCTGTAGTCCCAGCTACTCGGGAGGCTGAGACAGGAGAATGGCGTGAACCCGGGAGGCAGAGCTTGGAGTGAGCCGAGATCGCGCCACTGCACTCCAGCCTGGGTGACAGAGCAAGACTCCGCCTCAAAAAAAAAAAAAAAAAAAAAAAGAATCAGGTCTGCTCCTCAGCCCACAAGGGGCTTTTGTGTGAACTAGGAGAGGCATCCTCTCTGCAAATGCACACATCGTGGCGAATACGTTTGGCCCTTGTGCAACTTAGAAAAATGCATTGCTGTTTCCAGCTGGACTCCGGGCAACTGAAGAATGAAGCAGCACAGGTTATGCTGCTGCTTCATTTACTCTTTTCGCCGAGTTGTCTTGGGCTGTGAACAACCTGCACAATTTGGGGAAATCGCTCCTTAGTAGTTTAGTTACCAGATGTGTGACAAGAACTTACATGTTTGACCTGAATGACTGAGTAGGAAAGATTAGAAAACCCGGTAAAGAAGTTGTTAGTTACAGTTACCTTAGCAAGGCACTTGTTATTACTAGTTATTTGAACTGAGTATTGTCAGAGCTTACATCAGAAAAAGTTGATTTCTTCCTTGGTTATTATTTTTACTAAGAGTCAAGAAATCAGACATAAAATAACCCATAGTAGAATGAAGCATTAAAACACCATAAACAATTAACATTGCCTTCCTCCATAGACAAACATATTTGGAAATCGATTAGTCATGATGGCCTCAAAAGCCACCCCTTTACAGCAGGGCTGTAATCCCACTAATAGCAAACATAAAGTGACTTTTCCACTTCTTCCTGGGCCCACTCCTCTAGCAAGCACGTTTGTTTTACTGGTAACTGAATCAGCATCTTGGAAAATTGTCTGACAACAGAGTGTGAACTCACTGCAATACTGTCAATGACCTCGCTGGTTTACTCCCCACCGTCCCCTCACTCCCACACCCTTCCCACATAAATGCCAGTGTCCAAGTATCCCAGAAGCATTGAATGGATGCTAGAAAACTTGCAGAGTCTGCGAGAAATAAGGCAGAAATCAGGCTCCCCCGTTCATTCGAGCAACACCTCAGTGTTCACCTGGCGAGGTGTAGTAGGTCTCTGCTGCTAGGATCTGATTCCTCTGGAAGGGGTGTGAGTGTCAGCAAGATTCACAGCCAAGGACACGGAGGAAGAGGCACGGCAAAGAGGAACACAGGAGGAGAGCTAGGGAGGAAGGCACGTCTGGGTAGGGAAAAAAGGCTTCAGATGTCTGCTTTGGTCATCCAGCATGAGGATCTAGACCAGGATGGTGAGCCCAGCTTCATGGGAGCTTACATGTGACCCAGGCTATAGAAAGTCACAGCAGCATCTTTTAATTTTACAAGAACAAAACCCTGCCTTGAAATGACTTTAAATACCTCAAGATATCCTCTGAAAAGAGCTTCCCCTTCAAGGAAAAACAAGTACTCCTTCTTACCTCAATAATATACAGGACCACGTTCTTATAGAAGCAGTATAAGATGCACTTGGTCACCCGGTTGTAGCTCCAGGCTCCATGGACCAACAGAAGCTTCTCTAAGTAGGAAAACTGAAAGAGGAAAATGACAAAGTTCCGAAGAGCTCATCACTGAGGAATAAAAGTCATAAACAGAATGTCCTTACGAACAGAAGTCAGATAATGTAGGTAGAGGAAACAAAATGCTGCAGGAATCTCAGAAAACCATTCTCTGAAGACAGAGCTTTCAGGCCCAGTGAGAACAACTAAAATCCTCTCTGAAATCTACATAATTATCATTTTCCCGAAACATACTGCTGGACTTCTAATTGTTATTCTTATGAAATTCTATTTAAACAAATGCTTTTTTGTAATTTAATTTTAAGTTCTAAGTAGGATGTGCAGGTTTATTACATAGGTAAACATATGCCATGTTGGTTTGCTGCAGTTATCAATCCGTCACCTAGGTTTTAAGGTCCACATGCATTAGCTATTTATTCTGATGCTCTCCCTCCCCCTGCCTCCCCAACAGGCCCCAGTGCGTGTTGTTCCCCTCCCTGTGTCCCTGTGTTCTCATCGTTCTGCTCCCACTTATAAGTGAGGACATGTGGTGTTTGGTTTTCTGTTCCTATGTTAGTTTGCTGAGGATAAATGGTTTCCAGCTCCATCCAAGTCTCTGCAAAGGACATGATCTCGTTCCTTTTTATGGCTGCATAGTATTCCATGGTGTGCACTCTATTTTCTTTATCCAGTCTGGCATTGACGGGCATTTGGGTTGGCTCCATGTCTTTGCTATTGTGAATAGTGTTTCAATAGGGATTCATTATTAAACAAAGTTGAACTACTAAACTGAAGGAAAAGTACAG
This sequence comes from Rhinopithecus roxellana, assembly GCF_007565055.1. Classification (NCBI taxonomy): domain Eukaryota; kingdom Metazoa; phylum Chordata; class Mammalia; order Primates; family Cercopithecidae; genus Rhinopithecus; species Rhinopithecus roxellana. Next base: position 68,769,483 of record NC_044566.1, on the reverse strand, counting down.
TGCAAGTCAGACATCCAAGCAATCACAGATTTTTCAGTGACAAAAAGAGCAAGGGACAGGGACACTCACACAACAGAGTCTTGTTTAAAGGAAAGGTACACACAGGTGCACACACACTACTTCCACTAACAACTGCGTAGGTTAAAAAGTTACACACACATATAGATACACACGGATATACACACAAAGATACACAGAGACACATACAGGCACAGATAAACAGACACATACAGGCAGACACACATACCTAGACACAGAGGTAGAGGCACACAGGACAGAGATACACAGAGACACACACACATAGATACTCACACAAATACACATGTACACACAGATATACTAAGACACACACACACACTTTGCCTCCACTTCTTGACCCATTTTGTCTTCTCTCTTTTTGCCTCCAACCAATACAGAGCACCTCTGGCCAGAGTGCTATGCAGTCAGGAGCGGCTGGTGGGTCCCAAGCTGGGAGTGATGTGATGGCTCCTGTGGTCTGAGTTGGAGCCATAGATATTCCAGTAACATCCAGGAATCCTCATTGCGGGAGGAGGTCTCTGGACACCACTTGGATCGTATCTCCTCAGCCACCCCTTAGCCTGGCTTTGCCTTCTGTGTGCCGTTTCAAAAAGGTCCCAAAAAGTGTAAACCTTGCGCTGGAGGGAGGGAAATGAGTTTCTCTGGTCCGGTGCATGGTGTCCTGCTCTGGCATAAATGTGCCGTTAAGGGCAATCCTGTTTACATCATGTTTCTACACATTTGATATGCCTTACCCCGGATTTGAGTTCCTTCTTGGTTCCCTTGCAGGAAAACCTTAATGCCTCCTGTTCTAAGTCAGAGAGTCAGTAAGTCCACAAGTCTGAGAACCCTATTACACTACTAGGAGAGACAAGCAGGCTGTATTGAGAATGCCCCAGAACATTAGAAATTCTTTTGCAGTCATACACTTATTAATTTCAGATGACTTTTGAAATTAAATGTAACTCTCGGCTGGGCAGTGGCTCACACCTGTAATCCCAGCACTTTGGGAGGCCAAGGTGGGCGGATCACCTGAGGCCAGGAGTTCAAGACCAGTCTGGCCAACATGGTGAAACTCCGTTTCTACTAAAAATCCAAAAAGTAGTCAGGCGTGGTGTTGGGTGCCTGTAATCCCAGCTACTCGGGAGGCTGAGGCAAGAGAAGCACTTGAACCCAGGAGGCGGACGCTGCAATGAGCTGAGATCCCGCCACTGCACTCCAGCCTGGGCAACAAGAGTGAAACTCTGAAGAAAAAAAAAAAAAAAAAAAAAAAACAGAAAAGAAAGAAAGAAATTAAATGTCACTCTCCATAGAAAAGAAACGACCAGACTGACAACACAATACTTAAACAAAAAACTTTCAGGAGGAAACTGCATAATAATCCCCATTAGCGCTAAAGAAAGGACTCCATCCTAGGCAGGGTCGCAGCTCAGCGTGTCCTTCCAGGAGGTGAGGGAAGGCGCAGGGCTCACCATGCACTCGGAATCTAAATCATCGCTTCGAAGTGGCAGAAGTAGGTGCACATGGAAAAATAAAACTCCCCATAAAGGCTCATTAAGGATTCCATAGGGGAATGGGAAATCATAAAATAACCGGCTAAACAAATAAAAAGGAAGTTTGTATTTGACCGGGACCCCCTGATGTTAAACTTCAATGGGCACAGAAACCATCTGCTTGAGTCGTCCTGAACGCCTCAACTTGAGCGCTACAGTGATTTGTTTTCAGGGGAAAAAAATGTGTATTCTAAATCAAAATGCTGTCTTCATGGGGTTGTTCCGAAAACATTAGGAGGGCAGGGGGCGGGAATGGTTCTCCCGAGGAGAAGGGAAAGCCGAGGGCTAGGGGGGCACCATGATGCAGGGACGGCAGCAAGGTTGGCCAGGGCAAGGCAGCTGAGAAAGGATGGCTCTCAGTCTCGGGCGACCCATGTGCATAAAAGCATGAGGCAGGCCGGGAAGAAATAGAACCAGAGCTTTGCCTGCTTCATAACTTTCCCAAGGTAAGTCTTTGAGCTAAAATTTTTTTCCTTCTGAGTATAATAACCCTACAGGGTACTTCCTCCAAAGCGTAATAAAAAAAAAAAAAATGCATCCACATTAAAATGAACAGATAAAGCCCAAGGTGATAAACAACCAGAGATGTTTATCATTTCAAGAGTGGCAAAGAAATTCATCAAGCTGTGGCTTTTCTGGCTTGGTGATTAAGGTAGAGGCAGCATGCTGGTTGGTGGAAAGGGTGTGAGGTTAGCAGGAACCTGAAGTAACAGCACCCCCGCCTAATCGGCAATAGGACCATGGACAGGAGAAATGAGGGTGCACAGACACATGCGGGCTGCGCCAGCTCCTTTGGCAGAGGTGACTATGATGCTGGAGGGGCAGGAAAACCCCCAGTGGCGTTTTAGAGCCTCACTCCCTGCTCCACCCTTCTTTGACACTTTTAATTTGAAGAGAGCAATTGCTCTGGATAACACATCCTATTCGTATGCAGTTTCAATAAAGCAGGTCATGGGATCTCCCTTCCCTAGACATTTTAAAGAAAAAGACAGACAAATATTTGCCTGGAACTCCTAGGAAACCTCTTAAGATCCCTTCCAGCCATATGATGTTATAACTCAAGTATTTAATAATGCTGGGGTGTATAACATCTATGGTTGCTGACAGACTACAGGAAGTGGGAGTCCCACAGGCCTCAAAGCATTTGACTCAGGAAAGTAAACAGGCAGGTGTGTGTGGGGCCGGCCCCCAAGTTCATACTCAGGTCCATTGTTTTCTGACCCCAAGATGCTCGCTTGCTTGAACCTGAAGTAAGTCACCTGATAGGAAGGAACCCCAGTTTTCCCACCTATAAAGTCAGGATTCCTTCTCTTACCTACTTCAGAAATTATCTTGAGGATTTATTTGAAATCGGCAAAGGAAGAAGATTGATAGCATGCGCTTTTCAGAGCCAGGAGGATTTTGTAATTCCTTCCTGCATCTGTGGAACTGCGAGCTGAGAAGAAACCTGAGAGGTGATCTAAGACAGAGCCCCCACTTTGGGGAGGTGGAGCCCCAGAGCTGCAAAGGACTGGCCTGAAGCCCTGGGGCTATCGGAAGCTCGTTCACTTTGTATATGCAGCCCTGACTTCAGCTGGAAGGGGTGGATAGCCTTTTTGCCTTGTGTTCGCGTGATTGAGGTGAACACATTCTTCAAACACCTCAACACCGTAGAAACACCAGGGGATTCCTGCTACCTGCCGACGGGCAGGCATCTACTCACGATGTGTCGCAATCTGGAGACAGACGGACATGCCCTAGGTTCACTGTGATGTCCAGGTTTTCTGGATGATCCAGCAGGCCCAATCACCTAGATATGGAACCGCCCAAGGGGTTCACCTTGCCCGTTGCCTAGACACAGTCGATTCATCAAGACAGAGGAATTGCAATGAATAATTCACGCAGAGCTGAATGTGAGGCAGACTGGAGCTTTATTGTTCCTCAAATCAGTCTCTCTGAGCATTCCGGGAGCTTTTAAGGAAAACTTGGTGGATGGGGGTAGCCAGTGAACCAGGAACGCTGACTGGTCAGGGAAGAAATCATAGGGAGTCCAGAGCTGTCTTCCTGTGCTCAGTCAGTTCCTGGGTGGTGGGAGCTACAAGATTAGACGAGCCAGTTTATGGATCTGGGTGGGGCTAGCTGATCCGTCAAGTGCAGGGTCTGCAAAATATCTCAAGCACTGACCTTAGGAGCAGTTTAAGAGGGTCAGAATCTTGTAGCCTCCAACTGCATGACTCCTAAGCCATCATTTCAAATCTTGCGGTTAATGTCAGTCTAGTCCCCAGGCAAGGAGGAGGTCTGCTTTGGGAAAGGGCTGTTACCATCTTTGTTTAAACGATAAACTAAGCTTCTCTCAAAGTGAGTTCAGCTTACGCCCAGGAATGAACAGGGACGGCCTGGAGGTTAGAAGCAAGATGGACTCGGTTCAGTTCGATCTCTTCCGCTGTCTCAGTCATCATTTTGCAAAGGTGGTCTCAGATATGCACCCTACAGGTCAGGAAATTGGCTATCTTCCTTCACCTTTGGGCTATCCCTGCGGAGTGGACCTTTCTTTCATCCTCAGGCCACCAGTGCAGTACAGCACATCAGGAGCCCTGGCATGCGAGGCTCAGATCACAGAGGAATGGACCGAACTTGGCCTAACTTCAGGAGGCTGTTTGCTACTGACCACTGGTCATTACGGCCCAAACTCAGCTCATGCTCGTGGCAATTCACCTCACAGGGCAGCGCCCTGTCACAACTACAGGGAAGACGACAGCTGTAAATCACTGCTCACCCCTGATCTTAAGCACCTAACCAGGGGCTGTCCCAGCACCTTTGGCAGGGGTGAGACCAGAATGGGATTACAGAGAAAGGCTGTCATGAGCACAGCTGTGCTTCAGCAGGAAAAGCAATGCAGCAGATGCAGAAGCTGAAGGTGAGAGGTTATTATTAGCAAGATCAGGGACCTGTCTGATAGGAGCAGCACCTTGCCTGGATCACAGAGCAGCTTGGCCAACCCCACAGCTGGCCAAAGAAAACCAACCAGCAGGACAGGGCCTCCAAACTGCACAAGATCACAACCACAGAGAAATCCAAATATCCCCGGGTTTTCATCTAGACAGCAACCTTAAGAGGAGCGGCAGAGGTTTGGGGCTGCACGGAAGCTTAAACACCAGGTCCTCATGCCCAGCTACCATCTCTCAACAGGATGGGGCAGCTGGACGCCCAAACTGCTGACCTGTGCGATGGCGTAATCCGAGTTGTTGGTGGCCTGCATGCCTTCATTCCCACTGATTCCCACACCCACATGGGCTGTCTGGATCATCCCGACATCGTTGGCGCCGTCTCCGATGGCGAGGGTGATGGCCTTCACCCGCTTCTTCACCACATCCACTATCTCAGACTTCTGCAGAGGAGACACTCTGTGAGAAAAGAGAGGGAAATCAGAACTATGCACATCTTTCCAGAGGAAACAGCTGTAATCTACATTCCGCTGCATTAAAAGGACAGTTACTGGATGATCTCCAAATTCAATACATACATTTTATGCTCATGTGCAAAGAAGCTTTCAGAAAACAGGAGCCTGTGGCTTTCAAGTATTTGCCAACTTCTCAGATGAAATACACAACAGAAAACTAACTTAAAACACAGCCTATTTGTAATCACTCTGCTCAGTGGGAGGCATCTGCACAAACTCCTCAGGGGTATGTGTGCCCTGCTGAATGATAAAGGCAGTCAGGCTAGTTACAGGGGTCTTTGGAAATGTCTTTCCAATAAATCAGAAAGCCAGCACAGACCTCCTTTTGCTTTATGGTACATCATATACAACCTAGGGCTGGCAAGGGAATTTTCTGTAAAATCTGCTTTTACAGAAGGGAAAGGAAATGGGCAGGGCATGAGAACGTGCAGAAAGAGGGCTGGGGTAAGAGGAAAGAAAAAAAGACTTCTCTACATCCACCTCAGAAAAGGAAGCTGTGTTTGAAGGTCAGCCAAGGCAGAGGATTTAGGATGGGAGTCAGGGAGTGGAAGTCTCCCCTTGCTGAGCCGTGCAGAAGCACAGCCCTCAAGGGGGCGAGATCAGCCCCTGCACAGGAGTGGTTCTTTCCACAAGGAATCCAAGATGGCGGCCAAGCTTTCCCAAGTCCTCAAGCTGTCTGGGAAGAGGAGCCAGTATAAATCTGTGGGGTCTAAAGCAGAGGGGTATTCATGATAGTGAAGTGCTTCTTCAGAGTGTAGACCAGAAAACACAGCAACATGAAGCAAAGACTAGCATCTCAGGACTGAGTGACTCTACATTCTGAATTGGTAAGCTGATGCTTGATTTGGGGAATTTACAGGTGAGCTCTTGGATCACTTAAACAGCCCCACAGTCCCCCGCCGCCACACACACAGAATAAACACAAAGTAAAAGATTTTTCTGGATGTCCCAGAGGTCTGCTGGCCATGCCCACATTGGACTTCATGCATCAGCTAGAATGGACACTCAAAGATTTGCCCAGTAAGAACTTCAACTGCTCCTAGATGGTCCCTATCCACAAAGATACCTGTTCCAAATAGAAAACTGAAGTGCTACCTGACATCTCATTCTACCAACTTGAGAAAGAAATGCATTTGGCGAGACAGCAAACTGAATGTAGAACCAAAAAGCCTTTGCTCAGTGACAAAGATAGAAGTTAGAAAGTTGGAAAAACGTGATGAAAGGACTTTAGGAGCTGGGTTACACAACCTGATATCCCTTTTAGCATTTTCACAAGGGTTTGCAATGGCAGCAGTTCGATGCCTCCTGGAGTAGGTGTGACCACTGGAAATTATCATTACTTTTTTGTTGTTACTGAGCATACTTAAGAGTACTAACTCTGTCATTTGGGGCTAAACAGGAAAAGTCTAACTTCTCTTACAAATATTTGGAAGGCTGAAATATAAAAATAGCTATCACATCCTTCCGCCCAAAGCTCTGTTGCTGCTTGCTAAATATTCTCAGGTTCTTCAACCATTATTTAATAGGCATGCTTCAGAACTTAAAAAATAGCCTCCACGTATAATCTTTTAGGCAACAGAGAGCAGGATAGAACAGAATCACCATCTCCCTGGTAGCAGATGCCAGATTCACTTTAATGTGACCTAAAAGAAAGTTACTTGAGCTTTACCACTGATTATCAATGAAGCCTCTGGTCAACTCCACATAAGCAATTTTAACATGAAGGGATATTAAGCTGTATGTATTCCCTCCTAGTTTGTGCAACTGCTACTTAAAGCCAAGGGCTGATCTTTTTGGCAGAGGCAGTCCACAACTGTAACTGGCTACACAAAAGTGACTTCCCATTTTGTTTTTGAACTCCACAGAACCACAGATCAAATATGGTTGGAGAAAACAACCTGGAAGCCATGGTTAAAGGCCTGAGTATGACCTTTTCCTGTGCACCACACATTAACCATTTAAGCAGGGAGAGGAGGTCCATGAGGCCCTGCTTTCCATGAGTGGGACTGGGAAAATGAGAACCAGCCACCTCATAGAATGGTTGTGATGTATTCATGTTAAACCACTGTGTTGACTAGCAAGTATAAAACAATTGCATCTCCTACTCCACCTAGCATAGGATTATGTGAAACATCTTAACTGTTGGAAAAACAACACAAGACTGGACACTTCGGAGAACTGCATGCCATCAGACTTGTGGTTCCCAACTGGGTGTGCAGGGGCCCTGGGGATGCTGCAGCAGAAATTTTTTAATTTTTGAGGGAAATACAGCAATGTTTCTCAGGTAACAGTGAAAAGTACTAGCTGGAAGTAGCTCACAGTTTCAACAATGAATCACACTGCATCCCTTTTCATGATATGTCTTTGTGAAGCTGAGCTCTCATGGTGGTGATGATAAAAAGCAAATGCCTTGTGAAAATCGATGTGGAATAGAAAATGAGCAAGGCAGCAGCTATGCTTAGCCTACAGTTCAGGAAGTTGTGCAGTGCTCAACAGTCACATAACCACATGCCATTGTCAACAGTAATGATTATGTAACAATGGAGGAAATAAGGATTTTTTCTTTCAATGTATGTCTTTCAATGACATTATTGATTCAAATGTCTGCTAAGTTGTAGGGTCATAAATACTTCTTAAATTTTGACTTTACCTACTTAATAATTAGAAACAAGTTTTCCTTTTGGTCTAAGGGCTGTGCAAAGGAATTTCTGAGACACTGAGGACATAGTGTATCCCGAGTCTGGAGTCCCATGATTACCTTAATCACTCTTTAACTAAAATCGTTCACTCACTGAGGTGGAACCTCACTAAGGAAGCCATCACTTAATCTACAACTCTTCTTGTGCATCCATGAAAGTATCACAAGAGAGCGTAAAACAGGAACTTAAATAGGAATCGGGAGGCCCGAGGCTGCGACTCCTCCTTGAGTCTATATGTCACTCAAGCAATCAAGAAAGCTGGCTGCTTCTTAAGCAAATTCGAGGTGGTCTGGAGAGAAAGGAAGCCCATGGGCGGAAGGCTTGGTCACTTCACACTGCAGGGGTCGGAAAATCTCGGGAGTGGAACAGGAAAGGACCTCAACGCACCCGGGTTTTCTTTGAGGTTAAAGTCGTTGGTTTTCTATTAGGGAGGTTAGCAATAGGCCAACCAATGGGAAATGAGGAGCAAGTCAAATAGACTCACTGGGCTTGCCACTCTGGGATTTGGATCTCAAGTCAGTCAAGTCAGGATTCCAATGGCTTCAAGTACAATCTATGAACATCCAAACAGCTGCCTTTCCCAAAAAGCAAAAATTAGGGGAAAACCCAACCAGGGTATATAAAGTAAGTCATACGGCAGGGTTTTAGGAGCATGAAATTCTCATCAAGGATTTATTACGCCCTCAGCTGTAATGCCTTGAGAAAACATAATTCTAGCACACACTAGGGGTTCAAAACAGATGTCCAACAGCCAGTGTCTACAGAACTGAAGAGGCACCACCCCGCTTTAGCCATATGCAGTATTTTAGTCTACCAAGTTGCCAGGAAGCACAAGCCGGCTCTTTCTTAATGTTAACTTGTGACCTGGAATCACATGCCACACTTAATAAGTATTCCCAACATATAATAATTCAACCTATAAAATAAAAACTCCAGACCACAGCTGAGCCAACCTAGGTGCTTGGGGGCACTTCTTTAATCCTATTTTGGTGTATTATGAACAGAAATATAAACCAAAAGCATTCAGTTGACTGGAGTATTCTATCTGCTTTTTTGGATAATATAATAGATTCTAAAATGAAAAATAAGTTTTTCTTTTGAGACTTACAAAAATCAGTTCCTGGAGTATCTCATTTTATGGGATACACGTCCCTGAAATTTAAAAACTAGCTCTCTAAAGTTATTTCAAATATAACACTTAAGTGAAACCTTGAGTAACTGCTTTTATAGAACTAATGATCACACATTAATTTATCTGATATACGTAAATCCTGCTCTCAGAGTTTCTACTTCTGATCTTGCAGTATCATCTGAGCAAACCTAATGTTGCAGGAAGTCAGGGACCCCAGAAGGACTGGCTGGAGCCATGACAGAGGAACATAAATTGTGAAGATTTCATTTTAATATGGACATTTATCACTTTCCAAATAATACCTTCATAATTTCTTATGCCCTTCTTTATCTTAATCTCTCAATCCTGTTATCTTCATAAGCTGAGGATGTGCATCACCTCAGGATCACTGTGATGATTGTGTTAACTGTACAAACTGATTGTAAAACGTGTGTTTGAACAATATGAAATCAGTGCACCCTGAAAAAGAACAGAGTAACAGCAAGGGAACACAGGAAGACAACCGTAAGGTCTGACTGCCTGCAGGGTCGGGGAAAAAAAAGCCATATTTTTCTTCTGGCAGAGAGTCTATAAATGGACGTGTAAGTAGGAGAGATATCATTCAATTCTTTTCCTAGCAAGGAATATTAATATTAAGTCCCTAGGAAAAGAATTGCATTCCTGGGGGGAGGTCTATAAACGGCCACTCTGGGAGTATTAAGGACTGAGATACACCCTGGTCTCCTGCAGTACCCTCAGGCTTACTAGGGTGGGGGAAAACCCTGCCCTGGTAAATTTGAAGTCAGACCAGTTCTCTGCTCTTGAACTCTGTTTTCTGTTGTTTAAGATGTTTATCAAGACAATACGTGTACCACTGAACATAGGCCCTTATCAGTAATTCTGCTTTTGCCCTTTGCCTTGTGATCTTTGTTCTCCTTTTTGCCCTTTGCAGCCTGTGATCTTTGTGACCACTCCCTGTTCGTACACCCTCTCCCACTTTTGAAATCCTTAATAAAAACTTGCTGGTTTTGCAGCTCAGGTGGGCATCACGGTCCTATTATTGATATGTGATGTCATCCCTGAGGCCCAGCTGTAAAATTCCTCTTTCTACTCTTTCTCTTTATTTCTTGGACCAGCTGACACTTATGGAAAGTAGAAAGAACCTACTTTGAAATATTGGGGTGGGGTTCCCCGATAAGCTAGGCAGATTTTTTACCTCCTCTGATCTTGCCTGCCCAGTTGTCAAAGCGGGGCTGGATCTCGATTGCAGATTTGTATACTGAGCTCACTCAAGCCAGAGAGGTTACAAGGAACTCCACCCAGGAACCCCCAAGAGACCCAAAACACTTATTAATTAACCAGACTCACAAAATTCTTTCACTATCTGGATTTGAAAACCTCTTTATTACATACAGCAGTCCTTATGACTAAAAGGAAGTTTGGAAACCACTGTCCTAGATCAATGAGTTTCCAATTTTAAGTGAGCATCAGAATCACCCAGAGGGATTGTCAAGGTACAGCCTCTGATCGGAAAGTCTGGGCTGGGCCTGTGAATGTGCATTTCTAACAAGCTCCTGACTGCTGCCGCTGCTGCTTGTCTCTGGACCACACTCGAGTCACCAGCACTGGCCTAGACAATACCACAAGTTCTTTCTACTACAAATGTTTTCTAGCTAAGCCTGAATTTCCATAGCATAAGATACATACAACGTTACCATACTGACAGTTAACAATTACAAGAAACACTGAATCTTATCCCCTTTCTTAAAGTTTTGCATATGTAGGTTTTTCTTCTTCACTTTTAAACAGAAACCCAGAAAGTATACATTTTGTTTGGTATTTCATTAGAAATATTCTTTTAATCTGAGTGTCTCAAATAAGAAGGTGGTAGGGGCAGAAACTAACTGAAATACAACATACAATACTTCATAAGTTGTTTTTTGTAGTGACACAGAAACCAACTTATCAATACAAAGCCTAAAATACATAATACTTAACTATAAAATAAAGTGCTCCAATATATCAGAAGATTTCATTTGGAAAAGTGTTCATTTTCCTGTTGAAAATTACTATCCTATGAAAAGGATTTTCTTATTAAAATAGTTACTTAAATAAAATATAACATCTTCTTTTTCACAACAGTCAAAAACTTCAGTACCTTTAAAAATCTCATAGCTTAAGTAGATAGATATACAAACACTCGATATTTGAGTCTAAAACCAGTTAAATTAATTAACCAATCCTATTTATTAAATGCCTCCATGGCTGACCACATCCCTTCTGACCACTGTGTTCTTTCTTCAGGTGCATTTAGTACATTTGTGCAGGATGCAACCCAGGGTGTCCAGGTCTTCTGGACAGTCGTTCCCTGTTGGAACATCTGTGCTCTCACCCAAACTGTGCGGCTCCCTCAAAACTTAATCTCATGTACCAGATTTTGGTGTATTTCATTGTAGCCCTAAATTCTAAAAGTAGATCATTTGGGCAGCTTGGAATGGCCACTGGAGCACAGTGGCAGATGTAGAATTTGGGGCTGGGAGGGCAGTAGTGGGAAAGGATAGTGGTAGGAATGGGGGTACATTCAGGCAAGCCCAATACGTACCTGTGGGTTAGCTTATTTAGAGGCACAAAGAAAGAAAATTGCAACTCGATCACTCAATAGTTCTAAGGGAGATGGAAGTGCTCCCTCACTATAAAAACTTACACATGGTGGGGAGCTGTAACTAAGGAAGCTGCAAGAGAGTGTGCCTTAGAGACACGCAACAACAAAGGAAAGGTGAGAGCAGGTCAGTTTTTATTCCAAAGAATGCAGTGTTTGACCAAGAGGCGGCCTCGCAAGGGTTGGGTCTAAGGTGGGACATATTTTGAAAAGCAAGGTGAGTGCTGACAGCAGAAAGACTAATCCATGAGCAAAGGGGTTTCAGAGTAACTACGTGCACCTCACTGGTAAATGAACCATGTGTGCAGACTTTCAGGAATGAGTGTTTCTAGCTTTGGTTGCTTTTGCAGCAAAAAATGCTGGAAATCTTACGCCAGTATTTCCTCTAAAGATGAATGTGTTATGGAGCCCCTCCTATGGAAGCATTTCTCAGAATCCTTACACGTTTCAAAACCACATCTGAACATAAAAGACGGGATTTCCTACAAAATGCCACGTGACTTGAGTTACCATTCTTTCCTAACACCATCAGCTGCACTATGAAAGAGCAGACAGGTGACATAGAAGTTTTAAGAATTGGCTTTTTAAAAAAATTATTTAATCCGTACATTTCTTTCCACAAACTATTCAATGCAATTGGTTATATCCATCCTGGGGGAGTAGGTTTTTCTCTCTAACCTTCACAAGGACAGAGATGACATCTTTCATTTCTTTTCTATCCTTCCCTTTCCTCACCCTTCTGCAAATGTCTAATTTAAGATTTGTACAGCAGACATTCAATAAATGGTGACTAACTACCAAAATCATGATTTCAAGACTAGTTACATCTCCACCCATAATTAAGTGTAATAGAAAAAAAATACAGCTCTATTTAAACAAAACTATCTTAACTTCCGTATAAACAACAGACCTAGGAACATGCTATTACTGTGCAGTTCTGAAAGCCTACTCGCAGATGGAGAGAATGAAAGGAATACATAAATGACTGGCCACCTCTGTGAGATCTCAATGCTTCATTCATGGAAAGCAGATAAAAACACCCCACTTGTCCTGTGATTCAAGAGAAAAGATATCGTTTGCAAACTTCCTGACCAACATGCTAGTGGTCTTGATTCTATTTTCTCCAAATACTCTTAAAAACATTCTAGGCCTTCTGGGAAAGCTCTTTTATTATTTTGAGACAGAGTCTCACTCCATCGCCTAGGCTGGAGTGCAATGGGCACGATCTTGGCTCACTGCAACCTCCACCTCCCAGGTTCAAGCAATTCTCTTGCCTCAGCCTCCCAAGTAGCTGGGACTACAGGCGTGCACCACCACACCTAGCTAATTTTTTTCTTTTGTATTTTTAGTGGAGATGGGGTTTTGCCATGTTGGCCTGCCTGGTCTTGAACTCCTGACCTCAGGTGATTCGCCCGCCTCAGCCTCCCAAAGTGCTGAGATTATAGGCGTGAGCCACGGCGCCCAGCCTTGTGACAGCCTTTTTTATTTTTTATTTTTTTTTTTGAGACGGAGTCTCGTCTGTCGCCCAGGCTGGAGTGCAGTGGTCGGATCTCAGCTCACTGCAAGCTCCGCCTCCCGGGTTTACGCCATTCTCCTGCCTCAGCCTCCTGAGTAGCTGGGACTACAGGCGCCCGCCACCTCGCCTGGCTAGTTTTTTTGCATTTTTGAGTAGAGACGGGGTTTCACCGTGTTAGCCAGGATGGTCTCGATCTCCTGACCTCATGATCCGCCCGTCTCGGCCTCCCAAAGTGCTGGGATTACAGGCTTGAGCCACACCGCCCGGCCCTTGTGACAGCTTTTAATGATACATGGCTGACAACAATCTTTGTCCTTACAAAGGGCTCTCCTGGGAAAAGCTAACACCTGAGCTTAGTTTTTTTCTTGGCCTCTTTAGATCATAATGCTTTGACTATTATAAGCCCATCTCTAGCCCCTGCATAACACCTGACAAAAGCACTTTCAGGGCTTAACAGATACCAGCTTGCCAAACGTTTACAAGTGGTCTTGGGGATGTTGTATGATGCAAATCATTTCAACAAATTATTTATATTTAAGTACCTTATCATATGTGTGTGTATGTATACTGTACTAACATATTTTACACACATATACTTTTTTTTGAGACAGGATCTCCTTACGTTGCCCATGCTGGTCTTGAACTCCTGGTCTCAAGCGATGCTCCTGCCTCAGCCTCCCAAGTAGCTGAGGCCACAGGTGTGCGTCACTTTGCCCAGCTTAGCTCAACCACCTGTTTGTTCTTTGTGCAATGATTTAAGCCTAGAATCAGATTCCATCGCAATAGAATACCTGTGTAATATCTCTGCACTACAAATGACTATTTAACACAGTGCCCAGTAGGATAAGGATTCTTGCTGATTGACTAGTATGACAAACGTATATCTCATTATTGGTGATAAAACATGCATGACCTAATAATGAACCCTGATGCTATCCAGCCACCCTTGAGAAATACAGGTCAACACGCTCCAGGATTTGTGGAGCAAGTAATCTAAGAGCCCAGATGTACTGACGGCATTATTTTGGTATGGCTGAAACATGCATGTTTTGATAACATCCACCATCTTTTGGCAATACCAGCCATAGGTCCTTTCGTTTTGGTGACATGGCAATTGAACGGGTGCTAAGGTCACAACACCAGGAGTCTGTGCAAAGGAGAGGGGAGAGGCAGGCAGCTGTGCAAGCATCTTGCTTTTTATCTTAGTGCTGCAATTCCATGGTAATTTTAGGAATTTAACACATATATTTGAGCATGTATAAATTGTGGAAAGCTTGAAGTTTCCACAGCATTGCATAAGTACAAAAATTATTTAACAGGGTGTATCATTTTTCAAAAATACTAAGGTTAAATGTTTCCATATTCCAAAAGAGATTCTTTATAACTCAACTTTCAAAAACAGAATTTGAGCTCTTCTTCACACTCCACAAATGGAGAGCTTTTAGAAAATATTTATGTTAATATGCTACTGCAAAAACACATTAACATTTACTAATAATTTCCTTGTACAAAGGGTTCGTTTTACTCATTTTCAATATTTAATAATGATAAGAAGTTCAATTTTAATTATTTCAGTGTTATATACACCTCCCAACGTATGCACACAAAATACGAAGAATTTTAAGATTAGCTATTCTATTTACCTGAAGATACCTTTATATGGCGTCTAAATTCTGATTTCAGGCTCTAATAATGTCCTTGAAAACCAAAAATTTTTAAAGGGAAGAAGCCGTAACAATTGATTGAGACATGTGGCTGCTCTCTCTATACATTTTACTGATCTTAATTACTACATGACGACTTGTGACTGCTTCAACATCCTATGAGCATCGTCTTCTTTGAAACAGGAGTTACAGATCAGCCATCCTACAGTTGTTAGTGGTGAGGGCAACTTGATATTCTTTATTAACTGAACAAAACCCTTAAAACTCGATCCTGCATTCAAGCCGTAAATGCTGCCTCTGCAGCTGAGACTTGCAGAGGGGCTCTCAGAAAAACAGGAGGACACCCTGTCTGCTCAAGATCGGTTTACTCCACAACTGAGAAAGGGCTCACTTTGAAATAAGGATACTTTGCTTGGGGGTTCAGAATTTACGCATCGGTACTTGCGTCTGTGACAATTTTATCGCATGTCCAAAAAAACAGAACAATTAAAGTGGCATTCTGACAGGAGTCTAGCTTCTGAAAACCTGACATCTCTACTAAATGATGTGGAATGTATTAAGATCTGGGCAAGTGCATTTTATGTAAAAGTTGAATGTGTTGTATGTTGTGAATTATATAGTTTTATAGTCACTGAAATCAACTGGTTATAGTCTGTCTCTTCCTGTACTAGACTGAAAAGAATGGAGCAGTCCAGGAAGGCTGGGATTTAAATAAAAGATATTAGATCCTTCTGTTCCCAGGCTGAAACAGGGATTAGAATAACACATTTAAATACCTTAATGTTTTTAGCACAAAAAGCATGAATTTGATACTCTGCTTCCTTGAGATGCTTTATTAACGCCCCCAAGACCCTCTCAGGAGTGTCTGGCTTCCTTGAAGTTAACATACATGTATTGTTCCCCACTGCACATTTTACTAGTACTTCAAAACAGTGTGCCTGACCTCTGCTGTGGGGAAGGTGGGAATAGGAATCAGAACTGAGAGCAAAGCTGAGAGTGTTTGAGTTTTGACATTTCAGAGCAAACTTGTGACTCCCGCAGGACCAGGCATCATGAGCTCATGCATGGCTGAAAATTAATGACAACGGAGATGCTTAATATATTGGATGGTTTTAATTAGGCCTGCCCTTCACCCATCACCTGTGCACAGAACAAAAGGTCATCTGATTACCAGTCCCATATCTACACCAAACTAACTTCCTGCGCTCTGGAAATAATGGGCAGGCTATCCAGTTCTGACCTTCACCTCAGTCCTAATCCAAGCAATTAAGAGACCCCAGAGCTACAGGGACAGGGACAGCAACGGCCAACACCATGTGTGCTTCACACTCAGGGGGTAGTTTGCAGATTAATATCTCTCTCTCCCTCTTCTCTCTCTCTCTCCCTCTTCTCTCTACCCCCCCCCCCCCCCCCGCCCTTCCTTCCTTTCTTTCTCTCTCTTTCTTAATTTGGAAGTAGAATTTCTTGGGTGGGAAAGGAGGTAAGTTACACAAAGGTCTTTCTTCCAAGTAGCATACACACCTTCTAAAACCTGAACTGTTGAACAAGCCACTTATTCTAGATCTCAATAGCGGGAAATAATAATGCTTTTCTTTTTTGTGATCATATGTGTAAAACTGTTTTAAAAAAACAGGAGTGGCATTCTACCGTTCCAAAAATGGAACATGAAAATGACTTCTGGTGATTCTATATGTCTGATAAGGTCCTGGGGAATGACAGAAAAAAGATGGACAGACAGATTTCAGATAGATGTGGTGGTGCTGGCAGGTGGATGAATGTAAGTACAATGGTCAACCACATGGGGGCCTGCATATAGAGAGGACATGAGCCCCAAAACATTGTGTATCGTAGAAGAAACACATTTTTATAGCTAATTGTAATAGCAGTTGACATACGCTAGTGTAAAGGTTATTTTGCAACTTGCTTTCCTAATTGATTAATACCATCATAGTAACACTTCCTTGGACAAAGTCTGATCTGAAATGTGGTTGGCTATGTGCTTCCGTCTCCATAATTAGGCTACAAGCTACTTGGTGTTAGGGACTTGTTTTACTCATCTTTAGGCCTCTTAGCACCATACACAATAGGTAACAAACAAATATCGGTTGAACTGCCCATGTTTTTGCAATGGTTTTTTGGACTTAAAACACAGCTTATTTTTCTTTCTCTTCCTCAATTGTTTCCATTTCATGTTCAAGGACACACTTATCATATGAAATGAGTAATGATCATCTTGCAGTTTTTGACCAAAGGGGGTGAAAGGTTAAAGCTATGAGTTTATTACATCCCCTGTTCAGAGAAGCCGAATCTCAACTTTCGACTCCACCTGGTAGCTATTCAGTACGCTTCAGAGTAAATGAACATGAGGACAGCCATGTTTATCAGGTTACCTCATTTTGTAAGTTAACAGCGGCAACCTGTTATGCCACTGTGGTGGCTTCATGGGTGGGGTCAATACTGCGGACACCTGCCTCACTCACCTGGGCTGGAAGCTGCAGCATGGGGCCAGCAGGACCCTGTGCCTTCAGAGCAGAGCTAGTCACTGAGCTCAGAAAGGAGATAAAGGCCAGAGTGAGCCAGACACACAATTGCCTGGATTGGGTGAGTACCAAAGGGGGAGTTGAGAATGAAGAAAGTTCCAGCCACAAAGCTTGAGACATGAGGGGGTTGGGGGTCAGAAATACATATAACAGGGGTTTCAGCTGACTAAGAAAAAGCTTTCACTTCTCATGCTGTAAAGGTCTTGAAATATCATGCCTGTGTCTTACAATTACACTCACTTCTCAGCTGAATATGGGAGTCATCAACTCAACTGTGACTGAACATGATAGAGAGAGTGGTTAAGGCAGTGGAGTAGCAGGCAGCCTGGCAGAGGCTCTTCTGCGTGCACGCACACACACAACACACAGAGTATACCGTTACATTGAACTGGCGCATGGATAGAATTTAAAGTAGTGACAACTTTGGTGTTGTAATCTTTTCCCCAAACCATGTAACAAAATGACCTGCCATCCACTTAGATCAGAGTGACCCAGCTTCCAGAGCACAGTGGCAAGTGCAAGCTAGGTCTTGGGGCCGTGATAGAAAGGTAAGGAGAGCATGCGCGTGTCCACTGCAACCACAAGGAGGGATGCTGCTTCTTTTCCTCCTATGGCCACCCTCCCACAGTGGCACAAGGTCCAGACCAGATTCTGTGACCAATGGTCCGAGGTGATAAAAACCAACATGTGTGGAAAAGCCTTTATGATCCTGTGGGCTACTTGGAAAATTCCACCCTCCTCCCACCACCCCATCCCCTGGAGAGTAGGTGTACTGTCTCCCGTAGAGATTTCAGTGTACGCTGTGAGGAAGGAGAAAGGAACTCAGGCAACAGCAATGTGTGAACAAATGAACAAGGAGGAAGGGTGGGGAATGAATGCACTGAGCGAACAGGATTCAGGGGATGGGCTGTACAGGGGCTCCTGCCTCTTCTTAACCAGACGGACCCCCTCCCTGGTCCTCTTTTTCCTCCTCTGTGAAGAGGCCAACGAGGAGGATTTCTAATGCTCCTTAAGCCAAAGCCTATGCTTTTAAGTTGAAAACAAAAATATGGGATTCAGTAATAATAATGATGGGGCAGCAGCAAGTGCTGATTTGGCACATATTATCTGATCATCAGTAACTGGGCTAAGTGCTTTCCATGCATTGGCTGATTTAATCCTAAGCACAACTCTGCACAGTTGGTGCTGTTATTCTCTCCATTTTACAGGTGAGAAAACCCAGCTCAGAAAGACTGACACAGTGTGCCCAAGGTCACAACCTAACAAGTGGCCAGGACAAGACCTAAACACAAGCGTCTTCTTGCTCCAGGCTCCACACCCTCGCCCGCTCTGTTACATTCTTTCATTTCTTCAAAACACACATTTGGAAGCTTTCACATAGTTCTGCTGAGCAAGTGGGCTGTGGGTGGGAGACAGAACACAGGTACCACAGTCTCCACTCCCAACACTGTAAGAATCCAGCAGAGGACCTGTGACCACTTCACTCCAGCCTGGATGACGGAGCAAGACCCTGTCTCAAAGAAAAAGAATCCAACAGTTACCTAATCCTGCAATTCACAGTTTTCTGCTTATAATATGGGGATACCGCCATCGCCATCTGCTTCGCAAGATAACCGTGAAAACCAAATAAATGATAAAGATGGATGAAAGGTGAAAAAAACCTATCATGGCTGCTACCTGGAGTAGGTGCTGCTGCTGCATGCTATCCTGGAGCACCATCCCCCCCGCCTCTGTGAGGACACCATCCAGGCTGAGAGCTAGTCCTGGCTGGGAGTGCCCTTTCGCTCTCAGCTTCTGGCTTTAAGCCCTCTCAAGGTCTTCAGGATGGAGGGAAAGAGAAACAAGAAGAAAGTCTTGGCTGATGTGTCCCTGTTTGAATTTATCTCCCTTCCCTTCAAGTCCACTGTCTTCATGTCGAACTCTATATGGGGTTTCTTTCTTCTTTCTTTCTTTCTTTTTTTTTTTTAAGATGGAGTCTCACACTGTCGCCTGTGCTGGAGTGCAGTGCTGCAATCTCGGCTGTCTGCAACCTACACCTCCTGGGTTCTAGTGATTCTCCTACCTCCACCTCCCGAGTAGCTGGGATTACAGGCGCCCACCACCACAGCCAGCTAATGTTTTGTACTTTTAGTAGAGATGGGGTTTCACCATGTTGGCCAGGCTGGTCTCAAACTCCTGACCTCATGACTTGCCCACCTCAGCCTCCCAAAGTGCTGGGATTACAGGCATGAGCCATTGCGCCCGGCCTGGAGTTTCTTTGTATATCAACCTATTATATCATATTACATATTCACACTAAAATGATCATTCACTGAATATGAATAACAGAGATAAGATTGTAAGTTCCTACAGGGAAAAGATTGTGTGTTCGTTGTTTAATTGCCCCTACATCCAACAGAAAGCTTTGCACACAGCAGTTCCTGCCAGTTTTGCCTATGTGAATCAGACTGCAGCAATAATGGGAACAGTTTTGATAAGCAGTCTGAGGGCCACAGGACACAGGTGGGTTTGGAGATGGAATGAACGAGCAATGAAGAAGGAACTCTGGCAGGGTCAGGACGTCTCCCTTTCCATAGCTTTGTCCCTGGGTGAAGCTGGGAGCTACAGTGGAGAGGGCCTGCCTCTGGAGGTGGAATTGTGATAGTGCCATCGTTTGTCTTGATTGATTAGAACTGTACATTTAGCTCAACCTGACCTGATACCCTAAAACAATATCAGCTGTTCACAAGAATTACAAACGTACGATCATGTGCAACTGTCACAAACATTGCCTCCTCAAGCAATGTCAAACACAGCAAAGTGATTCTTTTCCATTCATGTGCTGGAAATAGTTTTTCTTCTTACTCGTATCTCCAACAACAACAAAAACCCCAAAAAGCCAACCAGCAAATAATCCAATCAAGGTGCAAGTAGTATAAATGGAAGTCTAGAAACAGTTTTTCACTAAGAAAATTGAGAGAAATTGACATAAAATAAATTTTGAAAAAGCCTAACTATGTAAAATAACACCAGACAATTAACAAGTGAAAAACAGAACCATGCACTCCAACAGATGACCATTTTTCTTAGCCTAAAATCCTATTTTATTCTCTACCATAATAATCTGTCTTTTGCTATATTAAAAAACAGAAGTACTTTATTTCTGAAATGATTCTTAAATATTATAAAAATTAAAAATTGGATTTTTTGCTTTATATTTGACTAGAACAATTTTTTTAAATGAGCTAACACCGCTCTGTTTTTTGACATCAGATAATTCTCCAAGATTCCCTTAGTTACATGGGGCTGTATTTGCGCTATAAACTTCTATCTGGAGTTCTTCTAAATTGAAGGTATTAATTTCCAGTCAAAGGAAAATGTTTCAACATTATTGAAAAGAGAGTTTTGACTGGCTTCCAAGAAGCTATTTGTAGCTCATATCAGTAAAACTGCAAAAAAAAAAAAAAAAAAAAAAAAAATCACATACATCTTTTTTTTCCATTTAAAATGTTTAAAAGGTGGAGTTTTCCTAAAATGCAAACAGAAAGTCATTCCTTCCTATAACAACAAGTGCAGAGTCTGGGCAGCCGGCATAGTGGTATGCCTGTTCCGTTCAGGGCCAGGGCCAGTTCGTTCTTTGTCAGTTTTCTTTGTGCATTTTAGGATTCTTTATCAGCATGTAATGAAGTTCAGGTCATTAGCAGAACAAAGAAAAATATATTAAACAACCCAGCTATGCAGATGGCAACAAACTCGTCAACCCCCATAAATGCACCAGGCAATTAAGGGAGACGTGCAGAGACAGCCTATGGCCTCCAAGGCGTTACGCTGTGACAAGGCAGGGCTATCCATCTTGACTGAGCAAACGGTATCTGCAGTGCCTAATGGCTCATTGACTAAGTCACACAGACACCATGCTAAGTGCAAGGGGTGCAATTTCTTTGAAAGTCCTTGAGTGAATGAAGGAGAGGAAAAATATACATGGATGTTGGCTTAATACACTTTAACAGGAATTAGGAAATACCCATTTTCGATTTCTTCCAGATGCCATGTTAGTGACAGACAGACTTTTCCTTAGCTCTGGGGGCTGCGTTTTGACGCAAGCGGTGTTTGTCTTTTGGGTGCACCCCAAGCACTCAGGATACTGAGACCCTTCCACAGTCAGGGAGCGACACACGGCTCTCATGTGGCTGCCGGTTCCAAAGACAAAACATCTCTAAGAAACAAGCTGGGAAAGGACATCACTGAGCTAAGCAGCCATCCCTCCAGGTTGAGGATAATTTTCCCTCTGGTGATCTCCCTGCAACACCAGCAGCGTGTTTGCTCTTTTCCCAGCATAGCCCTGGTGGTGTTCATGTCAATAGCCGGCATGGAGCTGGCATTCAGAGAGTATTTGTGGACTGACCTACCGCACTAGAATGAGATGCTCAAATTTGCAGCTATGCATTGCTGTACTCTGTAGAAAGGCAGACAGAGGACTGTATGCAGCAAAGGGAGAGGAAACCAATAACCACACAGGCCAGAGCGTCAGGCCACAGCGTCTGGCCAACATTCACATGAGTCAGCACTGAGCTGGGGGCTGGAAACAAGCTAGAAATGGCTTTATCAAATGATTGTGGGCGGAGCCACAGGGTAGCTGTGGGACCACACCCTGTTAAGTGTTCGCACTCGGTTTGTGAGCTCCCACTTCCCGGATTTCCCTGCCAATTTTGCTCATACACTGTTCTTGGATGCGCTGCTGGCCGCCCCGCTACCCTTTCTTTGATCAGCAGCGCCCCATGCCCACTCCTCGTCTGCCCTGTCTGTTCCTTCTCTTGGCACAAGAGCTCAAGAGCCCAGCTTACTGAAGGAGACCAAGGGAGGGCACAAAGACCCCACAGCAACCAGCGCTGGTGGTGGCCCCCAGTACTCCAGACTTCAAGAGGGGAGACGTGACCTATTTATAAATCACCCCAGTAAAAACTGCTATCACACACAGCTCCAAGACACACTACAGGATGGTGAGGAAAGGGAAGGAGGACAGTTAGAAAAATCAGAGGAGCCTTGCCATGAGCTAGTTCTGAGACCATGGATAGAGATGCTGAACCAAAACTAGCCAAAAAGAATCTGAGGTGGAGGAAACACTTTGAACAGAGTTTGCCAACAACAAAGTGGACTAATATTACATAACGCTGATGTGTGGGCAAACAAGCACTGGCCAGGAGTGGGAGGCTGCGTTGAGCTATGCTTGCGCTGCTGCTGCACTCCAGCCTGCGCAACATAGTGAGACCCTGTTTCTAACAACAAAACAAAACAAAAGAACACGCAGTCAGCATATGTCCATTCTCCCAGAACAATACATTTTACATCTACTGTACTCTCAAGGACCTGCTGATGAGCAATGAGCTAATGACTGTGCCTATGACCTTGTCTACTTATTCATTAAGATACATTCCCCTCCCCTCCCCTCTCCTCCACTCCCTTCCCCTCCCCTCCCCTCTCCTCTCCTTTCCTTTCCGAGTCTCACTCTGTCGCCCAGGCTGGAGTGCAGGAGTGTGATCTTGGCTCACTGCAACCTCTACCTCCCGAGTTCAAGCAATTCTCCTGCCTCAGTCCCCTAAGTAGCTAGGACTACAGGGGCACACCATCACTCCTGGCTAATTTTTTTCTTCATAGTAGAGATGGGGTTTCACCATGTTGGCCAGGCTGGTCTCAAACTCCTGACCCCAAGTGATCCACCTGCCTCAGCCTCCCAAAGTGTTGGGATTACAGGTGTGAGCCACTGTGCCTGGCCTCTTAGGATAAATTTCTTAGCATAAATAGCCAAGCTGCCTATTCAGAAGTTATGCACATGTTAAATTTGTATTCAGGTTGCCTTTATGTAGGATTGCAACAATATACATGCCCACTGGTACTCTCTTGCCTTCGACCCCCAAAGTGCTGGGATTACAGGCATGAGCCTGAGCCACTGCGCCTGGCCCTCACTACCTATTGTTGAATGAAGAAAGCAAGTTACAACAGTACATGTACAGTACCATCCAATTTTAGACACATACTAGATGTATGCATACATATATATGCAGTGATAAAACTTCACGAGAAAATGATTTAGAAAGTGTTTATCTCTGATTTTGGGTGTATTATTCCTTCATTTTGTTCTTTCTGCTTAGATTATTAACATAGATTACTTTTGTAAAGAAAAAGCTAATAATTTATTAAAAGCAGTGTAAATACAATGCAGGCCAGGCATTATAATCCCAGCACTTTGGGAGGCCAAACTCCTGGACTTAGGTGGGAGGACTGCTTGAGCCCAAAAGTTCAAGACCAGCCTGAGCAACATAGCGACACCTTGTCTCTACAGAAAATTTTAAAATTAGCCAGTCATGGCAATCACGCCTGTAGACCCAGCTACTCAGGAGGCTGAGGCAGGAAGGTCGCTTGAATCCAGGAGTTAGAGGCTGTAGTGAGCCATGACTGTGCCATAGCACTCGAGCTCGGGTGACAGAGTGAAACCCTGTCTCTTAGAAAAGGAAAAAAAAGATTATAAAATAAAATAAAATAAATAAATAATAAATACACTTCAAGGTTTCAGTCAATTTTAAAGCTTTACAATCCTTGCCTAAAATGTAGCCATTTCAGTGATGCTACATTACAGGATATTTCCATCATAACTTTCCAAGTACAAGGTATTTGAAGAAGTCCTAGAAAACAAGATGTGGCCATTTCTTTGCACTGAGCCTTTACCCGTCTGGTAGGCACCGTAGCCGAGCTGCTTATTGCAGTCTGGGGCCCTCAGGGCATCTGTTGATGAGGTTGAATTCAAAGTAAGCCAAGGTATGGGAGGTTGACTTAGTTACTTTCAAATAACCACAGAGAATCTCCTTGTAGGAGAATCAGGAAACCCACCAAATAAATCACATTTGCACAGTAAGCTAAATTTTATCAAGAAAATGGAGCCTTTGTCCACCAAAGACAGCAGTACTAGCTGGGAGCCCATGGGCACCTTTGTGGTTGAGGCTCGCAAGCTCTCTGTGAGTGCTCTGATACACTGTGACGCTGAAGACCTCCAAGACTCCAGTTCACTCTTAGACCCTGGACAGAGAACAACACAATCTCGGGCTTTAAACATGGCTATGTTGTCACCAGGAATACTTTAGTGAACTACACATGTAATTCCAAAAAGATTTCTATTTTTTTCCCAAGCAATTCTTTCAAAATAGAAGTTTTATATACATAGAGCAGAAGAGGATTTTTCTTCGTAAGCTTTTTGATGCCTTTGTGCTGGTATAAACTCAATGCCAAAACCACACATGTGAGGTGCTTAACGACAGGGCCCCCAGGCTCCCCACACTTCCTCCCTATTACTCGAACACACTCGTTTCTGGAATCCCATCACGTGGTGGGGAGAAGGGCCCTGCGCAACTGAAAGTATCTACGGTGTTCCCAAAGCTGGACTGAAACCACTGGCCTTCCGAATGGGAGCCGGGCAGAGCAACACGGAAGCGGTGGGAGTCAGAGTCGTGGGGAGGGCTGTGGGGAGGGAGGCTGCTTCAGTGTGGGGGTGGGCACAGGGGATGGCCCGAAACTAGAGACAGATGAGAGTAACCAGGGAAGAGGGAGCCCTAGCACAGAGAAACTGCCCACAGTTAGGGCCCATGTTCCTGGCTTGGATAACTCTACACACAGGTGTGTACTATTTTATTTGGTCACCTGACAAGTCTAGCAACTACTCCGGAAAGCGGCCCTCTGAGAAATGCAGCCTGCTCTGCCTGGGTCAGGAGCCACTGTCTGGACACTGGCCTGTCTTCCACACTAACTGGACCAGTGACCCTTCAGGGAGGACTTTACCAAGTTCTCCTTACTGTGGCTTTAGAGGGACACAAGTAAGTAAATAAATATGGAGACAATCAGATAATTTCTAAAGATGAACTTGGTTGTTTCATACACAAACAGGAGCTCACATACATGCAAATACTACTTCTTCATGTTTTTGGTTTGTTTTATTTTTTAGAGATGTGGACTTGCTGTGTTGCCCGGGCTGGACGCAAACTTCTGGGCTGAAGCAATCCCCATCTCAGCCTCCTAAGAAGCCAGGACTAGTGGTATGTGCCACCACGCCTGGCCAAATAATTATTTTAAAAACAAACTTAGATGTCAACAATTAGCAACTGAAGAGACAGTATGATGGTTATCATCAGTCATTCATTCTACTCTGTAATGACCAGAATGTCCCACTCTAACTTCCTTTCCAGTTTTAAAGAAAACCGGAAGGAACATGAGTTGGCTGCTGCCTGTCTACACTGCAGCCTTAGTCTGCTCCTAAGGCAAAGCCGCCCACTTCACGCTTTCTTAAATCCTCCCATCCCCCTTGCCCCAGGAACAGCCTAAGCTCCGGAGCTGCTCACTCAAGGGGCTTCCTGACCGCCCCCACCTAGCACAGCCTCCCGCTCTGACATCGATGTGACAATGCCTGCATCAGAACTGCCTGCTGCCTACACCCCCTCTGAACCCACATTCCCACTGCTCTGCTTTTCTCCAGACAAAATCTGCACTGCAAACTCCCTCGCATCTGGACTCCCCTCAGCTAACTTCAGCTCCATCCTGAAGACCACCTCCAATGTCGCCTCCTTCCTGGCGGGGTCCTCTGATGCTTCTCCCATCTCCATGAGGCCCTCCTTCCCCTCTGCCAGTTTCACTTCCCCCTCCTCCACTCTGTTGCCATCAGAATACTCAGCCCATGCCCAGAAATCACCATTTCCAGGCCTGTCTTCCTGGAGGGACTCATTCCTGCAAGGCAAAAATCTGTTCTCTTCAGCATAGGCAGTGCCTCCCAAATGCCTGGCCCACCCACGGCCAATAGTTAGAAAAGTGTCAACTTTTATTTCACGGAAGACAGAAAAACAACCTAAGCATCCACAATTTCATGTTAGTCAAAACTGTTCTGCTATCTGCTATCTCAATTGGCATTATCACTTCATTGTCCTCTCACTACAAGCCATGGTGAAGACACACATTTCACCTTTCAAACTTCATAGAAATGTCCACTGATTTTAATCTCCACATACTGTTACTGGAATGCCTATGTGTGTATACATGGTGGTGATAGGGGGGCACTCTTTACAAATGCTAAAAACACTAAAATAAAAAGGAGAAAAAACATTTTGAAAACGCTATAACCCAAACCAGAATAACTGCTAATACAAACAGGCCTCTTCCCAAATGTAAGCGGGTCACAAGTAATGGCTCACCTCAAAGTGGCCGCAGCAACACTGTTTACTCTCCATTTAGGGTTTAAAAGCATTTTAGTTGATGAACAGGCCCTGAAGCAGAAACGTCTAAACCCATGCTAATGTCCAGCAGAGCAGTAACTTCTTTTGATTAATTTACCAGTACTGAAAGCACAAGAAAGAGATCAAACCGCGCTCTGCACTAAACAATTAAACAGGCAACCGCGCCTCCAGCACGGTGCGCGCCAGGATGAAAGCTAGATGGGGTCGGATGAAAAAGCAGCAAATATCTTACATTGATTAATGCTTATAAATTTTTTGCCTGAAATGTCATAACATTTCATTCAATGCTCGAACCAAAGAGTTTATGTAACATTTAAAACAAAACAAAAAAAAAGAGTTCCAAAAGCTTAAGAAAATTCAGATGTGTCCTGAGGAGAAAAATCAGGTCATTCCAAACAGTTCTAAAGAACATTCAAAACACTTTGGCAGAACTCTGACCAATTTGCTGAAATATCTTCAACACGAAACAGCATGGGGGATAAATCCTATCACCTCCTTTCATCAAAAAATAATTTTTCTACTATGAGTGAAATTGTTCTTAAGTTAAACTAGCCCATTCACAGCGTCCAATACCATCTATATGTACTGTTTTGGAAACCCAGAGCTTAAACAAATATGAGATACAAATTTATCTCTACTTAGTAATTTTTTTCTCAAATTGAAATTTAAACCATACTGTGATTCCTAAATCAGAATGAACTACAAATGTTAGCAGTTAACCCTTCTAGATTTTCTGAATGATGGGCTGAATGAATTTTTTAAAACCCAATAAATGTCTTTGTAATAAAACAAAACTTATATACTTGTGGAAAACTATCTGAACAAAGCCAACTAAAAATGTCGGCTTATTGGAAAGTCAAACTTGGCGCATTTTACATCCCTGAAGAACATTTCTTGGTAATTCAATGTTATTTTAGTCCATGCGTGGGCATGGCTTTGGGCTAGTCACTGCAACTCTGTCCTAATCTGTAAAATGGAGCTGATCCATACTTTGGGGGATTTTAAAGATTAAATGAAATCGTATCTATAAAGCACACATCCTGAAACTCTTCCCTAAACAAACCCCTCCCCATGCACTCTATCCCCAGGCGATGCTAAACCCCTTGCAGAGCTTTTGGTCTACTTAGCGCACCTCCACGTGCCTAGCTCCTCCTCCATGACTGAGCTTACCTCCTCCACTGCAGCACATACTGTTGTGCAAGAGTTATCAGGTATGCGGAAGACATAAAACAAACATGAATAAAAGGACCTTCAGGATACCCTTTGTTACATCTGCCAAACAATGCGAATTGAAGCCCTTTATATTTTCAAACTCTTATGTGGAAAGACCGCAAAAATTTGGAAACACAACACTGAAAACTAACTTCTCTACTAACCTTCCCACAATACTGTCCTCCTTAGGAAGATGTGAGCCCAAGGAGCACAGACGGATGAGGCCTGTTTGCCTGCTCAAGCGTTGTGGCTCTCACAGGCACTAATCCTCTGTTACTACTATTGAATAAATAAATGAATTGTAGCTGAGGTAGACCTAAGTTTCTACTGATGCCTACTTCCAGTTTTCTTATATGTATACAGGAAAACAAAAATTTGCTATTTGAGATCTTTCCAAAGACAGTGACACCCTCCCTTAGAAAATAATGTAAAAACCCTTAGATGAGGTCAGGAAACACGAGGAAAAGGAGCTCTCGTTTTACAGAGGAAGCAGAGGCTCACAGGACAGAATGACCATAGGCTCTGTCTTTCCCCACAACGGAGCAAAACATATCCTATCTAAGAAGCTTTGATCACACGGGTATTTTGAAAGCGTGGGCCAAAAAGCTGGAGATAATCTACCACAACGTTTAACATATGAAATTAAGAATGACCTATGAATTATTCCACACTGATTTTGACTCTGGTTATAAAAATTGACTTTCACTCTGACCTGTTTATACGGTTCAGTCTTCAACGCACTTTTCTCTAAACACTTCAGCTAGAATCAACAGATTTTTAGCTCTTGAGGCAAGGCATTGTTGTTGCTGTTGGACCATGGATAATGTCTGTCCAGGGAAGAGAAGGTGCTGGTCCAGTTTCCTTTCTGTGTGGGATCACCAGCTTTCCCACAACTGAGCAGGAAATGTAATAGACTCAACCTGGGTTAACTGTTTTCTAACTATAACGCAATTTCACAAATATTTGAACCTCTCTACTATACAGAGTGACCTCAAATATTTACCTACAAAAACACCATTACATACATAGAAAGGACTACAGAAGTCATTTCACGTTCAAATTCAAATTCTTTAATCAGCTTCATTCTGCAGAACTTTATTTGCCTACGTGCTAGACTCACTGTTCTCATTTCCCAAGTTAAATATCCAATTAGATGCGCAGCCCTTGCCATCCATCTATCCTGCTTTAAGTTCATGTCTATGTGCAAATTCCTACAGACATCCCGAGAGCCATGAACAAGACTTCCTTCTTTTCACGACAGTTTTGGGGGTTTGGGAGGTTTTTGGGGGTGGGGGGTCTTGAGTTGGCAGTTATCATCAGTTTATTGAGAACATCATTGAGAATGCCAATTTCGGCTGGAGAAACAACTCGTATGAATGAATTGCCTTTACCTGAATTTTAAAGACTTTTCTGAAAAGTATTATTTGCAACAGGGTATATCTCTTGGGTATTAGAGAACATTTTTACGAAGACTCACTGTAGATGAACGAGAATTTAGCCCCGACAGGCATCTGGAGTGTGGTGAAAACAATACAAACCATCAACATGATAGGATGTAATCAGCCTCCTGCCTAGCGTGCCGTCACATTCAGGGTGATGTATCCTGACACTGTTTCTATTTTACTAAAATACCCTTTTTGGCACCACAAAAATACTGCATTCCTAAGAAACTGAACTAGAGGATGACTCAAAAAACTCAGGTGGTTTTTGTTTGCTTGCTTAAAAGTAAACTTAAAGAATAAGCAATCAAAGTTCTATTGGCATTAGAAACCAATACTGGCTGTTATTTCATTCATACGATTATCATCTCATTCCTTAAATACCACTCTCTTTTTGTATCAGTTATATCTTGGCTGAATTCATATTTACTCTACTTACAAACACTCCAGCCCATCCCCAGGCATCAGGAAAATTCCATGTTTGATCACAGAGCGGATACATAGTCCAGAGCCTAGATAGATGTAGACCAAGCAAATGAAACATTCCAAGAGTCCTCATGAGATAATACTGAAAACGATGCCAAATCAAATGTCCATGTCCAGTCTTTGGAACCAAAACAGGACATAAATAAAGATAAGTTCATTGTAAGTTGACTTTATAGTCTAGGCTGGCTCCTGTCACTGAGTACACCACTTCCCATTGACATCAACTGCTCGCGGCATAACACATGGGGCTTGCCATGTCAGCTTCAGGAAAACAAGTAGCAAGCTGAGTCCTATGCCATGAGCACCCCAGCCACATCCTCCAAATTCCTAAGCCGAGTCAGAAAAGCCGGGCCCTACGCGGTGGCTCATGCCTGTAATCCCAGAACTTTGGGAGGCCGAGGCGGGGGGTCACGAGGTCAGGAGTTTGAGACTACCCTGGTCAACCTGGCGAAACCCCGTCTCTACTAAAAAGACCAAAAAATTAGCTGGGCGTGGTGGCAGGTGCCTGTAGTCCCAGCTACTCGGGAGGCTGAGGCAGGAGAATCGCTTGAACCTGGGAGGCAGAGGTTGCAGTGAGCCAAGATCACGCCACTGCACTCCAGCCTGGGTGACAGAGCAAGAGACACCAACAAAGAAGGAAAGGAAAGGAAAGGAAAGGAAAAGGAAAAGGAAAAGGAAAAGGAAAAGGAAAAGGAAAAGGAAAGGAAAAAGGAAAGGAAAAAGGAAAAAGGAAAAAGGAAAAAGGAAAGGAAAGGAAAGGAAGAAAGAAAGGAAAGAAAGAAAAGAAAAGAAAGAGAAAGAGAGAAAGAGAACGAGAGAAAGAAAAAAAGAAAGGAAGGAAGGGAGGGAGGGAAAGAAAGGAAGGAAGGAAAGAAGAAAGAAAAAGAAAGAAAGAAAAAAAGAAAAGAAAAGAGAAAAAAGAAAAGAAAGAAAAGAAAAGGAAAAAGAAAAACTGGGCCTCTGCTCTAGTGCTCCCCTACATACTCCCCAAGTCATGTCACGCAACTGTAAAAACACTCTCGGAAAATGTATTTAAGGTCCTTTCTTCTGAAAATATAACCTGTTTCTAATTAGCAACGATAAGAAACTCCAGGATTTCTCTCTAGATGAATGCATTTTAATTTCACAACATGCCTTGTAGCGAGTTTTTTATTACAAGCACTGTCTGAGGCAGGTTCCTATCACCCCAGTGGCTACTGAGAATTCTAACCAATATCTCATAATAAGGACATAGCTGGGCTAGGATCAGTAACACCATCTTGTTGCTCCCAATCTAATTATCAGCCTACTATTACTTCCTAATTATTTTTATCACTGATGTAACTGAAATGATGTCATTTTGAAAATACAGAACAATCTGTATAAAAATTAAGTTCTCTCCTCCCCCCATTTTAGTGCTTTTGAAAGGACTAAGGGAAGTACAGTCTAAACGAAACGCGCAAACACATGCATAGCTTCCCGCTTCTCAGTACCATCTCTGACCCACAGACTTGCATTTGTGGGAGGCTGAGCCACTGGCTCACAGAAAGGGGCGCACATACACACGGTGGGTAGTGAGTGAGCCAGATGCCGTGTGCAGGCATGAGAGCTGATTTTAATAGCTGTGAAGCAGCTGCCAAGGAAGAAAAGATATGCTGAATACAGTTTCAGGATTAAGTAAAATCCACTGCATTCAAATGGGTTTATAAACAGAAAAATGAAAAATAGGGCAATTGCCGAAGAAAATTCACACTGAATTTCAGTGTCTTCCCTCCTGCAAGATCAAGGCACATACTGGAAGATGTGAGTTTGTAAAAATTACTAAACCAGACCCACAATATAAGATAGTTAATGACTTTAAACATTTATACTGTTCCAAATGACAGTACATACTTCTTTCGTAAGTAGTAGATGTAGTCATAGGATTAACTGACATCCTATAACATTTTGGAGCTTTTCTTATAATCTGATATACTCTTTCCCAGGGCAGTCCACCAATGAATAAATCAATGGCTAACGGAGAGTATGCATGTTCCTCACAGCCTTCACCTCATTCATCAATACAGGTTTTCATAACTAATTAGTGTTCTTGCTAAGGTTAAGAAAAACCCAGCAACAGGTGAAGTGGATGAAACTGATCAACTTGTTGAAAGCTCTAGAACAAATCACTGTGGTACTCTTTCAGTGGTGCGGCTGGACACCTCAGGACACATTTGTCTAAAATTCCTTCAGGCGTTTCCTGTCCCACACATGCCAGAACCTGATGCTACATCTACCATTACAAATGAAAAATGTGGCTGGCAAATCCACTTGCTCTGCTCCCACACTTTTGTGACCACCCACAAAGGGAACGATTCTCATGATTTCCATGCTTTCCCTTGAGTGGACCGTCCACCACTCTGCTAGAATTCTGCTGGAATTCTCCATGCTAACATCTCCCCTTGTATTAGTTTACTGGGGCTTCTGTAACAGAGCACCATAAACTGGGTGACTTCCACACCAGAAATTGATTGTCACAGCTCTGAAAGCTGGAGGTGTCGATCAAGGTGCTAGCACAGTTGACTCCTTCTGAGGGCTGAGAAGAAGAATCTGCTGCAGACATCTCTCAGCCTCTGGTGGTTGCTGCCACCTTCAGCATTTCATGGCATTCCTTGGCAGAAGCTCCCCCCAACCTCTGCCTTCATCTTCACATGACGTTCTTCCTGTGTGCCTGTGTCCAAATTTCTCCTCTTCATAAGGACACACCAGTCCTTATAAAGGTATATTAAGATGAGGTCCACCCTAATGACCTCATCTCAATACATCTGAAATGACCCTAGTTTTAAACAAGCTCACATTCTGAGGTACTAGCAGGTTAGGACTTTGACATGAGAATTTTGGGTGGACACAGTACAACTTATAACACCCATATACCTTTCACCTCTTCAATAAATCCCCTCCCTTCCAAACTGGAAGCTGGCTCCCCCAGAAATGGCTGTGCTATAAGAGTACCTCCGCCAAACCTGTCTGTTCTCTACCTCTTCCCACATCCCATATGCTCCAGACTCGAAGGGATGACCAACTTCTCTTCCACTGCCCAAGGTCATTTCCCAAACACTGCTTCCTCCATCTTTTCTAGAATCTCTGGTCATGAGTTCCCAGCCCATATTCTTCAGAGCAACTGATCCAAAAGATTCACCACCCCCCTCCCAAAAAAAGAGAGAGAGAGAGAGAGAAAAGTGGAGCAGGGTTGGAGGGAAATTAAGTCAAATATGTTTAGGAATGACTGAATACCATTTATCTCCCTTCTGAAAATTAAATATAAACAATGACAATAACTGAGACACTTTAATGATGAGGGGGAGGAAGTAGAAAACATTTTGAGAAGCACACAGCCTCAGTTTCTAGTTAGCCCCTAACTTGTAGTGAAACTTATTTATGATGAAACACACGTGTACCCCTAATTTCTTGTCGGTTTCAGACACTTGGTCTTTGCCTACATTAACAATTTACTTTATATATATACATCATCTCCTATGCCTCATATGCACATGAAGGCATTTGACTTTTACAAATACAGTCATGTGCCCCATAATGATGTTTTTGCATATACGACAGTGGCCCTATCAGATTATAATGCCGTATTTTTACTGTGCCTTTTCTATGTTTAGGATGT
The DNA here is from genome assembly GCF_007565055.1 of Rhinopithecus roxellana. NCBI lineage: Eukaryota > Metazoa > Chordata > Mammalia > Primates > Cercopithecidae > Rhinopithecus > Rhinopithecus roxellana. The sequence goes on along the minus strand of NC_044566.1, from coordinate 68,736,265 downwards.
GTTTAGGTCACAAATACTCACCACTGTGCTGCAATCACCTACAGTATTCAGAACACTAATGTGGCATCGGTTTGTAGCCGAGGTGCAACAGGCTATTCCACACAGCCCAGGGGTGTAGCAGGCTATCTCATCTAGGTTCGTGTGTGTACACTCTATGATGTTCACACAATGATAAAATTGCCTGACGATGAATATCTCAGAATGTATCTCCATCATTAAGTAACGCATGACTGTACCTCTAAGGAAGGTTGCTGGAAATTTCAACAACGAACATTTACGCCTCCTGAAACTCTACAACGAAGATGTGAAAGGAAGGAGTGGCACCTGTCCTTAGGCATTATAGACTCAGGCTCAGGTATCTCAAGAGCCTTGTAAAGCTCATGCATCTAAAATGGGCAGATACTGCCCCAGAACCCAATTCTCACATTTCTGGGTCCAGCACCTTTCCCCCAAATTCTGTGATGTTGAGCCCTTGTTTTGTGAAGGTTGCATTTTAGTTGAAGAGCAATAATTCAACTTTCCTAAGTTTTCAATTGAGATCTAAAATTTTGGCCAGATACGGTGGCTCATGCCTGTAAACTCAGCACCTTGGGAGGCTGAGGTGGGAGGACTGCTTCAGCCCAGGAGTTACAGATCAGCCTGGACAACATAGTGAGACCCCATCTCTAAAAAAAAAAAAAATTAAAAATTAGCTGGGTATGGTGGTGCACACCTGTATACCCAGCTATTCAGGAGGCTGAGGTGGGAGGGTTACTTCAGCCCAGGGAGGCCGGGGTTGCAGTGAGCCATAATCATGCCACTGCACTCCAGCCTGGGCAGCAGAGCAAGACCCTGTCTAAAAACAAACAAACAACTAAAATTTTGCTTGAGTGTATGTTTCAGCTATTTAAGGGACACTTCTGGTCTGGATACTGTGCTCATTAACAGCTAATTACTATCCAGGGAGATCATCAGTCCCGATGTCTTCAGAAATGAGGCAACAATCTGACTTCCAACATGGCTTCCTTAGAATGCAGGACTTACATCCAGTGCTCATCAAAATGTCCATGATTTTTGAGAATTGGTGATGATTTTTTAATTAATTTTTTCAAACAAAAATTTTTCCAATAAAACTAAATTTGAGAACTCATACGCTTTCTGAAAAATCCTTATTTTCTTATATAGCTCTTAAAAACAGTATGTGTTTTTAAACATTTCGTTACTCACACAGCTTTATCTATAATACCGTAGCCATATTTAAGAAAGTTGAATAAGCAGAGTCTTATGTAAAGATGTCCGTTTAAATGATTGGCTTCCGTTGGCTCAACAAAGTGTCTGAGGTTCTCATATTTTTCAGCCTTTTGGGATAACATGCTCTACAATATAATTATATGAAATTTCCTATCACTCACCAACACTTCAAATTAGCTGACACACTAACCCGGTCAGACCTTAACAGTCATTTACATGCCAAGAACTCCTACAGCTGAACATCCTTTCAGCTCCAACCAATTTAGGCAACTCAACCAATATGGAATTCATTATCTTCCATGCCAAATCTGCGTTTCCACCTATAATCCCTCTGGTGGGTAGGGACAATGGCCATGTGCTCCATAAAGCCATGAAGCTACACAGAATCAGCTTCAACTTCTCCTTCCTCCCTGTTGGATCTTCACTGTGTTGATTTCTCCCTCCTAAATTTCACTTCAGCCCACTATTTCCACTTACCCTGCTACATTGTCTCAGTTTGGACATTCATCATTCCTATTGTCATAGAGTCCCACACTCCTTATTGTTATGTTGCTTTTTGCCAATGACTGACTTACCATCTCTTTATCTCTTCAACAGTGAAATTATGGAAATGAAAAATAAACACTGCTGTTCATCCTTCTGCAAAAATAATCACCTCTTTCTCTCTCTCTGTTGAGGATGAGCAATGTAGGTGGCCCCTAAAGGTCAGCCCACTGTGGTGGACTGTAGTCCAATGTATACATCCAAATATTGCTTGCCTTTGGCATTTTGGTGCACATTTCTTCTGTTCACTTAGGTTCTGCATTTTACATTATTTTTTCCCAGCTGCATTAATGTGCATTTTCCAAGCTGTATCTCATTTTGTTATTTCCTGCCTATATTTTAATCTCCTGAAGGCATAATTATAATATTTCTGTCCTTCCAGATTTTTGATATCTCCCGTGATTCAGGATCATCTGCCAACTTCATTAACATGAAGTTTAAGTTTATTCCTCTTTAAATAAAATAGGATACATCACACTAATCCTCATAACATAAAGCTACAAGTGGTTACCCTGCCATTTATTTATTTATTTTTTTACTGTCTTTCTACTGTTTTCCATCTGTGTGGCTCTTCTCCAAGATGAGTTGAATTTATTTTGCAATAGAACAGGCTAAAAAATTTCTGCTAAAAAAAATAAAAAGAGAAAACCTCCCTCTACGCTATATTAAGACTGCTCTCTTCTGTCGGTTGAGTTAGTTATACATAAGCAAGTTAAAAATCCATAGGTTTCTTTCTTTAAAACTTTCTGCTCCACACTTTCTATTCCAGTATAGTTTGATGATAGAGAACAGAATTTCTCATTCAAAGAAGGGCATGAGGTGAACAAGCTCCATTTAGGATACGTGAGACACACTCAAAGTCCCTGATGAGCAGACAGCAGCTCCTCCTGGAACCTCCCTAAAAGCATCGCCAAGATGCTCTGGGCCCTGCGTTCAGCAAGTGCCATGGAAGGCTGGCACTCCAGCATTTGGGCTCTAGATGAGGTTGGTTTGTGCAGACACCTGAGAGAAACACCAGAAGGTTTTCTTCCCCTGCTCAAATCCCAGGATGTGACTCTCCTGCTCCAGAAGTTCAAGAGAAATGGAAGAGCTTTTACTCAATTTCACTGTCAATATATCTTTCAGTCGTGCCTCCCACCCACACTCATCAACAAGATAGGATAAGTTGACTTATGGTAAGTTCAATTACCATCTCAATAATGTACACTATTTTTAGACCCTGAAACTTTTATGTTTTCATGTTTCTTTTAAAAAATAAATCAACATATCCTGTGCCAAACAGCTGTAACAGATGCAGACTTACCTTGCCACCTCATTAGAAGAAACAAACAACTATAAATCTTGTATTACATCCAAAGAGTTGTCAGCCTGAAACAAAAGCTGGCAAGGATCCAAGTGGCATGTGCCCTTGATTCCAGCCATTTTGCCTGCAGTTCTTACATATGTAAATTGAGAAACTGTGAGCAGAAGCAAGCCAGCTGAAAACAGAAGTATTTAGGGTACACAGACACATTGGTGGGGCCCTCCAGGCCCAGGCCCCTTCCCACCCTTCACCACAAATCCCTCTCTGCTTCCTGTGTTCCCTGCTCGCTATGCACCTCCTTCCAATCACAGCATATTTTTATCATTTACCACTGGCTGGGTTCACATGCCCAGCCATGGTGGTAGACCTCAGAATGAGAAGACAGGATGTAACAAAATTCCACACCCCTGCAACCTTCTTAAAGATTAAACTACAGCAACTACCAGAAGTGTGTGTGTGTGGGGGGAGGCGGTGTGTGTGTGGGGGGGGTGGGGGTGGGGGTGGGGGGAGGCGGTGTGTGTGTGGGGGGGGTGGGGGTGGGGGGGAGGGGAGCACAAAAAGAAAAAAAGCAGAGACAATGGGATCAAAGCAAGAGACGAGGGAGTGCCATACCTGTGTTCCAGAATTTGCCATCAGTTTATGTTACATTTACTCTACCTGTGAGAAGTCCCTGGGACATTGGAGTTTAAATCCCAGTCCCCAACTTACTCTGGACAGTATCTTGCACTCTAAAAGGAATTTCTCACTGACAAGAAAGTGATGCAGAGATTAACCAAGCCAGTGTGCCTAATGTATGACACAGTCTTCAGACCCAGAAAGAGGCATCATATCTACACTAAATGTCATCTGATCTCAGTAACTGAAAGTGATAGTCTGGCTGGGAGTGATGGCTCACGCCTGTAATCCCAGCACTTTGGGAGGCTGAGGGGGGCGGATCATGAGATAAGGAGATTGAGACCAGCCTGGCTAACAGGGTGAAACCCCGTCTCTACTAAAAATACAAAAAAAAATTAGCCGGGCATGGTGGCAGGTGCCTGTAGTCCCAGCTACTCGGGAGGCTGAGGCAGGAGAATGGCATGAACCCAGGGGGCGGAGCTTGCAGTGAGCTGAGATCAGGCCACTGCACTCCAGCCTGGGCGACAGAGCGAGACTCCATCTCAAAAATAAATAAATAAAATAAATAATAAAAATAAAAATTAAAAAGTTAGCCAGGCGTAGTGGCATTTGCCTGTGGTCCCAGCTACTCGGGAGGCTGAGGTAGGAGGATTGCTTGAGCCTGGAGGTCAAGGCTCCAGTGAGCCATGATTGTGCCACTGCACTCCCGCCTGGGTGACAGAGTGTGACCCTGTCTCACACACACAGAAAAGAAAGCAGTAATTTACAAAAACAGAACCTGTTTTGGGTTCTTCTATAAGGGTGGCTTCCTACCTGTGAACTCAACTGGGGATCAGTAAACCAACAGGTTAACTCTTCTTGGTCAGACCAGAAAGGGTTCTCTCAACTTGAAATTTTACAGAATCACCAAGAGAATTCACTGGGATCCAGGTGGCTATAGTAAAAAGTAAAATAAAATAACACAAACATAAGGTGCAAACACCTGAGTGCGAGTTTTGTCTCAGACTTGAGCTATTCCTTTTCCTTCCTGAGGACCTATTTCCTCATATTTAAAAGTGGAGTAAATAGAGCTGCCTTCTTCCCTTGCAGTTACGACCTCTGAATGGGACAACACACAGAAAACATGGCCTAGAATTCCTGTCTTCACTTCTTGCCTCCTGTTCGCTCTTAAAATTCCTTCTGCCCCACCCTCCACTAAAACTCCCCTCCTAACACACCAATCCCACAAGCACTGTGGGTTATTATCTCTGCACTCCGGTTATCTCTGTGACAGCTGACTTCAACACACACACCCTCCCTAACACTGAAAACTCTCCCACTTCAGTCTTTCCCCTATCGATAGTTACCTCATTTTTCTTTGCTGGTGTGTTGTACTCTGCAATCGCCGGTTATACTCCCTGGGGTACCTGTCCGGGCATATTCACATAGGACACCCCCTCGCACACTCCCATGATTAGAACCTACCTGTTGATAATCATCTAGACCAGGGATCAAAAAACTATTGCCCTGGGTCAAATCAGGCCCACTGTCCATTTCTGTAAATAAAGTTTTATTGGAACACAGCCACGTTCATTCATTCATTCATTCATGTGCTGTCCATGGCAGCTTCTGTGCAGCAACAACAGAATTCAGATGCCGAGAGACCACAAAACCTAAAATATTTACTAAACCATCCTTTACAGGAAAGGTACACTGACCCTTCATTCAGACTTGTGTCCAAAGTCACACTTGTATTCATGTCTCCAAAGAATCCTGCCAACCTCTACACCTCACAGGCCCCTCTGAAACGTCGGACAGTCAACAGTTTACAAATAATCATTTCAACCTCATGTCTCGTTGAAGTTAATACATGATTCCTACCCAGGAACACAGAGTTCATCGCAGCAGTGCCTTCTGTGAAGACATACATTTAGGACAAAGTAAGTTCAATCCTCCTCCTACTTTCTAAATTTTTCCTTATCTTAACCCACTGCCTCTCCGGCCTTTTCTCGAGCTGCCATCTTTTCACCCTTGGAATGTAGTCATGCATCTGGTAACAAGGGGAATGCAATCTGAGAAATCTGTCATTGTTCAAACATCACAGAATGCACTTACACAAACCCAGATGGTATAACCTACTACACACCTAGGCTATATGGTATAGCCTATTGCTCCTAGACTACAAATGTGTACGACATGCTACTGTACTGAATACAGTAGGCAACTGTAACACAATGATAAGCATCTGTGTATCTAAACACATGTCAACATAGAAAAGGCATGGTAAAAATATGATGTAAAAGATAAAAACAGTAGTCCCGTATAGAGCACTTACCATAATCCGAGCTTGCAAGATTAGACGTTGCTCTGGATGAGTCAGTGAATGGTGAGTGAATTTGAAGGCCTAGGACATTACTGTACCTACCGTAGACTTCATAAATACTATACACTTAGGCTACCCTCGATTTATAAAAAATGAAGTATATGCACTACGACATTACAACAGCTGTGATGTCACCGAGTGAACGGAATTTGCCAGCTCCATTATAATCGTATGGGACCACTATGGTAGATGTGGTCTGTTACTGACCAAAATGTCATCATATGGTGCACGACTACACAACAAGCCTCCTGTTTCACTTATCCTCCTGACTTACCTTCCTCTCATTCATCCTCCTCCTGCTGTCAGTTGTTTTTTTTTTTTTTTTTCTAACATAAGAACCTCCAACCCTTGCTGGTGTGGAGGTTCACGCCTATAATCCCAGCACTTTGGGAGGATCACTTGAGCCCATGAGTTCAAGACCAGTCTGGGCAACATGGTGAGACCCTGTCTCTACAAAAAGTTTAAGAAATTAGCCAGGCATGGTGATGCTCACCTGTGCTCCCAGCTAATTGGGAGGCTGAAGTGGGACAATCACATGAGCCCAGGAGGTCAAGGCTGCAGTGAGCTATGATCATACCACTGCACTCCAGCCTAGGTAACAAAGCAGGACCCTGTCTCAAAACAAAAAGAAAAAACTTGCAACCCTATTTCTCCTTCAGTGTCCTCAAAGATATGACCCCTAACTCTTCAGCTACATCTCAAATCATTTCTTCCTTGCCATCCAATACTCTAGCCAGCCAGCAACCTGCAATATGATTTCCAAAACAGAAGACCAGTATCTACCTTCAAGACAGGGGAACGGAACCATATTAAATAAATTACATTTTAGGTACTGTGCTACAGCCCAAGTCAACCACCTTTTCTGGAGTCTCACCTGACCATCAGATAGAACTGATCGCTTGTTCCTTTCTGCCACCATTGTGCCTTGATCTCATCTCTATTAGAAACCTTATCACGGCTGGGCGCTGTGGCTCACACCTGAAATCCCAGCACTTTGGGAGGCCGAGGCAGGTGGATCACTCGAGGTCAGAAGTTCAAGACCAGCCTGACCAGCATGGTGAAACCCCGTCTCTACTAAAAATACAAAAATTAGCCACGTGTGGTGATGCTGTGCCTGTAATCTCAGCTACTTAGGAGGCTGAGGCAGGAGAATCGCTTGAATCTAGGGGGCAAGGGTTGCAGTGAGCTGAGATCACACCACTGCACTCTAGGCTGGGCAACAAGAGCAAAACTCCATGTGAAAAAAGAAAAAAAAAGAAAAAAGAAACCTTATCACAACGTGTCATGATTTTTTTTTGTTACATTCCAGGCCCTCTACTAGGCTGTAGCTCCCTAAAGGCAAGGGTTTTAAGCAACCTTCAAGCTCTAGTACTTGCCCACTGGGTAGCACATAGCAGGCACTCAATAAATGCTTGCTAAGACACTAAATGCATTGTAAACTATAAAGTACTACATCAGCCGAAAAGAGATAAACCTACGCTACCTATTGTTCTATGTTCAGTTCACTACTCACTTCCCATCCTCGAGACAGAAACTGAAGATGGGAAAAGTAAGGATGTGATCAAGTCCTTGCAAATGGTCTTTGCAAGTGCTGTCTCAGCAGTGGCCTAGCTCCTACTCCCAGCTGGACACAGGGCCTTTCCCAGTAGCACTGACCAGTACAGGAATGGGGATGGAATGGGAGAAGGTAATTAGGAGGGAGGGTGATGCTTTATTTACACAGCAATTAACAATGCATACTGAAGTTTATTCAGTCAAATAGGCATTTGTTGAATGCAGACCATATGCTAGGCACTATGTGGTGTGCATAACAAGCTTTTCATGGTAAAAGAGAAGGATGAAAAGAAGAAATGTAACATGAAGAGAAAGTCAGAGGGTAATTTGATCTTGTTTGTATATTGGGAAAAGGTAATTTTTACAAAAGAGGTAACCAGCTGTTCCTCATCGCCAATGAACAAAAATCAAAAGGAAATGGGGTTAAGCTGTGCCATAAGGTACTGAAGTTAGGTAGAAGAAAAAAGTTGCTGACATCAAAGGGTGTTAAACACTATCTGTGGTTTACAATTTTGTGTTCAGCAGGTCCTTAGTTTCAGAGGATCTGAGCAGTTCTATTTGAGGAAAGGAGACAGAACTGATGAATTCTCAAGATACTTCCTGGGACCATGAATGACTTTTTTTTTGCTTTTTGATATGGACCCATCTATAAAATAGATTGTTTCAATGTTTTCAACTTCCGTATACCATCTCCTTCGGAAAACCTATTAAAATCTAGTATGTGAGACGGCCGACAAAGCACGAAGAGTAGAATAAATCATACATGACTACTGAATGGGCACAAATCAAAAGGCAAAGGTTCCTAGTGGAAAGAATATAACTTTAGAGTGCTAATGACAGAGGCTCCCAGTCTCTTTTTGTCATTTATGGCCTACTGGACCCTGCGGAAAATGTACACAGAACACACCATGCAAAACGAAGCACGTGTGCACACACAGGTATGGGCATGCCCACGCATGTATACGTGAACACCAAGTGCCGAGGAGGAGATAACAGTAGTCCTCTTAGGAGACTGACACCATTAGCAGTTTCTATTTCCTTCATCGTTTTCCAGTTCTACAATAAACATCTCTTATTCTCACAGTGGGCAGTGGGGGGTGGAAATACCCCGCTTTGCTCAAAAACAAAATCTGGCTCGGTTTTTTTAACAGTATAATTCTTCATGCCATTCTTTATTATGCTATGAACGAACTTCTCTGTTAATCAGAACACCTGCTGTCAGTCAGATTATTTCCTTGTTAGTGAAGACTTCCATGACTTCGTGACACGCAGTCCCCATCTTCTGTGGTATTTCATCATAAAGGCATGTAAAATTGCTGTTTAATAGCTTCTTATTCTTAGATACTGCCCATTCAGTTTTCTTACTTGTGGGAAAATTACCATTGAGATATAAGAAAAACTGCAGCCAACTATAATAATTCTACATTTTGAGTGGAAACAAAGGAAGGGTGGGAGTTTTGTACTACATTTTCAATAAATTTCAATAACTTCCAAATGTTTATGCTTTCCAGGTTTATTCACACCTGTGGGACAGAAAAAAAAAAGCAATAATAGAGGGTACAATTTTTTTCAGCAAAAGGCTAGTTCTTTTACTGGGATAAATTATATATATTTTTCATAATTGTTATCCCTTTGAGAACTGGCTGATGGATTCATAAAACACAGAATCTATTCTGTTATCACTTAGCATGTTAGACCAGCTCAGCTCACAGACAAGCTGAGGTACGTCACGCAGGACCCAATGGAACTGAAGCACTTCTAGTGAAATACAATCCCACAGAAAAATTACAAAGTCCTTCTTGAAACGATTCACTTCATCAGTTAATATTCTTGGCCATGAATTACATATTAAAAATAAATTCAGGAGATGTTTCATTTATTTATCTGAGGTACTATAATTTAAATAAAACACAGAATTTCAGAACAACAACATACCACAGCTTGGAGTTCACATGGCCCCTCCGTCGAATTTCACCAACAGGAAACAGAGGCCTGCAGTGTGCACAGTTTGCTCCAGGGATTGTAGCTGGTCAGTGACCTCATTGCTACGTGGCCACAAGCCCCGTATTCCGAATTCTGGTACGGATTCTTTCCCAACACGCGAGGCTGCTCATCCAGCAAGGATATTGGAGATAACAGCCGGAAAGCATCATCCGTGCCTCCTACTTCCAAACACTGCTTTTTAGGAAAAAGCTGCCTCCTTTTCCTAAACACAATAGTGAAGTAGGGAAAAGCCCAGCTCTCTGGGTTAGGGAGAGAAAAGCTTGATTTTTCACAAACACAGGGAAGACAGAGCAGTGGGTGGGAGGTGAACAGCACAAGAGAAAGTGGAGAGGCTGTTAGGGAAAACTCGCAATTCAGGGACCCCGGAATCCTGAGAAAAAGGACAAGCTGCCCCCCTATGGAAGCAGTCTAGTTTCCCAGTTTCCATTTGTCATCTTCAAATCAACCACTTCCATTTTCAGAGCTTAAGCTTTCGATGACCTTCAATATGAATGAAATAAATGTGGATGTTCGCAAGACTCTTTTGCTTAAAAAGAACAAGCGCTGTGCCCTGTGACAATGGATTTTCCCAGTTCTAAGTGACCCATTTGTATTCGTCACCTCATGTGCTTCATTTCTGCGAATGTTAGCTGGATTCCGCCAGAAAACCCTCTGCTTATTTTTTTAACCAAGAGGGTGTTATACTCTACATTCTGTGAATTTGATTACATCAACAGGCACATTCCACTTACCAGTGGGGTGAGGCCTAAATATCGTATATCGGCACTCTAGGATTTAGTACCCTTACCCAGAAAAAAGAAAGTTTAAGGCTGGACAACATTTACCCCAAATAAAAAGCATTCTTTGGTCAAAAGCGTTTGGGAAGAGAATTTAAAAAATGGCAGGCATGAGAGTTCAATTGGTCAATATTTTAATTACTATGGCTTTAAGCCTTATCTTTATTCCTACCTCTCTCTCTCTCTCCCTTCCTTTCTCTTTTTTTCTTTCTCTTTTCCTCCCTCCCTCTTCCTTCCTTCCCTCCCTCCTTCCTCTCTCTCTCCTTCTTTCTTTCCTTTCCCTTTCTTTCTCTCTCCTTCCAGTCTTTCCTTTTCTCTTTTCCTCCCTCCTTCCTTCCTTCCCTCCCTCCCTCCTTCCTTCCCTCCCTCCCTCCTTCCTTCCCTCCCTCCCTCCTTCCTTCCTTCCCTCCCTCCTTCCTTCCTTCCATCCCTCCTTCCTTCCCTCCCTCCCTCCTTCCTTCCTTCCTTCCCTCCCTCCCTCCTTCCTTCCCTCCCTCCTTCCTTCCTTCCCTCCCTCCTTCCTTTCTCTCTCTCCTTCCAGTCTTTTTCTCTCTTTCTTTCTCTCTCTTTCTTTCTTTTCCCTTTCCCTCTTTCTTTCTTTCTTTCTTTCTCCTTTCTTTTCTTTTCTTCTCCACTTTCTTTTTTGAGACCTGGCTGGAGTATAGTGGGAGGAACATGGCTCACTAGAGCTTCAACAACCCAGGTACAAGAGATCCTCCTGTCTCAGCCTCTCGTGTGGCTGGGACCACAGGTATGTACCACCAACCTGGCTAATATTTTGTAGAGATAGGTCTCATTTTGTTTCCCAGGCTGTTCTTCAACTCCTGGTCTCAAGCAATCCTCCTGCCTTGGCCTCCCAAAGTGCTGAGATTACAGGTGTGAACCACTTATGCCTCGCCTATTCCTTCCTTTAAAAAACAAACAATAGGCCAGGCGTGGTGGCTCACGCCTGTAATCTCAACACTTTAGGAGGCCAAGGCAGGTGGATCACGAGGTCAGGAGATCGAGACCATGGTGAAACCCCGTCTCTACTAAAAATACAAAAAATTAGCTGGGTGTGGTGGTGGGTGCCTGTAGTCCCAGCTAGAGAATGGCGTGAACCTGACAAGCAGAGACTGCAGAGAGCCGAGATCGTGCCACAGCACTCCAGCCTGGGTGACAGAGCAAGACTCCATCTCAAAAAAGAATAATAATAATAAAAATCCAAGAACTCCTCAAATCTCAGCTTACATAGTAAGGGTTTCCAGAATAAGTAAATTGGGCATGGATTCTACATTTGGCCTTCTTTATGGCATCACATTTGGTCTATTATACGTGAAAAATTATAAAGTAGGAATATAGAATAAAATAAAGAAGCTCAACCACAAAGAGAAATCAGTAACGGATATTACACGTGAGTGTGACAGGTATCCTGTCGCTTGAAGCTATAAACTAAGCAGAGCCGAAGCTGCCCTATGAGCCCTAGTTCACATGTTTATTCATTTCAGACACCAGAGGCAAAATCAGGACCAGTATAATAGAAGGTAGGCCCCACACATCGCTGACACTGCCAAACCATGATTCCCTTTCGTTCTTCAAAACAAAAGTCAACTTGATCGAGTTGAAGACAAACCTGTCTTAAAGAGACTTTTGCTTTCTAATAATTTTGTTACTGTTGTTGAGACAGGGTCTTACTCTGTCACCCAGGCAGGAGTACAGTGGCTGATCACAGTTCACTTGTAGCCTCAACCTCATGAGTTCAGGCAACCCTCTCAAATCAGCCTCCGGAGCAGCTGGGACCACAGGTACACAGCACCACGCCCGGCTAATTTTTTGTCTTTTTTGTAGAGATGGGGTTACACGATGTTGTTCACGCTGGTCTCAAACTCCTGGGTTCAAGCAATCTGCCCATCTCGGCCTCTCAAAGTCCTGGGATTATAGGCATGCACCACTGCACCAGGCTACTTTCTAATAAATTAAGTTAGATGTGAACAAAAACAAGCTGGGGAGGTGCAGTATACTATATTCCCTTCTGGCAGGATGCACATTATCAGGTTAAAGATGCAGAGGGAAACAATCACATTTAACAATTATACATATTTATTTGCACAGACAGCTATTTTTTTCCCCCACGTTACCCTTAGCATCCTGAACAATTTTTCTTTAACTACAGTTTAGGAAGTGCTAGAGTGATGAGTACCTAGGTCTCCTGCAAATCTGCTATCGGATCAACATTTCTAGCTTTTTTTTTTTTTTTTTTTTTTTCAGTTTAACAAAGTCATCTTTAAAAGGATTGGAAACAAAAGTCAAATAAAACAAGGTAACAGGTATAGGGCAGGACTAACTTCATGCACACCTTGCCAGGGGAGTAACCACCAAACCAGGAAAAGACATGCATATCGTGACACAGTCCACATAAATGACATCATGGTTGGACTCAGATACAAATCCAGGTCTTAAACCCTCTGAGTGTGACCCAGTAGCCATTCAACTTCTTTAAAGCACAGTTAAATGGGAATATCATGACCTGTCCCAAAAGGTATGAATCAGGGTTAAATGAGACAACACGCAAAAGTACCTGCCACAGTACCTGGCCTGGCCATGCCTCAGGCATTCCACGCCCTTAGTCACTTTCCATCCTTCCCTAGTTCTCTGCGAGACAGAGGGCAAGAGGCTGAGATAGTCACAGAAACCAAGACCAGGTCATCTTGATTGTGTATTACAAGGTAACAATTAAGTATGCTTAGCCTGTAGTCCTCAAATGAAAAAATGTGCAAGAGCACAGGGGAACGAGCAGAGGCAATTCAAGGTCATAGTCACATAAAGGCAATTCAGTCAACTAACTGAAATCTTGCACAAGAAAGGAGGAGGGGGTGGGAAAAAACAGTGAAGGAGGAAGGAGAGAAGGAGAAAGGGAGAGGCAGAGAGAAAGACACCACTCCAAGGTTAGCTCTGAGTTTTTATGAACGCAAGAGGAAAACCTCCATTTAATAGGACCTGGAAAGAAGTTACGTTTGCAATCTGAAAAACTAACAGTCACTTTCCAAGGAGCACGCGTATGAGAACTAAAAGCACAGCAGTTTCGGGCACACAATTCTATATGCAGATGCATTTGCTAATTACACATTTTCCCATCACTCAGGATGCAAGGAAGGTGTCTAATCAAAAGTCCGCAGTGGTGAAACAGAATGAGATAGAGGATACAGGCAAATTCTGTCCACAGACAGCCCTGTGACCTGGGACACAGTGCTCCCCCCCTTCTCAAAACCTGGGGTGTTTCGCTTGCACGGTTTTTAGAAGCCATCTCAAATGTCTGCTAACAATAGTGTGCTGCAATCCCGGCTACCTAAAAAGTCAATTTTTTCTCTAAGACAGAGACATTTTATCTGTCCATCATATGGATCAAATATCCCCAGTAATACTGAAAAGTAATATGACCTTTCTTCACAGCATCAACTCAAGATGTGGATGGAGCTTGGTATAGCTAAAACAGTAGACATGACATTGCAGCTGCTGTTACCCCTACTCTCTTAAGCAGGTAATATTGTTAGCCAGGCACTGTGCTGAGAACCTTACTTTTGCATGGACTTTTGCATGAAGTCGTCTCACTTCACCCATGAGAAAACCCCTGATTCCACCCAGTTCCTTCATTAAGGCCTACAGCTGGTAAGTGGTGGAGGCAGAATTCCAAGCCAGGCAGGTTTCACTTCAAGACCTGTTCCCTTTGTCACTAATAGCTGCTGCTCATTCACACTAGGAATGTAGATATTGTTACATTTATTCCAAGTTTTTACATTTTATGAAGACTATAAAAATCGGTTTTTGCTTTAACAAAATCTGACACAGTATGTGATTCCTTGACAGATGAGCCGCGTGCAAGCTGAGGGCAGGAAGGGAACTTGTGGGTGACCTGATCCTCAACGCCCCCTTGAGCTTGGGATCTGACAGGCGTGGGGGCACCTGCACAGGTGAGCAGGGTCACGTGACCACCTGGTGGGCCACAGTGCCAGGACCAGAGCACAGGGCTTGGACTGGCCAGTTTAAGATTTTCATCTGGGGTCGTTTCCTAAATGTAGATTTCGCAGAGTTAATGTTCCATTCACAACTAGGGCAAATCGGTAGGAAATTACAAAGGGGAGTATATTCCCAGTGCTTTGTCATACTTGAGGAAATGAAAGGATTTAAGCATATCTGGCTTGAAAAAATATTTTCTCTATAAAAGTTAATCTACAATTATGTTTAATGTGAAATATTATATAGAAAAACATCCCATGTGTTTTTGTTGCTGGAGGACATTTTATAGTTTATGTTTTATTACTGGTCCCTGGTGTGTTTCTGAAAAACTCCCTCTGGGGAAGTTTATTCCGGATAATGGTTGACTTTAGCCATGAGCATTTCCAATCATCTCACACGCAGAGTCTCCCGGGCACGTGAGAGTGTATCGTGTTGCCCAAAGACCTGTGATACTTGCTTTTCAGTAATGCAAGTACAGCTCTGGCATCGGGCGGCTCCCTCGGCGTTGACAAAAGAGAACACAAATAGTAACGGTGCCAAAATCACTTTCCTGGTTGGCCACAGCATTTTGCGGTACCTAACGTTTTGTGAAACCAAACACCCCCACAAAACTCTCTAAACTTCTTTCTGTAATGTTCCGATATATTCAAAAATATTTCCAAGACTACCAAAGTTTGTGACCTAAAGGTGAAGCTTGATCATTTATTGTTTTGTGGTTTCTCCATCACACCATAGTTAGGTTAATTTACATATAAATGTGATTTTCTGAGATCTGAGGGAAAAAAACACACCCCGAGATGTGCCAGGTTTGCTCTGCGGCTTGCTTCCCCCAGCTCTACATCACGTTCATGCATGTGCCCCCGTTGGAGAAGGACGGGGATATGATATTAAAGACACCAGCTACTACACAGAAAATCAAGACAACGAAAAAATGAGGCTGAAATGTACACGTATGTGTGTCTGCCCACTGCACCCCCTTCTCCTTACGGTGGTTCTCTTTTCCCCATGGAGGCTTTCTCCCAGCATTCCTGGCATATTGCAGGGTATTTTTCCTCCGGATCCGCAAAAATCTAGCATTCTTCCTGTAAAAAGGACTCCCTGGAATTGATCATTCCTACATCCTTTCAAGGCAACTGTAGTAGGCTGAATAACCGTCCCCAAAGATGTTCACACCCTAATCCCTGAAATCTGTACGTGTTACTTTAGGTGGCAAAAAGGAAATGTGCAGATAAAGGATCTTGAAGTGGGGAGATGAGCTGAGATTGGGTGAGCGCTAAATGGAATTCCAAGTATCCACAGAGAGAGAGATTTCACTACAGGATTGGAGAAAGCAAAGTGACAACGGAAGCAGAGAATGAAGAGATGCATTTTGAAAATGAGGGAAGGGGCCACAAGCCAAGGAAGTTACTATTTTTAAAAAGTCATCAGAATCCAGCATCTACTAGAAGCTGAAAAGGCAAGCACACATTCTCCCCGGAGCCCACAGGACCTAAGACATAACTTACTGTTGTCTGAAGCCACTACGTTTGTGATAATCTGTTGCAGTGGCCACAGGAAACGAACATGCCCACCGTCCAGGTGCCCTTCGCCTGCCATTCTCTTCACACTTTCGCGCCTTTAGTTACAGGGACACCGACGCGTTTAGTTACATTTACATGCAGTTATAGCCACACTTTACTACCTTCTCAACAAGGGTACCCTAGTTCAGGTACTTGTACAAAACATTACAACCTGCTTTACATAACTTAGAAAATTATCCTCTTTACAAAATAATTCTCTTTAAAGAATTTTTTTAAATAATAAACACAATTGATGCATTTGAAACAAATGGGTCCAATATATTTCACCTTCGTTTTCTTCTGAATGCGTGTCTATCTACATACTAAAGGTAAACATATTTAGCAACTGTATTTGAGTTACTTATCCTTTCTGAGCTTCAGTCATCTTACCAGGAAAATGGTGTTGCCATGTGAATGAAATAAATAACACAAATAAAACTCCTAGTATACTTCCTAGTACAGAATGAGTGTATGCTCGTAGGAGTGTTTCTGCCACGGCATGTGACATCTAGCTATCAGACTGATCTTTTGTGGTCCTCATGGAGAGCTGCCTTAAAAGCCACAAGAGGCTGGGCGCGGTGGCTCACGCCTGTAATCCCAGCACTTTGGGAGGCCGAGGTGGGCAGATCACGAGGTCAGGAGATCAAGACCATCCTGGCTAACATGGTGAAACCCCGTCTCTACTAAAAAATACAAAAAATTAGCCAGGCATGGTGGCAGGCACCTGTAGTCCCAGCTACACGGGAGGCTGAGGCAGGAGAATGGTGTGAACCCAGGAGGTGGAGCTTGCAGTGAGCCGAGATTGCGCCACTGCACTCCAGCCTGGGCGACAGAGACAAACTCTATCCGAAAAAAAAAAAAGTCACAAGATTGATCTACAAGATAAAAAAGAAATCATTCTAATTTCTCTCTCTGAGCAAAAGTACAAAAAGCATTCAACAAGGCGGGGTCAGAATGTGCAGAGCTAAGGCATGCCACTCGACAGCATCGGGTTGAAGGCACAGGAGAATCACGTGGCTGGTCCACCTGGAGTCATTCCCAGCAGCCTGGCTGCCTCCACTAGACAGACCATTTTATGCCCACAGCATGCAGTGACCAGCGCTGCAGAAGACCCAGCTCACTTACACCTGCACCCCAGCACCCCTGTCAGAGAGCGTTCTCTGTTGTCCTTCATGCTGGTCTTCAGTCCCTCAGGTTTGGGAATAGACATCTCAGAGGGTCAGAGTCAGCACAGACTGAGCCTA
This sequence comes from Rhinopithecus roxellana, assembly GCF_007565055.1. Taxonomy (NCBI): domain Eukaryota; kingdom Metazoa; phylum Chordata; class Mammalia; order Primates; family Cercopithecidae; genus Rhinopithecus; species Rhinopithecus roxellana. The sequence continues at coordinate 68,719,082 of NC_044566.1, read as the reverse complement.
GGGCCTGAAAAGGACTTAGATCCCACTGTGGTCCACTTTAATGGAAGAATGGTCAATTCCTAGCCCTGTCACCATTCCTAGCCCTGACCTGCAAGACAGGCATGCAGCTCGTCCCTGAGGCTTTGCCTGAAACCTCTGGGTCCATTCGTACTTAACAGTACAGACACGTGCTCACAGAGGACAGGAAGTAAAAGTAAAACTGACTAAGAGAAACTGGAAGAATGAAGGGAAGTTTTTCTTTTTGAGCCTGTGCTTTCTCCTGTTAGTGGAAGAACATTCCTCCAGGTTACCAATGGCCTTCAGAGGTGACAATAATAGAGAACCCAGCATTCATCACAGCTTCTTCAGAGTGCCTGTTTAAAGGCTACGCTCCCTGACAGATAACAGGCTCTGGGAGGACAGGAAATCTGCCTATCGAGGATGACATTTACTCTTCAGTCCTAGCAGAAGGCCTGACACGTAGTATTTCAATCACTTGTTTACTCTGAGAATTTTTTATTTAAGACACCTAGAAACTGGAAGAGTCAATGGTTTCCTGAACTGGTATAGGATAAAATTAATCTCGGCTTTATACTGATTGCCCTCACTGAATTGTCTACACCCTTTGTGGGCCCCACCTGCGGTCAATGGGCCTAGGACATCATAAAAACAGGGACCTCATTTTCTTCTACTTTTCCATGCCTACCATAAGATATCCCTGCTGGAAGGGAAATGTAACAGTGATTTATTTCTCTTCCTTACTCCCAGGAAATGACCCAAGGACTAGACAGCAGCCTGCACATGCTGTGGAGCCCAGAGAAGTCAATGTGAATTTTTAAAATGGAGAAATAACAGCAGATGAGGCCACTGGGCATTTTTGGAAACAGTCAGTGTATAATGGACTCTCAGCTCATAACGGAGTCATAACTCATCAAGGAGATAAAACTTACAATTGTTATAACTTATATTGCCCTGAGCTATCAATTTTCAGGCCCTCAGGCCATCATTCACAATTCGACATTGGGAAATGTGGCCCAAGCTTCCCTGTTCAGCCTCTCCCTGCCTGTTCACTCTCTCTCTCGGACTGACCTCACCCACACGTCCCATTTCTACCGCTTGTTAGTGACAGCCATGGCGAATCCATCCCCGGGCTGACTCTTTCTCTGGAGTGCTGGGTATTTAGGCCCAATTAGCTTCTGGAAGTTCCTGATCACGGGCACAGAGTCCTCCCAAATGCAACATGAATGCATTTCTTTTCTACTTGCTGCATGACAAATTAGAACTGGTTTTCTTCTCAGGGTCTCCCAAGTGTAAAATCAAGGTATCAGCTGGGCTGTGTTCTCATCTGGAGCTCAAGATCCTCTTCCAAACTCCCACGGCTGCTGACAGAATTCAGTTCCTTAGAGTTGTAGGATTGAGGGCCCCATTTTCATGCTGGATGGCCATTTGGGGGCCACTCCCAGCACCTAGAGGTCACCTACTTCCTGGCCACGCATTCTCCTCCATCTTCACACCAGCCACGGCCCATCAAATCCTACTGCTATCTGAAATCTCCCTGACTTCCCCTATCTCTGTTCTCTCCACCCAGGTTTAAACGGCTCATGTGGTAGGTCAGGCCTGCTCAGATCATCTCCCTTTCCTAAAGTCAGCTCATCATGAAAGTAAAAGTCATCCCAGTTGCAGTCTCGGGGGTGATGTGGAGGGAGTGCCCCAGCGGGTGACAAATCCTGGTGCCATCTTGGACTGGAATGTTGTCCAGAACAATGGCTGTAAGCAAACTCCTCTCTTCCATTTTTCACCTACCCTAAACAACAGCTAACAATCATGATAGCCTCTGTGCAAATGAACTGAATTATCCAGCTTCAATGCAGTTAAAAACAGAAAACAAACAAAATCTGGTTAGATGATGTTTAAAATGAATACAGCAAAGCCAAAAGTGAAAGGAGGTAAAAAGATGTGCCAGGCAAATTCTAACTACAAGAAACTCCCTGTAAGACAACTTAATATCAAGTAAGAGCCTCTAAGGCAAAAACACATTGCTAAAGAATGTCATCTCCTTAGCAAGAAGAAAAGTATAAAATTAGAAAAAGGAGATAGCATTTAATATTCATGAGGCTGGTAAAGATTAAAATAAATTGAAAATACAAGTCTTCGCAAGAATGTAGATCTAAGGAAACTTTTATAAACTCCTGGCAATTCACTTAAGAACATAGGTTTGCATTACTTAGTGAAGTTAAAAATGCACACTCCCCACTACTAAGCAATTCTCCTCCCAAGTATTATGCCTTAAAAAAAAATGTGCCCAAGACATTTACTAATTTTGTAGCCACATCATATGAAACAGTCGAAATCTGGCAAGAAGCCAAACGTCTATCACCAGGAGAATAATAAAGTAAATTAAGGTAAAATTCATACAATGGAACTTTATGTAGCAGTGAGAATGAATACACTCCAGCTACATGAATTAACAGTAAACTCAAGCAACCTTGAACAAAATAACCCATAATGCAGAAAATAATAGACAACAATTCCATTCAAATTATGCATATCTGATTATGGAGCAAATAAGCAATTTGATTCATTATAGAAACTATGAAGAAAAGCAAGTGAATGATAAAATTAATAAAATTAGTTACCTTTGTGGGACAGAAAGGAGATGATGATTTTAGGTACACAGGGATCTTGAAAAGACTGAGTATCTTAGCCAGGGAATTAGAAAAAAATACATATTTTATTGTGGCTTTTATAAGTTATATGCATTTTTGGTACATACAGACAAAAGTCAAAATAGACAGCTAACATTAAGAAATGAATTAGTGCCAAGTGTCTGCTACTAATGATAAATTCTGTAGCAGCACAGAAGTCCCTTCTGGCTGGCATGGGTAGAAAGTGGATCAAGAAAGAGAAGTGTCAAAATACACAGCATGTACAGGATGCAAAACATATACCAGTCTCACTGGTCAGAAAGTCTGCCTGAGAGAAAAGCAGAATGCAAGGCTGAGGCCAACAATGGGGTACCCGTAACCCCAGCAAAATGCAGGCAGCACCCTATAGGGAGTGGGGAACCTCCTGATGGCCTTGTTCAGGGAAGTCCTGGGACCAGACAGTACTTGAGTAACCCTGTTAGGTAGCAATGTATTGGCAAAGGCCCTGGAAGCAAAAGGGATCAGCTACTGCCATCAAAGAAGAAGGGGAAATTGAACTGAGGAGACTACTCAGGAGCAGAGGGTATTACTGCACGGGGGTTCACAGCCACAGCTCCCACACTGAGTTACCACTGCATGCCCACTAGGATGGCTATAAGCAAGAAGCCACATGACATCACATAATATCAAAAAGTCACATACCAGCATTGGCAAGGATGTAGAGGAATTAGAACCTTTCCACACTGCTGGTGAGAGTGTCAAATAAGGCAGCTGCTGCGGAAAACAGTTTCATGGTTCCTCCAGAGGTTAAACATACAGTTACCATTCAGCCAGCGATTCCACTCCTGGGCATATACCCAGGAAAAAACGAAAACATATCCTTGCAAAAACTTGTACATGTGTGTTCATAGCAGCATTATTTATCATAGCCAATAAAAGGTGGAAATAGTCCAAATGTCCACCAACTGATGAATGCATAAACAAAATGTGGTATATCCATACAAATGGAACATTATTCAGCCACACAAAGGAATGAAGCACACATACACGGATGTGGATGAATCTGGAAAACACCGTCGTAGCAGAAGAAGCCAGACACACGCAAGACTGCATGACGTATGATTCCATTTAGATGGAACGGGAAGAATAAGCAAATCTATAGCAATGGGAAGTAGATAAGTGGCTGCTTAGGGCTGGGGGCTAGGGCTGTTCAAGTGTACCGGGTTTCCTGTCTTAAAAACCTGACACATAAAAGCTGTACATATTTAGAACTCTCTCTCTCAGCATTCAGGTCAAAATGGATTAAAGAGGTAAATGTAAGACTTGAAACTGTAAAAACTGCTGGAAGAAAACATTGGGGAAATGCTTCAGGACACTGGTCTGGGCAAAGATTTTTTAGTAAGACCTCAGAGTCAGGCAACCAAAGTAAAAATAGACAAACACAAGCTTTCTCCTAGAGGTGATGAAAATGTTCCTTAATTTAGTGTAATGATGGTTGTACGTATCTGTAACTATATTAAAAACCACTGAACTGTGCTGAATTATTTAGTATATGGACTGTATCTCTACAAAACTGTTATTGGAAAAAAAAAGCTCACTTGAAGTCAGGAGTTTGAGACCAACCTGAGAAACACAGCAAGACCCCATCTTTACCAAAAAAATAAAAAGATAATAATGAGCCATTATGGCGTGGCACGAGCCTGTAGTCCCAGCTATTCAGGAGGCTGAGGTGGGAGGATCGCTTGAGCCTAGGAGTTCGAGGTGTAGATTGCACCACTGCACTCCAGCCTGGATGACGGAGTAAGAGCCTGTCTCAGGGAGAGGGAAAAAAAAAGCTCCTAAAGTTCTCACAGCTTGGACCAGTCAGAGCTGAGGCCTCTCTGCCCAGTCCAGCACTAGGTTCAGCCTTGGGACATGGCATCGAACCTGCCTCCAAAAGGTTTTTACGAAGCTATCATAAGAGAAGTTGCACGAAGTTCTTAGCAGAGGCTGTCGTAGCACAGGGAATGCTGAAGGCTGAATGAAAAGTTAGACTCAAAAGAAGCAAGCATCAGGAAGCAAGAACTGGAGAACGGTTAAAGGGGACGAGGAGGAGAAATGCACATGGTTCTGAGGTTTCACACCTGAGGCGTGGGCAAGATGAGCCATCATCAACAAACGTCCCAGAGTCGCCTTCCTGTGTAAGGCAAGAGGCCACGTGTGAGAGCAGCGGATGACCTGAGGGAAGGTGAGAGTTTCACACGGAGATCCCAAGGTCCATAAAGATGAACCTATTTTCTTTGCCAACTCTGAAAACTTGTCCCACAGAAGTATACATTTATCAGAGGTCATGTGCAGATAACCGAAATCATGCTGGGCATTTTAACCAGAAGGTAACTTTATACAAGAATTCGGAGCTTATAAAATCAGGAGAGAGACTAGAAGAATAGCCTCTGAGCTGTGCCTCCAGGATGACCCCCAAGACCCAGACACCAGCACAGAGGGGATGCCACATGAGGGAACCTGTCCTCACACCGATGTCTCCAAGGAAGGACACAGGGGCCACCAGAGGCCCCACCAGAGCCCCATCCTTACATCGCCTCCAAGCATGGGCCACAGGGGCCACCATGGGGGCCCCACAGCGGTGCCAGCTCTGGGCACAGCTCGCCTACCAGTCAGGCCAGCAAGCTGATGTCTGGACCACACCATCCCTCTACCCACTTCATTCTGCTCTGTGTTCAAGTTTTACATAAGTGATTCTGACAGGCTAACTAGTCACTTTCAGAATCCTCGCTGCCAGAGGATGATTTTCAGCTTTCTAGTGTCTACAGGACAGGAAAAGACACAGACTGGAGATTGGAATGGATGTTAAGTCATTCAGTCTACCTTGTCTGCCACATCATCTCAAAATAACAGCAGCTTAATTTTAGTGAGGTGAGTAACAAATGTTCTGGGAATGCTTGCCGCAATTATCTATCTTATCTATCTCCATCATCCATTCATCCATCCATCCATCCATCCATCCATCCATCCACCCACCCGGCCTTTCAATTTAAGAAGCAATGTTCATGTCCACCTCAGAGCTGCTAAGCCAGCTTCTCTTACTAACTGCCACATAGACCCAGCAAGGCTGTAGCATCCTTAGAAAAACCAGTCTTGCCAAAGTAACAAATTGTCTGTTTTTCTTTCTCCTCTGTGAATCAACCAATTAAAACCAGCAATCACTGAAGGAAAATGAGTAGCTGCCCAGACAGCACAGGGCTGTAATACTGTGGAATTGTTTTATTTTCAATGAAATGAAATGACAGGACAGTCAAAATCAAAGCGTAGAGCCTAGTCACGGAAGTCTCCGATGCCGAGATGCATTCACAGGATCTAAGTGCTCTGCTGAGAAAGTCCAAGGAGAAAAGCACTCCCAGACACTGACCTGTAAGTTTTTCACAGTAGGTCTAATTTAAAGGGGCAGAACAAGGCAAGTCTCCTGAAACCCTGAAACATGCAGAAAAAGCCACTGTTGTCCCCACACCCACACCGTATGTTCTTACACATCAACAGGGGCCCATTCCCTTTCACTCCTGCCATGTTTGTACCAACTTGTCTATCTAGTTCTAATCAATGCAAAGAGCCAACCCATTAAACAGAAGAAACACTTCTAAGCTTCATCTGTCACCAAATAAACTACATGTTTGTAAGCCTTTACTTCCAACTAACCTTAAAAAATCAATTCAAAACAATTTACTGGTGTTTTAATCTTTCTTATTTGGGGCTAAAAAACAATCTGATTTCCTTTCTGTGACTCACAGTCTGTCTCCGGGGTGTTCTTGGCGGATGTTTCCTAGCTTGGTGCTGGCTCTTTAGCATTCTGTTTTTCAGTACACTCCCGACGTCGGCGCCGCATCAGGCAAAAACAAACAACCCCCTCCCTGGATATTTCTCTAGACACAATAGAATGGCAGCAAAAGAACAGCCCACTGGCTCTCAGTGTTGTACACCAGGATGCCAGTGAGCATTCATAACCCAAACCAAAATGATACGCACGAAAGAATGAGCCAAGAGACTCAGAATACCAGGGCAAGAAAAAGGGGAAAAAAATCAATAGCAAATGAAAACCTATGCTAATTTATATGTCATTTAAATTTGTTCTGATCCCGAGTCTCTGTGATATTAAGATGTTCCTTAACAAAGTTTTAAATTTGAGGCTTCCTCCAATTCAAGGAACTTACGTAAATCTGTTTTGAAAGATTTACTCTATTTTATTAGGACAAAATAAATGACAAATTGACCTCAACCCGATTTTCTCAATGTTATTATCCTGCTCTAAAAGGCCACCACACCACATAAATTAAAATCGGATCACCTGCCCAGTGCCGACATCAAGGGAATACATGCTGGGGTGCACGGGACGTAATTCTGAAACAGGCAACACATACCACACCCGGACCCCTCCTGCCATCTGCTCCACTGAAATCCTGGGGACGTGCACACGAGATTGTTTCCTTTTCCTTGTAAGCCTGGACTTTAAAGCACTATCATAAAAAACATACATAATGTAGTAAAAGGAAGGAAATTAAAATGACAACGATAAGCGAGGTTAACTTCAATCTTCAACCCGTGTGCATTAGGTACATGCCAGACCACAGGAACTACACTACAAGCCAAGCACATACTACAAGACCAGCAGCATCTATACCGAGGGTGGCGTTCAGATGAGGGTTAATCTCTCGAAAAGGAAACATATCCACCAAAAGACAGCCATTCATTATACACAGTCAGTAAGATGACAATAAAGTGGTTTTGATCTACTTTTTCCCTTCAAAATTTCTTCATTCGACATTTAGTTAGAATTGTTGTGTATTTCTTCATTCAATCTTCAGATACTTTTTGAAAAGAAGAGCTCAACAAAGTAAAAGTAGTTCATTAAAGCAGCACATGGCACCATCACTTATCTGGTTTCATAGTTTTGTGATCTAGGGTAAGTGACCTGACCTCCCCTAAAGCCTTGGTTTTGTCTGCTGCTGCCGGTGGTGGTGGTGCCTACCTTAGTGGGTGTTTTTTTGTTTTGTTTTGTTTTTGTTTTTTTAATTTTTTCAGGATCATACGGAATAATGCCTGGACAGAGCTCGATAGAGAGCCTAGCCCATTTTCAGCACTCAATGGCTATCATCACTACCAAAATCCCAAATCCCCGATCCCATTCTCGATAGCTCCTTCTTCCTCACTCTTAACCTTTCATATATGACTACAAATCCTCTCCATTTTACATCTAGACCACCCTCAAATCTCTTCATTTCTCTTCACCTCGGTAATCCATGCTACCATAATCTGATGGATGAATGAACGAATGAACAAGCAGCCATTCTTTCCGACTGCCACTCTCTGGCAATGCTGCCAGCAGGTGGATATGCATATTAAGTGAAGACTCACCAGTGCTAGTGGCATGTATAGGCAGCAATGATTAAAGGCACCTTTCTTTCCAGAAAGAGTGTTTTCCTAACTCCGCTCTAACCAACCTGCCTCTAAGTTGGCATGTTTGACCCTTTGAAATTAAAGGAAAAAACTAAATAAGCAATTTACTTTATATATTCAATAGTCATATAACTTACACTGCACAACACCATTTCTTCTCTCACAACTTGTCATCACTGCATTTGCTTTTTTTTTTTTTCCCCTCTTTCCTGTTAGATTTGTATCCCTCATCCTCAGTACCAGAATGTAAGCTCCATGAGGCCGGGGCTATGTCTGACTTGTTTATGATCACAGTTCCAGTGCCTGGAACAATGTTTAACACATAATAAGAGCTACATAAATAATTTTCAAATTTATCTCTCCACTTCTATTTTTTTTTTTTTTTTTTTTGAGACGGAGTCTCGCTCTGTCGCCCAGGCTGGAGTACAGTGGCCGGATCTCAGCTCACTGCAAGCTCCGCCTCCCGGGTTCACGCCATTCTCCTGCCTCAGCCTCCCGAGTAGCTGGGACTACAGGCGCCCGCCACCTCGCCCGGCTAGTTTTTTGTATTTTTTAGTAGAGACGGGGTTTCACCGTATTAGCCAGGATGGTCTCGATCTCCTGACCTCGTGATCCGCCCGTCTCGGCCTCCCAAAGTGCTGGGATTACAGGCTTGAGCCACCGCGCCCGGCCCCCACTTCTATTCTTATTGCTCCTCCTTTAAACCCTTCAAACTCTGCTGACAGTGATCTTTTAAAAATATATACCTGGCCAAGACCACTCAAAAAGGAGAAGACTGTCTCTTTAGCAAATGGTACTGGAAACACTGAATATCTATGTGCAAAAGCATGAAACTGGACCTTTATCTTGTAACAAAAACTAACTAGACGGAGCTGAAAGACTTACAGGTAAGAGCCAAGCTATAAAACTTGTAAGAGAAAACATACGAGTAAATCTTCATGACCTCAGATTAGACAATGGCTTCTTAGATATGACTCCATAAGCAACAAAAGAAAAAGTAGATAAACCTGGTTTCATCAAAATTTAAAACTTTTGTGCTACAAACAATACCATCAAGTGAAAAGACAGCCCAATAAATGGGAACAAATTTTTGCAAATCATGTATCTGATAAGATACTGACATTAAGACTATATAAAGAATTGCTACAACTCAGTGATAAAAGGCAAGCAATCCAATTTAAAAATAGGCAAAGGATTTGAACAGATATTTCCCAAGGAAGATATTCTGGCTATTTGTAGCCAAACAAACACATGAAAAGTTGTTCAACATCTTTAATCATCAGGGAAATTGCAAATCAAAACTACAATGAAATACCACTTTATACCCACTAAGATGGCTATAACTTTAAAAAGATAAGTTTGGGCAAGGATATGGTGGAACTGGGATCCTCATACATTGCTGGTAGGAATGTAAAATGGTGTAGCCACTTTGAAAAAGAGTCTGGCAGTTCTGTTTTAGAAGGTTAACCATAGAGTGACCACATACCCCAGCAATTCCACTCCTAGGTATATACCCAAGACAAATGAAAACACAGGCCCACACAAAAACTTGTAGATGAATGTTTATAGAAGCGTAATTCATAGTAGCCAAGAAGCAAAAAACAACCCAACTATCCGCCAAGTGATGAATAAACCACATGTGATATATCCATACAATGGAATCTTTTTTGGCAATAAGAAGAATTGAAGTGCTACAATATGAATGAACCTTTGAAGACGTTACAGTAAGTGGGAAAAGCCAGTTGCTAAGAAATGTCCAGAATAGGTAAATCTATAGAGACAGAAAGTAAATAAGTGGTTGCCTTGGGCTGGGGAACTGGAGAGATATTGGGAATGACTAATGGATACAGGGTTTCTTTTTGGGGGTGATGAAATGTTCTAAAATGGAATGTAATAGTGATAGTTATACTGCTGTATGAATATGCTAATTTGACTGAACTGTATACTTCAAATGTGTGAATTACATGGTACGCTAATTACATTTCAATAAAGCTGTTATTTTAAAAATACAAATCTGACCACATCATTCCTTTGCTAAAATTTTTCAAAGGTTTCACACTGCACTGAGGAGCAAGTCCAAGTTCCAATGAGACTTGCAGACCTGGGTGATTCGGCCCCAGTTTTCTCCTCCAGCCTCATCTTGTACCACTCCCAACACAACACATACACATAGTAGTTGCTCAATAAACACTAACCTAATGAAATGATTTTACAATAGACTTCAACAGTATTAGCTGTCAATGAAGCCAACTTCACCCTTCATAAGCGGCATGAGAATGGGAAAGCAAATGCCAAGGTATAAAACTTTCAAATGAAGCATTTATCCAAACTTCTTCATACATTTTTTTTTCTATTTCTAGTGTCCAAGCAGAGATCTTAAGAGCACGCTGCACTCATGCTAACTTAGAGACATAAGTCTCCTTGGTTCCTCCAAGAGACTTTTGCATTCTCTTACATGGGTGTCAATTTCCTACAAGTAGATGGCCAAGAACATGGAGATAAAAGTAGCTAAGCAGGTGTCCTGCACTGGAAAAATAACCAAAGGAGGAAAAAGTTGACCCTGACACTCTAAACATTTTCCATAGTTACAATCACCACTGTCCTCAGCATAACTTCAGCAACCGTCATGAGAAGGGAGTAGGCTGCCTCCAAGAAAGTGAAGGTTTGGGTAGCCTATCACATCATTCATTCATTCACAATATTTATTGAGTGTTCGTTGCGTGTCTCACGTCATTTCCAGTGCTGAGGATGGAAGAGAAGGCTAAGGAGACACAATCTCTTCTCTAATGAAATGAACATTCTGTTGGGTGGAGACAGATTATCAATAATTAGGCGAAAGTGTAATAGTATGTCAGGTAGTGGTAAATGCTATCAGGCAAAATAAATATATGGAAAGCAACACTAACAGAGCCAGAGTACTCAAGGCACCCTGCCTTGAGCTGAGAAGTTGACATCTGAGCAAAGACACGAATCAGGTGAGTTTGCCATGTGTCACTGGGGCAAAATCCTGTTATAGTCCTGGCGCAAAGTCTGCTTGGAGAGCCAAAGGAACAGAAAGGAGTCCAATATGGCCAGGACACAGAAAACAAGGGAGAAGCAGCATCCTGCTAGGTTTTTTAATTTAATTCTGAGAAAGACAGGAAGTCACCAGAAGGTGGTGGTGGTTGTCTTTTTCTTTCTTTCTTTCTTTTAGCTGAGGGATATAACTTCTCTTTTAACACCAAACTCTGGGTTAATCAAAGCTGATCATTAAGGATAGCCACAGAAATCTACATCGGCCTACAGCATTAGAGAAGCTATTAAATTTAAGATTTCAACGTACCTAAGATCAAAGGCATCTACTTGCTGAAATACAACAGACCAAGCATCTAATTCATAATTGTACGGTCTACGTAATTTTTACCGGCCAGCTCTTCTCCCAGGCCGAATCTCACAGAGGCAACGGTTGTGCCGGGCTGTGCTGACCTCGTCCACCGTGGTAGCTGCTAGGTCCCCAGGACCCAGAACAAGGCACAGTTGTTTGTCAGGAAACGTGTTTGCGGCACATATGCTCAGTATTCATTCAGCACACACACAGATGGATTTCAAAGTCATCTCAAGAAACACAAAGTGACCTGCATCTGAAATAATCCTTAGGAGACTTGTGAATTGGCTGGAATAGCTTCAGAAAAAAGTACTAAGTTATAAACAACAAAAACTTATGAATCACTAACTACTAGACGCAAGACAGACTTCTCTAGAATCCTGACTGAGAATCTCGGTACATGGTAATGAGAACTTTCTGGTTTTTTCCTGCAGAATGTCTACATGAAAGCTGTAGCACCAAAACTAACGCTGATTAGCTGCGGGGTTTTGAAAAGTGGGCTAATATAAATTTGTTCTAAATCAATATCCTTTCATGCACACATAAAAGCAAGTTTGAAGAGCATAATGCATATAAACTGGTGAAAAATTCTAAATCAATAAAACTTGCCTCTTAGCCCTATCGGAAAAAAACAGACGTAGTGGGAATGATGAAATTTGTTACACAGAGTTGTAAAATTGCCTTTCAAGTTGGAAACAGAAGATGTGATTTCTGCTTTCTAAAACTTACAGCAAGACTGAAATATGGAGTGGACTAACAAAGTTGAGAATTTAGTAAAAGAGAAACATACATCATTTTGGGAAAGGGGAGAATTCTATACAATGAGCACTATCTACATTTTTAGGGATTAAATTGCTAAACTTTAACTGAGACAAGATAAATCAAGTTAATCTCAGGATAGTTTTAATGGAAGACATGGTATAGTAAACTATATTTAGTTCTATGACGATAATTCTTACTTTTGCTTTTATCAAATGAAATAACTTATCGCTGCTGGAATATCATAATTTTAAACATGAAGAATTCCCAGGTATATTTTGCAAGGAAATATTCTTAAGGTTATTATCTCTTACTCAAGCAATTCTCCCCACCCATCATCTCCACCCAACTTTCCGACCCTTTTAACATACACAAATTCAGTTTACTAGGAAACTCCAGTCGATTAAAAATTCTACAGTAAGAATTTTTATTACACAGCCTGAGCAATATGGAAATCTAAGCTTAGTATTAGGTTGGCTTTTATTATGTCTTTTGTCTTGTGTTACACACTCATGGGATCACTGATATCCTTTTTATATATCATGTAGTCCCTTACGGTTTCAGCAAATCCACAGCGTTACCCTGCTATCAGTAGCACATGGATTCCATACCAAACAGGCTTATTATTCAGCAAGGATACTCAAAGTCTGGCCCTGCCAATCACCTGCCCAGGAGGATTGAGTTATGGGAGAATCCTTCATCTTCCTCAACATTTCTCCTAGTCCTGAGTGTGCGCCTAGAAAGAAGGATTTCCTACAAGGCTCACCTTCCAGGCTCCAGGGTTGCTAGGAGGCAGCAGCACTAACTGACATAAGCCACCGCCAAACCTGGAAGATGAAGACCTTCATGGTCCTGTGCAGACTGAGAGATAGGTAGAAGAATTCCTTTCTAATGGGGAACTCTGTGGACACCCCTGACTCATAAGCCAGAAGTCAAAGAGTAGTCTAATAAATACATCTGGTTGAAGCAAAGTAACTTGATACAGGAGTGAGACTGTATACTCAACTCATGGTTTCTCGTTCCTTTTCATCCTATAACCCTATACACTATGGTGACTAACCAGAAATGGGCATTCTGTAAATGCTAGATACAAAATAAATAAATAAATAAATAAATAAATAAATAAATAAATAAATAAATAAAGAGGGTTTTTTTTTTTTTTTTTTTTTTTTTCTAGCTTCAGATAGATTGATAGCCTGTAACTGGGAGAATACGGGCTTGCAGAATCCTATCTGCACCAGAACTGAACACCCAGCAGCTGGTGGCAATTCTAAACATCTCACAATGCTGGAAATGAAATCCTCCTCCAGGACTCCCTCTGACATGGGCTGTCTTACAGGAGTGTTTCACCTCTACCCCTCTCTCACCATCCCCAAGTACATTCAGTCAGTCACTAATTACAGATTCTAACTCTTACATGACTATAAATCCGGATCATAGTCCATTCCAGAGAATCTAGGAATTCAGTTCAACTTTTCTTTTTAACACCTACTATGTGGCAGAGACTTGGGACCCTAGTGGAGGTCTACCCTGTCCTAAACTGAAGTATGACAAGGGCCTCTACCTTGCACATGAACTCTAACTTGACCTCCATAGTGTTGCCTTCTCCCAAAGCTCTGTTTGGTTTAAAAAAAATTTTTTTTTTTTAATATAGAGATGTGGTCTCACCATGTGGCCCAGGCTGGTTTAGAATTCCTGGCCTCACACCAGCTTTTTGCCTCAGCCTCCCAAAATTCTGGGATTACAGAAATGAGCCACCATGCCCAGCCTGTGATCTAGCTCTGTTACTCTGCTCAAAATACTTTAATTCCACACCATTATCTTTAGAATAAAGTCTTTCAGCATGGACTCCGGAGTTCAAACCCTGGAACCATTCATTAATATCTACAGGACCAGCCGGGCATGGTGGTGGCTCACACCTGTAATCCCAGCACTCTGGGAGGCTGAGGAGGGCCAGTCTCTTGAGGTCAGGAGTTCGTGACCAGCCTTGTCAACATGGTGAAACCCTGTCTATACTAAAAATACAAAAATTAGCTGGGTGTAGTGACACGCCCCTGTAATCTCAGCTACTAGGGAGGCTGAGGCAGGAGAATTGCTTGAACCTGGGAGGCAGAGGTTGCAATGAGCTGAGTTCGCACCACAGCACTCCAGCCCTGGGCGACAGAGTGAGACTCTGACCCAGAAAAAAAAAAAAAATACCTAGATGACCTCAGGAATATATCTTTGTTCATCTATGCCTCAGTTCGCTAACCTATAAAATAAGAGCAATAACTTTCCTCTTCATTTTCAGGATTCTCAGGAGTAGTAGATGCTAAGTGTTTGCAGAGGGTCTGGACATTGCAACAGCTTAAGTGCTAGCATCGTGATGGCATTAGGATATCCCACCACACACTCATCCCTTGGAGCTTACTAGGCTCTGTCATCTTCCAACATTCGGCTTCATAGCACCTCATGCTGTGACTGTGTTAGTATTTGTCATAACCAGACTGGCCTTCCCACCAGATTGAGTCCTCTAGGCAGGCAAAGGCTGTGCCATTTGTGTTCACCCAACAACCTTAAACAATAGGCACTTCCTCAGTTGGGTCACAGTGAACAGCCTGGCCAGTCCTGGGAGTTGGCCTGACAAGCAGTGTGGTTACCTGTTCAACCACACTAATAAAAGCCTGTTTCGAAAAAAGATTAGGATCAAATACAAAATCGATCTTACGGAGACCTATAAGATATTTAAAAGTCCTCTCCTAAGCAGAATGCTGGGTACCAGAGGCTGGGAACAGTGGTGAGGAGGGGAGATCCAGAGGGGTTGGCTAATGGGTACAAACATACAGTAAGATAAAATAAGATCTCAAGCTCAGTAGCACAACAGAGCAACTAGAGTTAACAATCATTTATTGTATATTTCAAAATAATTAAAACGGTGGAGTTGGAATGTTCCTAACACAAAAAAAATATGATAAATGCTTGAGAAGATAACACCCCAATTACCCTGATCTGATCATTACACATTGTAAGGCTGTATCAAAACATCGCATTTATCCCATAAAACAGTACAACTAGTACGTATCCATAATTTAAAATAAAAAATTTAAAAAAATTAAAAAAGTCTCCTCCTTCTCCCGCAACATTATCTAAACACAAGTGACACTAAACCAAAGAAAACTTCAGCTTGAGACATTTTGAAACAGAAATGTACAAATGCAAGACACCCAGTGATGAATTACAGTGAAGACTCTTGGCGGCAGATTTCAAATAAAGGAAACACAAATATGGCCACAGAAAGACCCCACTGTTTCTTCAACCTCTCTAATTATAAATATTTCAAATCTTCATGAAATGTTGGTATCAGTCCTTCATTGCACTCATTACTCATTATTTTTAAGTATTATAACTAGGTTTATATTGGCATAGGCTAATACTACAGTTACAGGTATACAGGATTATCAAGTCAGATCTAAGTGTCATCATTAAATTAATATCATTCAACATTTACTTTTTTCCCTTAAAAAAAGACTCAATCTCCTTCTATACTATTGTTAAAACTTGTTTCCATATTTGATCATTCAAAATTCATTTCTCATCAGGGTTTGAAAACATTGAGCTTAAACGTATATTCACGTGTTCATGTATCTACATAGAAACACAGATTCCCTACTATTGTTATTCTGTTTCAGAAAAAAAAAAAAAAAAACTCGGTATCTATTCATCATGATTTTTTAAAGAGAAATTAAGAACTTAAGGTTCAATTATGTGTAAAGAGGAAAGATAATTGTGATAACCCGGGACTCCTAATTTCTCAAGCTCTAATATCTTCAAACAACACCCATCCATTAAAACAAACAAGAGTAAGGAAAAATGCACAAATGATTGACAGGCAGTTTTAACTTCGCACTTGTATATTTGTGAAAGGATTATCTTCAACTTGGTGTATTTACTTTGGTCTTTAATGATTGGTGTGGCTAAGTGGTGAAAGGACGCCACTTACTTGCTTAGTAAGAGAAAAAAATGCATGTTCTGTTTTGCTCAGATGACCCAGGTGCCAAGAATTTGATGGGATGGTTGGGGAGGGGGTGTCTGTCTGTCTCTGTCTGTCTGCCTCTCACACTTACAGGCCTGTCAGAAACTAAACCACTGGCGACAATTCAGCCCTGGGACTCTCACAGAGCTCAGTTAACTGGTTAACAAGAAACAACAGAAACCAAATCATTCAACAGACCCTCTCAGACTCTGCTGACCCAGTGAAGCTCTGCAGATGACAATGGCCATAAGGCGCCGACATCACCAATCAAAAAACTCAAACCAAGCACAGGCTCCCAAAGTTTGGCAACTTTAGTTAGCTCTGTCAGTCTGACCTAGCTCCTGCTGACAAAATCTACTTGTGACCCTCAATAAGACTAAACACTAAAAAAGTATAAACATTCCTCTTTGTCATTTGTTTCCTCTCTCAAGTTAAACGAGCAAGAAACAATGGGAGAGGCTTAAAACCGAGAAGCTGCAGTCTAGATGTGGCGTAGAAGCAGATGTGGCTACACCTTGCTGACTGTAATCTTGGTGCTTCCTATTCAAACTGGAGGACAGTAAAGCTCCCGGTATGGAGGGTTTCTATGGTTTTTAAAGTCATAGGCAGAATACTGGCTGTCAAAATCAGGCAAGGGAAAGCATTGATAATTCAGGGGGTGACAGATGAGGGAAAGTGTCAGATGTATGGACAGGAAAACGGATAACATAATTTTCTTTGGGACCAATTAACATAAGAGCTGTTTTGCATATTTCAATCAGAAAGGTGTCAGTGTTGTCAGAAGTGAAATGTTTTCCTAATGAAAGCTAACATGACACGTTCTTGTATTAATGAAACACATTCTGAACGATTTCACAGGCAAGAGGAGAAAAAACACTTTCAGTGCAAATCCCATCACAAGGCAAGACTTGGGGACATGAATATGCATGACATATTCTGCATGTTTAATTAAGCTCTGTTCTTGATTTGTTTTTTTTCCGGTTTGTTTTTCTAGCAGGAAAGATACCAAATATTATGAGCTTCTACTTCAGAATTTTAGGCCACAGTGTGACCTTGTATCACCCTGTTTCATTTGGCAAGCAATGTTGTCAAAAATGACATGCACTGATGAAGTCATCATTCATGAAAAAGGGGAAAGGAAAGAAGAACACAGGAAGAGTGCTGAGAAGTCATGCGTCTGTGAGCAATTCTGGTGTCTCACAAGGGTCCCCATGTGTTGAAAGCTGCAGAGCAGATGCATGGGAGATCACACAGACCCTATTACCATAATTCTTAGACTACTGCCGAAAGAGGAAAGGGCTTCGTGACTTCCACTGCTCAGTTTGCATCTGAGCTTCTGCAAACAAACATTAGTGTGTGGAAGGGAACTTGTGCCATGTAAATCAGGTTTCAGAACCATCAGGAAAAGTAGGCTTACTACATAGGCAAAATGATATGTTAACAATTTTATAAGCCAAAAAAAAATCTCCGAAGAGATGTGTTCCCAATTACATAGCATATTATTATAGATCAACCCTCATTATTAAATGCCCCTTGGCAAGTATTCCCAACATGTTATCTGTGTCTGTTCACTCAGTCGCTCATAGCTGACATATAGAAGAGCTTCCCGTATTTTCAATCTTATGCTGAATATTTGTCCACATTTTTATCACATGTACTATACTGCTCCCCACCAAATTGTTTTATTAGTCCAGGACATAAGACACAAAGTTGACACGCTAATTATTTTTAATTTCTGAAATAGTAACACCCAGATAGTGATGATATTTAACTTTTAGTTAGAGGGGAATCAAAACATCAGAAATCCTTAATAGTTAGAAGTTGATCTTACAGAGTAATTCATATACATTATTTGCTGCAATAGGTATTTAAGATGAGACTTGCCCTCCATTGCTAAACATGTTATCATCAAAATTAGCTTTAATTTCAAAAGGTTTCTTTTGTTTCCTAAGTTGTAAATAATTATTTAGAAACAGTTTCCTTTTCCTACTTTAGATTAATACTCAAGTGTCTACATATTCTGGCCTCTACAATGATCCTAGTGAGCTTTTTTTTTTTTTTTTTTTTTGAGACGGAGTCTTGCTCTGTCACCCAGGCTGGAGTGCAGTGGCCGGATCTCAGCTCACTGCAAGCTCCACCTCCCGGGTTCACGCCATTCTCCTGCCTCAGCCTCCGGAGTAGCTGGGACTACAGGCGCCCGCCACCTCGCCCGGCTAGTTTTTTTTGTATTTTTAGTAGAGACGGGGTTTCACCGGGTTAGCCAGGATGGTCTTGATCTCCTGACCTCATGATCCGCCCGTCTCAGCCTCCCAAAGTGCTGGGATTACAGGCTTGAGCCACCGCGCCCGGCCGTGAGCTATTTTTAATATACTACAAAATCTGCATCAGTCTAGTTTTATTCTAGAGAAACTATGGTAAGATCTGTGGGTGGAAAAACAGTGTTTAAACTTTGGGCTTTGAGAAATTGTTTTTTTTTTTTCTTCTTCAAGCTGGTGCTGAAGAACTATTACATCTGATGACGCTCATCCTTAACAAAACAATGAAGCCATTTAGAACCAAATAAAATTGCTGTAATCCTTCAAATAATAACATTCATTTCAGAGCTAAATTTTAAAAAACCTATCTAAAAGTGAATTCTACATTAATTGCATGCAATCAACAAATGGGCAAATATATGCTAAGCCACAATCAAACAACCCAAGGATAGACTTACAGCCTCGACAAGTTAATAATGCTCTCTGGAACAAGATGTCAAAGTAGGAAGGTGGCTTAAAACTAAACATTCAGGATGCTGAGAAATCACATCATAAATGAAACTAAAGAAAAGTTTTATTTGTGCAAGTGATCCCTACCAATATGGAGGCCAACTAAAACACAATTGGTGGTACAATTCTAATTACTGCATCTGAACTCTGTTTTGACATAATTCTGTGTGTAGTTCACAGGCTGAAAGACACCACACACAAAATGCATAACGTTCTGATTTCCTATTGTCCATCATGCCCCATTCAGGTAAAAAAGTTAAGCTGGGGAAGAAACCAAATCAGAAGGCCAGTTCTTTTCTACATTAGGTAGTCTAAAGTTAAGACAGATGTCCACCAGGTTTTTTAATGCAGGCTGAGTGATAAGCTTAGGACAGTCTGGAAGACTGACCTGACATTGGGAATGATACACTGCCAGTGTGTTAAAATGCTGAACAGGATATACATACATATATACATATATATACTTTCACAAAATAACCTCTAAACTGTTCCCCTTTCTTAGTGAGGCTAACACACCCCAAACAGGGGCTTGGAATCCATACTATGCTTACTAAACAGACGAGAATACATTTGTCCCAGCAGGGACTAAGCTACTAGTCATCTCTCTCTGACTCTAAGCCAATTCATCTTACTTTCCGAGTCTAAGGCTACAAGCCCTTTTGCAAATTTCTATGTTGCTTATACTTGAATCCATTACTATTTTATATAAATCATCAAGTGTCTTTCCAACTATTCATGTAAAAATCATTGCTAACCTGACTAGCCATCAATTAGGAATAAATTAATTGCTGTGTTTTCATATAACAGAACGCCATTATGCTTTTAAAAAACACATTTATATTCAAATTTGACACAGAAACTGTGTATAACCTTTAACTTTGCATATTGTAAAAGGTGTAACCCTTCATCCACTGAAAAGTGTTTTCACAGAAGGAGATCAAGACTTCACAACCAACTGTCAACAGTGCTAATCTCTAGTTGGGGGGATTGCGAATGCCATTTTCTTTCTTCTTGTTTATCTGCATTTTCTAACTTTTGACCAAAAAACATAAATCACTCTTACAGTTAGAAAAATAAACCCAAGAAGTCTTTTTAAACACTCAGTGCATGCACTCTGCCTTTTTCTCTCTCCTGTTTTTATATCTATGATATCACAGAAGGCTTATACATGTTTATCTTTGAATCTATCCTGAAAGACAGAAGTCTAAATATATCATAGAAAATAAATGATGCCTTTGGAAACCCTTAATTTGCACATCCCATGGAAATCCATGCCACGGTGTTTTCCTTTCACTCCATCTCCTGCCCAGAGACGTGAAGCCGTAAATCACATCTGCTAACGAGGCGGTGCCCAGAGGCCCCGTGTCACCTGTATTTGCTGGGGACTCCGATGGGGCCATCACTAACGTCCTCACAGGGGGAACACTAATGATTCTTTCATGACTCTTTCCCTGACGAGACAGTCACTTTTAAGATTTCTGAGTGTTCTCAAGAGGTCAAAGTCCTCTCCCCTGGTCGTCTGTGCTAGAGAAATTATCTCCGTTTGGACAAACATAAAGACCTTCAAAGAAAAAGGGAAAGTGAGAAAGGGGGAAGAACAGAGAACTCTTTCTTGAACATATTGAAAATGGTTTACACATTTTCCACATAATTTTTACCTCTTTGGAGAATGACAAATCCTACAAGATTTTATATTGATTTCTTGAGTAAGTCTAAACATATAAGACAGTTGAAAAATATGTTAAAAGCAAAACTTTTGTGTCAAATTGTATTATCAGTAATAAACGTGTGACAATGAATTAGCTGACACAGCCAACTGTGTGACTTAAGAGCACAGGCCCTAATATTATTCAGATAGAACATAAAATGCTGTCTCTTCCATTCCTAGCTGTGACCACAGACAAGATGATATAATTTTTCTGAGGCCTTTATTTCCTTATTTATAAAACTAAATACGATCCTGAAAAGGATAAACAAATTAAGAGACTTTAATTTCTGACTTCAATGTAATAATGTGCTTATATGGTTCAATCTCTCTGAAGGTCCCCTACATATAAAATCATGCTTGCTAACGCTGTCAAAAGGCCCTGGCACTGTGGTTCACGGCTATAATATCAGCACTTTGGGAGGAGGATGCAGGAGGATCACT
Organism: Rhinopithecus roxellana; assembly: GCF_007565055.1. NCBI lineage: Eukaryota > Metazoa > Chordata > Mammalia > Primates > Cercopithecidae > Rhinopithecus > Rhinopithecus roxellana. Next base: position 68,697,964 of record NC_044566.1, on the reverse strand, counting down.
TAAGCCCAGGAGTTTGAGAGCAGCCTGGGCAACACAGCGAGCCCCTAGCTCTACAAAAAAATTTTTTTAAATTAACCAGGCATAGTGGCACGCTAGTCCCACCTAGTTGAGAGACTGATGCAGGAGGATCACTTGAACCCAGAAGATCAAGGCTACAGTGAGCTGTGTTTGTGTTCATGGCACTGCACTCTAGACTGGGCAACAGAGCAAGACTGTCTCAAAAAAAAAAAGTCCTAGATGTGGTTGGATGTACAGATCTGGAGCTGAAGTGAGGGGCCACGCTGGACAAGCAGCTGGTGGAAGTTGCCTTCTCAACCCTGACTGCTCATTAGAATCAACAGATAACTAAGGAAAAGAGAGGTGCCATGGGGAGTTTGTAGAATTTCTAGAGTTTTGATCTTATTGCTCTGAGGAAGGGCCTGGGAATCAGACTCTTTTTTCTTTCCACAAACGTTTCATTTAAAATAACACAACTTCTGCTCAAAGGATTCATTTTTTTGTAATCAACAAACATTTCATTCAAATGAGTGAATTTTCAGTCAAACATTTCAGTTTTTTAATTCAACAAACATTTCATTTAAATGGATGAATTCTTTTATTCATTTATTTATATTTTACTGAGGTAAAAATCACATAAGATAAAATTGACCATTTTCAATTTAGTGGAATGTAGTATGGTCACAACGTTGTGCAATTATCCCCTGTAGCCTGTTCCAAAGCACTTCATCCTCCTCAAAAGGAAATCCCATACCAACCGAGCAGTCACTCGCCATTCTTCCTCCCTCCCAACCCCCGGGAACCCCTAGCCTGCTTCCTGGCTCAGTGGATTTGCCTACTGTGACTATATCACAGGAATGGCATCATAATAGTATGTGGTCTTTTGTGACTGGCTTCTTTCACTCAGTCTGTTTTCAAGGTATATCCACATTGTGGCACATGTCACTACTTCATTTTTTATGACTCAATAATATTCCACTGCGTGGATTCTTACGTGAGTTGTTTCCAGTGTGGGGCTACCGTGGGCAGTGCTGCTATGAACATTATGAACATGCACATACAAGTATTGTCTGAGAGCCTGTTTTTAATTCTTTTGGGTGTGTACCTACCTAAGAGTAGAATTTCTGGGTCATATGGTACTTTCCAGATTTAGCTTTTCGAGGAAAATATGTTTTTAAAAAGTTCTCAGCCGGGTGCAGTGGCTCACGCCTGTAATCCCAGCACTTCATGAAACCGAGGTGGGCAGATCACGAGGTCAAGAGATCGAGACCATCCTGGCCAACATGGTGAAACGCCGTCTCTACTAAAAATACAAAAATTAGTTGGGCTTAGTGGGGCACGCCTGTGGTCCCGGTTATTCGGGAGGCCGAGGCAGGAGAATTGCTTGAACCTGGAAGGCACCACTGCACTCCAGCCTGGCGACAGAGGAATACTCTGTCTCAAAAACAAACAAACAAACAAACAGAAGTTCTCCAGATGATTCCATGTGAAGCTGGTGTGAGAAGTCACTAATGTATAAGGTGAACGAGGCCATCCTACACATTAGATGGAAGGCACATGGGGAGATGCAGAGTGGGAACATGATAGGACCAGAGGTAAAACCTTGGGAAAACAACATTTCACAGGCAGCCAGAAAGCCCATAAAGGAGACAGATAACTAAGGAGAAGAGAAAGGTGCCACAGAAGAAAAAGAGAACCCCACAAGGGAAGAACCCTCAACACCAGATGCTGAAAGGATCTGAAAATCAAGAACAAAAGGGAGTCTGCTGCATGTGGCCAGATGGAGACCCGGCTATGCTTTCTTCACTAAGGGCCAGGTTTCAAGAAATTGGGATGTATGTGAGATGCAAAGGAATAGAGGCAAATACAATAATATAGTCTCTTATTCACTACTTGCACTTATATGCCAAAGACCATGTCTCCTCTCTTTATTCACCCATGACACTAGGAATTTGCAATGTAAATGTCACAATACTTGCAAGCCCACAGTAGAAACCTTGGACTGGACCAGTTTGCACTTCAACAAATGACATGGCAACATCCCTGCCAGACACAAAGTAAATTGTACTGGAGTACTGACTGTATATGACCTCTCTAGGATTTTAACCATATGGAAAATATTTGGGTAAAGAAATGCATCATTAGGAAATTGTTTGATTCTAATTTCAGCAACATAGTTAACAAATTCTTGCATTCCCCTCTTTTTGCCACCTAAAATACTGTTTTAGTTTAAAGGTATTTATTTCTACACAACTTCACCAATCTCTGAATCAATATTGATAAGAATATGCTTCATGACTTCATAGGCCAGTTATTTTCTGAAAAAAAATTACTTTTTTCATTATTAGAGAAACAGGTACTCTCACAACTATATTTTGAAGATGAAAAGTGAAAATTAAGGTCAAATTTATGTTTGAAGCCACATATTGAATTTAGCTTAAGTTTAAATTTGCAATGAATAATAAGTATATCTGAAGTGTACAAGTACTTTTTTCTTTTATTTTTAAGTACATGTTGATTTTTTTAAAACCTTATGTATGAGATCAGCCAGGAAATGTCTCCAAGAGCAAGAAAATAATGCACTATCCTAAATTCCCTTTTTCAATTAATGCTTCCATTTTGTAGACTGTAACAGTATTTAATTTGAAATGTCCGCTTTCTGTGCCAATTCCAGTTTGAACTCCCCTGAGAAGTCTTCAAGCATACAGCCTATGAGACACACAAAGCACTGTGAGGCAGTCACAACAAGAAGGGGAAAAAGGTATGGGTGTGTGTGTGTGTGTGTGTGTGTGTGTGCGTGTGTGTGTGTGTATTTCAGTATCAAGCACCTGGCAAGAAAAGAGCATGTTCCTGTAAACCCTTATAGGCATTCCTGGCTCTCCCCTGAGAATCCAACAGACTCATTTTGATTTCCCTCTTAAAAACTTACAAGGTTTTAGCGTGTTTGCATTGGGTTATACAGTTTACCAGACTTTTCCACATTGTTACTTGTTTTTGTCCACCAGCAAGTCAGGGGGACGACCCCTTGATCAACAGGGCAGTGACAGCAGAAGCGGCTGACTCACCGTGACTCACGGCTCTGAGGTAGAGTAGTAACAATCTCCAGTGTGGAGACATTCATATAATCAGGTACCCACCTACTCAGCAGCTTTACAATGAAGAAATAAAGGGAAATTTATGAATAAAAGTATTTCCCCACCATTCTTTCCATCCTTCTTTCCATTTGCATAGCCCTAATCTAAACTGCTCAAATATAATCCAGGAAAGCATGCACAGGATCAGTACTCTAAAAAGAGAGCTCATTCGCTATGACATCAAAAGCACAAAGGAAAAAGATAGAGAAATCGGACTTTGTCAAAATAATTTTGCTGCAAGCAATACCGTCAGGAAAGTGAAAAGGTAACCGAACGGGGCAAAAACTGCAAATCCCCCATCTGATGAGAAACTTGTATCCAGAGTAGCTAAAGAACCCTGATACCTCAATAATAAAAAGATAATCCAACTTAAAAATGGGCAAATGATTTGAATAGACATTTCTCCAAAGAAGATATACAAATGGCCAATAAACACATGAAAAAACGATCAACATCATTAATCAACAGAAAAATTCAAACCCAAACTCCAATGCAATACGACTTCACATCCACGAGACTAACTAATCAAAAAGACAGCTAGTGACAAGTGTTAGCATGGATATGGAGAAACCGGAACAATCGCACATAGACAGTGGGAACAGCCACTTTGGAAAACCATCTCACAGTTCCTCAGAAGGTTAAACATGGAGTTACTGCGTGACTCAGTAACTCCACTCCTAGGTACATACCCAGGGGAATCAAAAACCCATGTCCAAACAGAAGCCTGCACATCAATCTTCACAGTAGCATTACACACAACAGTCAAAAAGTGTGAAAAACCCAAATTCTCATGCACTGAGAAATAGATGAACATGTGGTACATCTAAACAATGGAATATTACTCAGCCATGGAAAGAACGAAGTACTGACACATGCAACAACAGGGATGGATAGAAGTCAGTAAAAAAAACATCTCTTTTATGGCTCCATTCATGTGAAAATGTCCCAAACAGGCTAATTCGACAGCCAAGTGAAGTAGATGATTGGTTGTTTGGGGTGGGGGTGAAGGAGTGGAGGAAGATGGGATTAACTGATAATGGATACAGGAGTTTCCTTATGGGGTGACGAAAATGTTCTAAAATTGGTTGTGAGGATGGTTACGTAACTTTGTGAATATACTCAAAGCCAATGAATTGCTTTCAACAGGTGAACTGTAAGGTATGTGAATTGTATCACAACCAAGCTTTTGAGGAAAAGAGAAGGAGGCCATCCTAAAACCCAGAAGCAGTGTATTTCACTTTCAGGTGCTCTGGCCGTTGCTCCCTGCACTAGGTCCCTCACAGCCGCACCAGGTCCCTCACAGCCGCACCAGGTCCCTCACAGCCGCACCAGGTCCCTCACAGACGCACCAGGCTTCCTGACTTAAAGGTACAACAGACTCATCGTTCATTGTTTCAAACGCATTTGAATTTGTCCTCATCCCTATGGTCCCTGAATATCCTGTGGTCACAGGCATAAAAGTGACATGCCTTTCCACTACCGATGCTCCACTAGCCAGCCCCTCCAGCTCTCTGTGACCTTTCGTGACCACTCATCTTTCTAGTGGTTTATTGCCCTTATAATTCTGTCTGACTTTCCTATTTCTATCAGAACTAGACCTCCACGTAGCCAGCAGTCAATGGAATGGAACAATACCCCACCACTGCCAATGGAAAAAAAAAAAGAAAAAACCTTCCCAGACTCCATGAAGAACCTACTAAGATTTCTGGTTAGATCTTACCACAAAAATTGCTATCACATGAACCCGACCAAAGCTCCTCCTTAACTGAAAAGAAATACCCCAACAGACGTCAGAAAAGAAGCATCCAAGACCCGTAAGTCTTGGAAGTCGAGCTCAGACACGTGCAGTAAGTTGGACCCCAGTAATTTCTCGAAGGGGCTTGAGCCAGTGTTTTTCCAATTTATCCCCCATGGCGAATGTGACTGGAAGCCCTGGTCCTTACTCTTTTTATCTTCTCAGAAGACAATACACAAAACCAAAATGTAAAAGCCACTAACTGCCTCTGCAAAATCTGTGCACCAACAGTTAAAAATAAATTTGTACTTTTGTTTTGGCTTTTGTAGATATGAAACTTTAAACCTAGAATTCCCATGCATCCCTTTATTTCATATCAACACGGGATACAGACACAGCAGGGCGTGAACTGTGCACCGCCTGCACGTTCCTACCTGCAGCATATGACCGCTTTGCACGAGAGGGCCAAATCCAGGAAGCTCCTCCGGACTTCGAAGGAGAGCGCGTACTTCAGGGTGTGGCCATCGATGATGAGGGCCACGTCGTTTTCCTTCCCCAGCAAACTCCCAAGGTCAGTGCAGTGCTGAGTAATGGCTGCCCTTGTGGCCTGAAACAAGAGTACAGGGGAAAATCACATTTTTTGCGTGTTTAATACCAAAAACAAGATAGAATTCAAAATTAAGTTTCTTGAAATGAGAACACACTCATTCTAATATAAATATACTAACAGTTCAGCTTTGTGCATTTACACATTAAAATTTCATTGGAACGCCCTCTGGGTCTGTTTTACGGGTGCAAACATCTTCACAGTGAGATCTGTTTGAAATTTACAATAATCCACTTCTTTACACTACATACACATTATTCTTGGTGCCCCTAGAATAGAAAACTCCATATAAACAAATATGCTTTTGGGGGAAAGACAGCATTATTGGAACTTGAATGGCAAACACTAACATTTCTCAGTTTGCACAAGATAATCTTTAAAGCATCCAAAAGACATCAAGGGATATAAAAATATGACAAAATATTAATTTTGAATCCTGCTGAGATCTTCGGATTAAACCATTCTCTCCATGCATCGCCAGCGTAAGAAATAAGCTGATCATTTGTCCCACGTTATAGAAAATATCTAATCAAGTTAAACTGCCGACACCTGCCAAAACATTACTACCAGTCTTAAAAGCATCTTGGTGTAATGTCCATTATCACATGGAATTAAAGCAAGGAAACATTTTTTAGATTAAAAAAAAATGGGCTGGGCATGGTGGTTCATGCCTGTAATCCTAGCACTTTGGGAGGCCGAGATAGGAGGGACTGTTTGAGCCCAGGAGTTCAAGACCAGCTTCGGCAACATGGAGAAATCCCATCTCTATAAAAAAAAAATTAAAAAATTATCCAGGCATGGTGGTGCATGTCTGCTGCATGTCTGCTGCGTGTCTGCTGCATGTCTGCTGTCCCGGCTGATGTAGGAGGATAGCTTGATCCTGGAAGGTGGAGGCTGCAGTAAACCCTGATCATACGACTCCAGACTAGACAACACAGTGAGACGGTTTCTTTAAAAACAAAAAAAAAAAAAAAAAAAAAAATACAGACGTTCTTGCTTTCACAGTGATTTTATGACTATGAATAGGATATCTCACTCAAATATAAGAATGTAATTTTGGACCCATAAAAAATATAGTTTAAGTTAATCGGGAAACATAGAATTCTGCTGAAATTATTCTGTCTGGAAGATGACTATTAAGTAACATTCATACGCAATTTATTACATGATAATGTAAATTACAATCTTAAAGAAATATGTTTAATGAACAAGAATCCTTCTACCTCTAGTAATAATGAGGATCAGCTACTATTAAAAAGTGAGAAACAGGTTCCAGAAAACTGTCTTATTGTTCAGTGTTTATTCTCAACAAGTGACTTTTGACAATTTCATAAAGATTTATTTAAGAAAGATGTGGTCTAGAGCCCTGCACTGTGGTCAGATGGCCTGGGTTCTAGTCCAAGCTCTCTACTTGTTACCTCTGTGACCTTCAGCAAGATACTTAGCCTCTTTAAATTGCCATTATTCTCATGCGTAAAAGGGAGCTAAACACACTTTATAGCACTTTTCTTTTGAACAAATAAACTAATCAACATAAATTATTTAGCACGGGGCTTAGCATACAGCAAACACTCAGTAAAGCCCATTCTTCCTCCTGTTACTATTTATTCAACAAGAATTTCCCCTATCTGGGCCAGGTGAAGTGGCTCACGCCTACAATCCCAGCACTTTGGGAGGCCGAGGCAAGCGGATCACTTGATTGAGGTAAAGAATTCAAGACCAGCCTGGCCAACATGACGAAAACCCATCTCTACTAAAAATACAAAAATTAGCTGGGCATGGTGGCGCACACCTGTAATCCCAGCTACTCAAGAGGCTGAGGCAGGAGAATTGATTGAATCTGGGAGGTGGAGGTTGCAGTGAGCCGAGATTGCAACACTGCATTCCAGCCTGGGTGACAGTGAGGCTCCATCTCAAAAACAAAACAAAAAACAAAACAAAACAAAAAACAAAAACAAAAAGAAATTCCCCTATCAAGGAAAATACACTTCTACTTCAGGCAGTGAATACATGCCATCATTGGCATGTATTTATGCATGTATTCGACAGGCCAAAAGCAAGGCCTCTTGCACCAGTTAGCCAACTTGTGAATGCATAGGAAAAGTTCTTGAAGGAAATTAAAAGAGCTACTCCAGTGAACACACAAATGATAAGAAAGCAAAACAGCCTTATTGCTGATATGGAGAAAGTGGTCTGGAACCACAACATTCCCTTAAGCCAAAGCCTAATCCGGAGCAAGGCCCTAACTCTCTTCAACTCTATGAAGGCCGAGAGAGGTGAGGAAGTTGTGTTAAGTCTGAAGCTTAGCAGAGATTGGTTTACGAAGTTTAAAAAAGGAGCTGTCTCCATAACATAAAAGTGCAGGGTGAGGCAGTAAGTGCTGATGTAACTTCACCAAAAGGTCTAGCTAAGATAATGGATGAAGGTGGCTTTACTAAATAACAGATTTTCAGTGCAGATGAAACAGCCTTCTATTGGAAGAAGATGCCATCTAGGATTTTCATAGCTAGAGAGAAGTCAATCCCAAGCTTTAAAGTGTCAAAGGATAGGCTGACTCTTGTTAGAGGATAATGAAGTTGGTGACTTGAAGTTGAAGCCAATGCTCCCTTACCGTTCTGAAAATTTATGCTAAATCAATGCTTAGAAATGGAAAAACAAAGTCTGGCTAACACTACATCTGTTTATAGAATGGTTTACTGAATATTAAAGCCCACTGTTAAGACCTACTGCTCAGAATAAGACTCCTTTCAAAACATTACTGCTCGGTCAGAACGCACTGGGCCACCCAAAGCTCCGATGGAGATGCTGTTGATGAATGAATGTCATTTTCATGCATGCTTATCTGACATCTATTCTGCAGCCCATGGATCAAGGAGTCATTTAGAGTTTAAGTCTTATTATTTAAGAAATACATTTCATGAGGTTATGGCTACCATAGACAGTAATTCCTCTGATGGGTCTGGGCCAAGTAAATTGAAAACCTTTCAACAAGGATTCACCATTTTAGATGTCATTAAGAACACCTACGATTTATGAGAGGAGGTCAAAAGATCAACATGAACAGGAGTTTGGAAGAAGTTGATTTCAACCCTCGTGCATAACTGACAAGTTTGAGACTTCAGTGGAGGAAGTAACTGAAGATGGGGTAGAAACAACGGGAGAACCAGAATTAGCAGTGGAGTCTGAAGATGCAACAATGTGCTGCAACCTCATGATCAAACTTGAATAAACGAGGAGTTGCTTCTTATGGACGAACGAAGAAAGTGGTTTCTTGAGGTGGAATCTACTCCTGGTGAACATGCTGTGAACATTCTTGAAATGACAACAAAGGATTTAGACTATTACATAACCTTAGTTGATAAAGCAGCAGCAGTGTTTGGGATAAATGATTCCAATTTTGAAGGAAGTTCTATGGTGGATAAACGCTATCAAACAGCATCATATGCCACGGATAAATCTTTTTGAAAGGTACAGTCAACAGATGCAGCAAACTTTATTGTTGTCTGATTTTCAGAAATTGCCAAAACCACCCCAACCTTCAGCAACCACCACCTTGATCAGCCAGTAACCATCAACGTCATGGCAAGACCCTCCACCAGCAAAAGATTATGACTTGCTGAACGCTTAGGTGATCGCCAGCATATTTTTGCAAAAAGTATTTTTAAATTAAGGCACACACATTGGGTTTTTTAAAGACATAATGCTATTGCACACTTAATAGACTACAGTACAATGTAAACACAACTTTTATATGCACTGGAAAACCAAAAAAAAAAAAACAAAAAAAGATAGTGTGACTTGTTTTACTGCAGTATTTGCTTTATTGCTGTGGACTGGTACCAAATCTGCAATATCTCTGAGGTACGCCTACAACAGACAAATCATTAACAGAATAATGTTCTATGCATAAAAGTTAAATGGACTTTTATTAAAAACAAAGAAGCCAGGCATGGTGGCTCATGCCTGTAATCCCAGCACTTTTGCCGAAGAGGGAGGATCACCTGAGGCCAGGAGTTTAAGACCAGCCTGGGCAACAGAGTGAGACTCTGTCACTATAAAAAAAGGGACATATAGGCACAAAATTGGCCAGGCGTGATGGTGCAAGCCTGTAGTCCCAGCTACTCAGAAGGGTGAGGTGCAGAGGTGGCTTGAGCCCAGGAATTGGTGGCTGTGCTGAGCTATGATCATGCCACTGCAGTCCAGCAATAGCCTGTCTCTAAAATAAATAAAGAAAACTTTATACTTTTTATTGTCAATTAGCTTTGTAATTCTGAATCTCAAACAAGCATCCTGAAAACATCTATGCCTTCCTGATCTAAAACAACAGCCTGCCCTTTAGAATTTGGGTAGAGAGCAAAAAATTATCCTGATTTGGGAAAATGCCAGCTTGGCAGCCTGGGTGTGTTCACCAGGAAATTCAGGTAAGTGTGGGAAATTCTAGAGGGCGTGCCTGCTGGGGGTCAATGAATTAAGGACAGAAAAGCCACCTGAGAAGCACGTCACCAAAGAGATGAGACAAGGTACAGAGATTTGGCCCAGGGAGAGCATCCAGGTGCTACAGTAGAGGCCCAGTCTAGTTCAGTGCCTTTTAGACCCATGGGCCTCCCCACTGGACTTATGCCTGGATCCAAGGAGGGAAAGAGTGACGAACAGAAATCTCTGAAATGTGGAGACCACTGCCTGTGGCTTTTTGTAAGAGGGCACAGCATAAATGGAGACATTGATGGTCATCTTAGGCAGGGTGCTTTCTCTACTTAGGGTTATTTCTGCAGCACACATGAGGACAGATTGGATGCCAATACATGGTTCTTCTTCCTTGGCAGGAGGAGGAGAGGGACTAGCCTGGCCAATGTGGTAAAACCCAGTCTCTACTAAAAATACAAAAAATACAAAAAAACTAGATGTGTGTGGTGGTGCATGCCTATAATCCCAGCCACTTGGGAGGCTGAGGCAGGAGAATCACTTGAACCCAGGAGGTAGAGGTTGCAGTGAGCCAAGATTGTGCCACTGCCCTCCAACTGGGCAACAGAGCAAGACTCCATCTCCAAACAACAACAAAAACTCCAAAATTAGAGAAGTGTGGTGGCACACCTTTGTATTTCCCACTACTTGGGAGGCTGAGGTGGGAGAACCACTTGGACCTGGAAGGCAGAGGTTGCAGTGAGCCAAGATTGTGCCACTACACTCCAACCTGGGTGACAGACAAAATAAATAAATAAAATAAAAATAAATAAATAAATAAATATAAACAAAAGAGAGACAGGGCGAGGCAGATCTGAGGCACGTCTCTTTCTCTGACCTTTTTGTGGGCTATTCAGCCTTCCTGGTACATTTTGAGTTACATTTTGCTTGAAAATGACTGGTTCTCAATCCTGCTTACCCTTCCATTCTCTTCTCTCCCTGCCCTTCATCTGCTCAGACACACTCCTTTGCCTCTGGGATTGAAATTCTTTTCCTACCACTAAGAGCTCTCCAGGTCCATCCAACGCCATCCTTGACGTGTCTCCAGCCTCTGCTTTGAGTTTAATTCCTGCACTTTCCATGCCCACTTGGCAATAATCTTTGATCAAACCCAGATGAGCTGGGTTCACCACACACATGTGGTGGAATATAGGTCCCTTCTGTGCAGTTCTCAAGCGAGCCAGTCGAAGGTATTACTATCACAAACAGTTCCTTATTCTCAAATGGACTATGATTCAAGAGTCTATTTGTAAGGTAGTTATTGGGCACTTAGAATCCATTTTCCCAGAGGAACGATGTTACAAATTATGGTTGGATCCCACGGCCTGTTAATGCCTGTTTAGTCCAGTTGCTAAAATTTATACTACGGTCTCTTATTTTAATAAAAAGCCAATTACTGAAAGTTACAATGGACTTAACTGTTATAAGGGGCATAGAAAGTCGGGGCTGGAGGTTTCATATCCAGAAAGATAAAAACTATTCCAAAATCCTCAGTTAGAATTTGCTTTTAGGTGTTAATATTAAACTGTCTATTTCTAGCTTTTGGTGCATGTTCTACAATTGTATTTTCCTTCACAATTAAACACACACACAATTTAATGTTGAAAGTGAGTGACTGTTACTGACAACTGTTCCCTACCTTTTTCCCCAGTTTTGTTCTCCTGTGAACCTCACATTTCTTAGCAAGGTCAGCATTGCCTTTGCATTCCCAGCTTATAAATTAAAATTATGTTATCACTACAGACAGTACCACCTTCCAATCTCAGGAGATGTCGTGCCTCTGCTGATTCCTAGAGGATCCTCAGAGGTTCATCTGGTGAACCCTGAAAGACAGTGGAAGTGCAGCCCTGCTCAACCTAGGGGTACATAGGATCCAAAAGGTGGTTCCACTGTTAATCACTTTGGATTTAATAAACAAGCCAGGACAGATGAAAATTTCTAGAACCTAGATGCATTTCTACCAATTTGCAGACGGCACGAGTCTCTCTTCAAAACTGAATGGTTCCAGCACCACTGAAATCTGCACAGGCAGGAGCTGTCTTCCTCCGTCAGCTCGGCAGGGCCATGAGGGATTTCCAGACACCATGGAGCAGCAGCTGCTGCAGCCCTTACTTTGATGTCCTGTAAATTCCAGTGGGCTCAGAGCTGACCATGCCCAAAGCAGAAGGTTCAAGTTTCATTAGCAGCACTTCAACCACACCATGCTTAGCCTTCGAGTTCCAGGGCAGACTCCCTTCTCCTGAATTAATTGGGCTATTGAGTATCTAATGATAATGCTCTTTCTTTATCCCACACATTCAATGTTTTTTCTTCCCCTCCATGAATCTCTTTTTCCTGTCCCCTGACGACCATCACCTGTGTCTTTTCTCACCATCGCCTTCCCCCATTCTTCAGATCATTCCCTGCCCAGCCTCCCACACCCAGTGCAGCTGCACTCACCATTTTCCTGCCACTTTCATGTTCTTTTTACTATCACGTTCAATTCCAACATAATCACACCTCTTTCTTGACAGCACTAATACTCTCAATGCTTTTGTATTTATAGAACTTAATGAGAGTAAACGGTAAAATTCAAAGCACAAATATAGCAAATCCACTCTGGGCTAACAAAAGCTGCCAAGGCTGAAGCCGAAGTAATTACATAAGGCCTCCACTCTGGCAGCTGCTGGTGGCAGGTAAAGCCTGTACCTTTTTGCTCTGAATATTGCTTTGTTCCAATCTAGGAATATCCCTAAATTTAAAGTCCATAAGTAGATAAGAGAAATTTCTGTTAAACATATAACATTTCAAGGACTACCTATAATACCAATAATTCAAAGGAAGACAGGATGATATCTCACAGGCATTAAGCAAACATTTTCAAGAGATGTTTGGCTTCTCACCTGCAAGCACCCAGGTGCCAGTCTGGTACCCTCAGGTTATCTCTTCTCACTTACTCCATGACACGTTTCTCTACACTGGCCATCCCTACCTCCCACAAAATATTTCTATTTCCAAAAACAAAAAAACAAAAAACAAACCAAAAAAAACTCTTATCCTCAGAATAAGCCAACCCAATTTATTGAATTCACACTAGCATGCAAGCCTCTACAGAAATACTCTTCTGTTAATCAGCTTTATTAAGATACAACTGACATACAGAAAAGCTGACCCATTTTAAGCACGCGATTCAACAAGTTTTGCCAAAGGTAGAGTCAGGTAACCCCGGCCACAACCAAGATACGGAACCCTTTCATCATCGCCCAAGTTCCCTCCTTCCATGCTGCACACAAGTCCCTTCCTGCACCCCAGGCTCTGCTGACCTTTCATCTACCTCTTTTCACTACAGTTTGACCTCTTCTGGAATGTTACATAAACAGAATCACAGTTTCCAGTCTTTTCTGTGTGGCCTGTTCACTTAGCCTGATGCTTTCAGATTCATCCAATATTAATGCACATGTCAACAGTTTATTCTTTCTGTTGCCAAGCAGTATTCCAATGTATGGACACAGCACATGTTTCGGTGTTCACCCATTATTGGACATTTGGATTGTTTCCACTTGGAGGATATTATGAATAATTCTTCTATGAATCTATGTGACTAGTCTCTGTGTAGACTTATGTTTGTATTTCTCTTGGGTAGAAACCCAAGATGGGAGTTACCCAGTCATACCACACATACAGACACACACAGATCAAGTGCATATTTAACCTCCCAGAAACTGTAAGGCTGTTTTCCAAAGTGCCTGAGTCACTGTGGGTTCCCAGGTGAGCTCACAGGTGAGCTCTGCCACGAGTCCATGCTCACCAACACCTGCAAGCTGAGTCTCCTTAATTTTAGCCTTCCAGTGGGTGCATAGTATTAGATTTAGTAGTTCTAATTTGCATTTCCCAAATAACCAATGGTGTGTTGAAGACCTTTTAAATGCTTAATGAATGAACCGAATTTCTGTTTGCTGAGATTTCAAGACACATACAGTGGGACGATTCAAGAACACCAGGGACGGCCGGGCGCGGTGGCTCACACCTGTAATCCCAGCACTTTGGGAGGCCGAGGCCAGTGGATCACGAGGTCAAGAAATGGAGACCATCCTGGCGAATACAGTGAAACCCCATCTCTACTTAAAAAAAAAAATACATAAAATTAGCCGGGCGTGGTGGCGGGAGCCTATAGTCCCAGCTACGCAGGAGGCTGAGGCAGGAGAATGGCAAGGAGGCGGAGCTTGCAGTGAGCGGAGATCACGCCACTGCACTCCAGCCTGGGCAACAGAGCAAGACTCCATCTTAAAAAAAAAAAGAACACCAGGGACATACTGTGTGCGTGAACTTGCCTTGTCTAAGAAGCTCTCTCGCAGGGTAGCTGAGATACACTAATTTTAGTTTCTTTCTTTAAAAAAAAAAAAAAAGTCACAAATTTCTTAAAAACCCACATTTTCCTGATAAAGCATCCCAGGCAGTGTTAGAGGACAGACTGAGGAAGTGAGATGCGTAAACTGGCCATGCTGTTAATGAACAAGTGTCATTTATAAGAAAGAGACTATTTATGTACTCGGCCTCCAGAGCCTAGAAAGTTTGAACACTATTCATTACTACTATTTACTGAAAGAAAATTTGACTAACAGTGTGACAGGGCTGAAATCATTCAGGTAAAAAAAAAAAAAAAACTCTGAAGATATTTCCTGTTTTCATTTCTCAAAAGGTATTAAATAGCAACCCTTAATACACTTATTCTTTTCCCCCAAACTATATTTTTATTTTAATACCAGGAATCCTCTTATATGCTAAATAAACAAATCATTGAATAGCTCTGTACAGTAATCTCTTAAAAATAAGGCATTTGTTTTAAGAAGCATTTACTACTTGACTGTGGATCCTTTTTGTAGTTTTTAGAACATGGAATTTGCCTTAAAATAGATGGTTTTTTCTATAAGAAAATTATTTCAAAGTGGGATCTTCCTACAAGAAGAATGTGAAATCAGCATTTGCAAGCCACCACTCAGCTGTGTATCAAATGACCTCCACAATCCCACGGAACAGTTGCTTGTCACACCATTTGCCCAGAGTGGATCTCTGGAAGTCACTGTCTACTTCAGGGACACAATGAATCACTGCCACATTTAATATCATCACTCTAACTAGGAATAGTTTTACTATGAACATAACAACCTTCGCTTAATTGCCCGACCTTTGAGGATTAACATTTTCAACTTTAACATATTAATGATACGGCTGTTCCGCTTACTATTTCTAAAGTCTCCTTGATAATTGGGAAAATTATCAAGTGCCCAAGCAGAACACAACGGGGATTACATTTACAAACTAAAAATGAAACTACTGGATAAATTATTTTCTAGACAACTAAAGTTTACAAAGAGCGTTTTTAATAACTATGTGATTAAGTATATCAGGTAAATTTTACTAAAGGAAGATAAAGGGTTATTGATGTCATTAAGATCTTTATTTGGCTCGCAGTGACAAATGTTGATATATGTTCCACCAACATAAGCAGCACGTAAGTGGTGCAGTCGTTACAATTCTTGAACTCATTATCTGCTTTAAGATAAAACCAGTTTCTTAAAAGATATGCTAAAACTTTTAAAGCAAACCTCACAGATGCTGTATAAGAAAATGAACATGTTAATCTCAATTATTTAACTTCCTGACTCCTGGAGATTTAAACTTATAACTTCAATATTTTGAAGACACAGTCACCACACTTACTGTCTCCAAGGTCTCTGACTCTTTTAGCAAATATAATGTGCCCAGGCTGTATTTAGTCTTGTGCAAACAGCAAATGAAAACAGTGACAAATTCTGAAAGAGAAACCGTGAAGGGAGATTTAAAAATATTCTAAATGCATGTGTGGCAGCTGCAGGTTGTGCAAACTGGCAGTGAAGATCATAGCCACAGGACGAAAATGGGAGCACAGGCTCACATTTGGAACCTGCTGAAGCAAAGGTGCCAGACAGAAAGGGCTAAAGCTGGGCTGTCCCCTACAGGCTCCCAGGCTGCAGGTGAGCCCACAGGGCATGGTTCTGGAAAGCCCTTCCAGCAGGACCTCCTCGGTGCTCCCTGAATCAGGCGCTGGGGAGTACAGACAGAGTTACATGAGAGAAAAGAACAGCTGTCTACAAATCCTCTGCTATATCAGGAAAATATCTCATGCTCACATGGGACACTGTTACCACATTTAAAATTGGAAATACTTTCTACATGAGAGTCTCCACTTGGTAATGACATTGGCACACTCTAGGATACATTTCCGCTGGTGGCCTCAGCACTGAAGATACAGTGAGGAAGAAGTCTCATCTTCTCCCTGACACACACCTGGCCAAAAGACTCCTGACTGTGCAGAACCCATAACCAACCAGGGTGGGTGAGGGTGGACTTTGGGGCAGGCGGGGCTCTCCTCACCATTCTTTATCCTACACAGACTGGCAAGTAGTCAAGATCATGGAGATAGATGTTAACACTGAAACACAGAGCAAGAAACAAAATCCTGTGATTAACTCTTAGGCAGGAAGGGCCTATAATGTGCACAGGATCCTAGAGACCCAAGAGTTTCAGAATGAAACAGGGACACAACAGCACAAAACAGCCAAAGATCCCCGCACGTCTGGCTGTTGGCGCAGTGAGTATCCCAGGCCTGTAAAGTGTGGTGAGCCACAGGCTTGAGTCAGGAAGGTGCTGGAGGGTGGGGACTCTGGCAGGCTGGCAGGAAGCACTTGGAATTCATCCCAGAGTCTACAGGGAGCTTGTGAAGGTTTGTATGGATAGAAATAGCATACTTGAATTTTTATTTGTAGATCACCCACCAACAGTATGGAAGATGGATTGGAACAAGGACCCAGGTCAGTTAAAGAGGTTGAGGATGCTGGGAGCCTAACCTCTGCCTATGGTTATCACCCCTGTCTGCGATAACAGACAAAACCAAGAAGTGTATTTACTGAAAAGAATAAACAGTGCTCGGTGAACGGTGAGAGGACCAGAGAGGAAATGGGGATAATAGGTGTGTGGCCAGCAGAAAAAGGAGCCAATCCCTAAGAAAGCAACAAGCAAAGAACTGGGGAGGGGTGGGGATCAAGCGACGGCAGATCAGAAGTCGCTGAGTATCAATGCCATAGAGAGCGAGCTGGCTCTTTGCTTTAAGAGCAGCCTACTGCTCCCTGCGATTGCAATGGGAAGGCCTCCTGGGATGGTGGGGGATCAGGAAGCCTCTCTAGCCCCTGAAACACCCAGAACTGCTCTCTAGGGACACTGCTGTGCCTGGAGACAGCCTGATGAGAGTCACTTCCACCGCTATGACCCCATTAGCATCTATAAATTTCAAATGAGCATCCGGCAGCTGTCACTTGCTCTTTGTGGATCATATAAGCTTTCGATCAATGTTGGCTAAAGAATGGAAAAAGATCACCTGGGTCGCTTCCTTACCACTCCCCCACTGGGTGAAAAAAGCAAACAAACAAATCACCTAGCAAACTGCAGGTGCTGAAGAAATGCTTGCCACCTCTTGTTTGGGGACTATCTGCTGCCTCCTGAACTCGTGACCCCGGCCAGAGCACTCCGCTCATGGCCGCTGTGGGCCATGTGCTGTCCTCTGCTCCACGACTACCTTCTGCACTGGGCCAGCAACAAGGGCCTTCTGATAACATTTAGGAAAATATTTGAGACTTTAGCTTGGTAAGCCATTCATACAGTCAATCAGCAGTCATGAAACATTGACTATAGGAACACAGCTGTGCACAAAACTTCCAAGGCCCAGCTCTCAATGGGCTTACACATTAGTGAGGGGACAGACACTACACAAATAAAAACAGAACATGGTGTCATGAGCTGTCAAGAGCCATGGATGAAAACCAAGCAGGGTTTGGGAAGCAGGAGCCCATCAGAATCTTGGGCATTCAGGGCCGTGGTCAAGAAGACTGAGACTTACCTGAGAACGGAAGTAGAACAGCTTGTACCTCAGTGCACAAAATGTCCTGACAGTGAATTTGAGTGACCAGGAAATACAATCAGTAGGTTGACAAGAGGTTAATTGTTCATTCCATTAAAAAAATATATTTATAAGCCAAAATTTAAAAGCCAAGAGATTCCACAAGAAAACTCTGTTATCTCCCTTCTCTTGAAACATGACAGTGTCTGGGAGTTCTGGGCCCACGTTCCCACTGAACTTGTTACCCCTGAGAAATAAACATACTCGCTCTTGGCAAGGTGCCTCCCAGTCCCTACTGCCTCCCTGATACTGGGATACTGAGTGTCACTGTCATTTAGCATGTACTGCTTGTTTTTTCCTCTGGACCCACCTCGCCATTAGAAGTGGAAATCAAGACAACCAGGGCGGCTGTAAGTTTCTGGTTTGGAGACGGGTCTCCTTGGAGCACTCCATCATGTTCCTGCCCCACAGGCCCGTGCTCCATCCGCTCCTTGTGAGCCCTATTCTCTGTGATTTCCAACAGGACAGAACTCATCCCAAACAGTAGTCCCATCAGGCATCCCAAATATAGCATGCCCCAAACTGAGTTCCTGGCCCCCTCCCTCCCATGCCCACACGCCCCCTGCATGGAATAGTTATGGAACACCACCCAGAGAAACACAGCAGTGAACACTTCTATCTCTTTCAGTCCAGGACAGCTCCATGCTTCCAGGCACTCACACCAAGAATATGAGAGTCATTCTTCTTCCATTCTGTCATGCCCCATATATTCAATCAATCAGCAAATAATGCTGCCTGTGCCTCTGAAATGCATCTAGGCCCTGACCATATCTCACCAGGCGACTGCTAAGGTCACCCTCCCTCACCTGGACCATCTGAGCAGCCTTCTGAACTGTCTCTGGGACTCCACCCAGCAGAGAAATCCTGTTACCATGGAAGGCAGGTCCTGCCACTGCATTCAAAGTCCTCTCAAGCTTCTGGTCTCCATCTGAATAAGAGCCAAGTGACTTCTGATGGCTGGTGAGGCCCAGCACCCCTCTGACCTCGTCTCATGCCAGAGCCCCCACTAACTTTCTGCTTTTCTTCTAATAGGCTGACCTGCTGCTCCCTTGCATCCATTCCCCCAGATTTCCATGTGGCTCACCCCACTTCAATGTGGCTTCTTAGGGAGGCCCTCCTGAGTGCCCCCATTTAAAATCACACTTCCCCACGCAAACTCCTTATTTCCCTTTCCTCCTTCATTTCCCTCGGGGTACGTACCATGTTCCATCTTCTACATCTTTTACCGATACATTTTGCTCACTGTCCACCTCCCCACTAGAGAATCAGCTGCAGGGGCCAGGGATTTCCTGGCCTATTCTTTCACGATTGTATCTCCAGGGCCGAGGGCATAGCCTGGCCTGCAGGGCATATTCAAATATTTACTGAATGAAAGAATGACATGAAAAAGGTAAAGATGGGAAACAGGGAGTCCAGTTCAGAGACTATGCCATCACCCACATATCTAATCGGCCTGGTCAGAGGGAGCAGCAGGACTGAAGTCTTTACAGAAGCAAAGGGGACTGGGCTTGGTAACCGAGTGTGAGGCCCAGGCAGGGACTGTGTCTAAGGCTGTCACCTCCAACTACAGCTTATCAGCCTTCATGGAGATGGAGGAGGCCAGAGGGTGACAGGATAGGAGGGGTTGGGGAGGAACCACAGGCAGGAGTAGTCAATTTGTAAGCAGGTTAATTAAATGAGTTGATTAATATATATATTAATACATTCTTCTCAGGCATAATTCAAAGCCTAACAAACTCTTCCAAGACAACTTTCAAGGTTTAAATTATTTCTAAATGTATTAAGCCCAAGACTCAAAAGAGCTCAAATTCACTCAAGTATATACGCTACAGGTTACACTCCATCCTCCAGAACAAAAGAAAATTTACAAATACCGGGAATACGTGGGAGATGATGACTTGCAGAAGACCAGTGTCCCCAGTGCTTGAAACTATGTGGAGAACAAAAAAAAGAGAAGTGGCTCTGTTTTCCAGACTTACATTTAATAGGTTCTAAATCCAGCACAGATTTGACCTTTGCTTTAAATAGATTTTCTTGGAGAGGAGGGAAGAAAACATTGATTCATCCGAGACTCCTGAACGACCTACTGTTCACATTACTTGGAATAAAGTCTGCTTTAAATCAGAATTCTTGAGACATAGAAATAAATATACCAAGAGGTTTCTAATTTTGTGCTTTCACCAACTGATTATTTTCATTCACAACAGTGGACGAACTTGATAGGGTCTTTCCAGAAGAAGGCCATGGCGGCCGAGCAGAGAACACAGCAGAATCAATCAGATCAATGCAAGCAGGCTCAGACTTCAGCTTGTCTTGAGATCAACACTTCCAATTGAAAAAATAAGAGAAGTATGTGAAATGGAGATGACTCTTCAGGGTTTTCCAAGGCCTGAGTTAATTTAGCAACATTTGAGGAATAAAGGAAATGGAGGAGCAAAAATATTTCCAGTAAGACTGAGAAAGGTTAAACCAGAATCATTCACTATTAAGACTGTTCACACGGTAAACCTGAAACATACAAACTTCTCACTCTGTTAAGCGCAGTCAATAAGATCAATGTCAAACACTCAAGGGCTAACTAGCTGGTTAATAACATTACCCTGGACGGAAGCCTTTTTATTACAGCTTATTCGTTAGCAATTTTGCTTCCTCTCAAACCTTTTAAGCATCTCATTGTTCACTTTATATCACAGTTATAAGATAGTTGGAGAAACAAATAAAAATAGAAATCTGCTTTACTATTTGATTCTCTTTAAGGAAGAAATATGAAAATGTACTTTGTGTTTGTGTACCATGCAAATAAATGACCCAAAGGCACCGGGCAGGTAAAAAAAAAAAATGCCAGGACATTAGGAGTAGTGAGGACTGTGGAAAACTGGAAAGTGCCTGCCCCCACCTAACGATGTTCACAGTGCTGTCCAAACAAAACACCACTGCAGGCTCAACTTGGCCTTCTTGACCATCAATTTGCCACAAAATCAAGAATGACTAAAAATTCATAATTAAAAAAAAAAAGGAAACGATGGTTTGGATAGCATTTTGTTGTTGTTGTTGTAACTCTGAACAACACCTGAACAGGCTTTCCCAAAGGCCACCATTCGTAATTCCACATGGCTCCTACCTCCCCCTACTGGTTAGAGGAAAGCAAGGGCAACGAGGCACTTCAGTTGAGACGAGAATTCATTCCTGCCAACTATCATTTCAGAACTCTAATGACAAGAATAAAACACAAATGTGTAGACTGAAACCCACATAAGTATTAGTCCACACACACAAAACTACACACAAGATCTAGTAGAATTATATGACTCTACTACAAAATCACACATTTTGAGAAACTTACATGTCTAGAACACTAACAAGCAAGAGGACCAACTGCAGCCCACACGGACAGCGATGATGCAGAAGTGCATACAAATTGCTCACTACAGTCTCAACCACAACCTCACCTTGGATGTTGCAGCTGCTACAGGCTTCATGTCTAAGGGCAATGTGTGAACGTGAGGCCCCTCCTTCCAAGTTGTTTCCTGGTCTATTTCATCCTATACACCATTACTAAAATAACCTCAAATGTAATATCAGCAAGTCACTTTTTCTGTTTATGATCTTTCGCTACGTATATCTTATCAAACACAATACTTAGAGATCCAATTAATGCTTACTTTCTGGGTTTATGTTTTACCTTATTAGAGCTTTCAACCTTTTATGGTAAATGACCACAGAATCTCCCCCTAATTGCATGAAGAATTTTTTCCCGAAAACCCAAAGCAAGCCTATTAGGTGTAAAAGAAAGCCATAAATGTATGTGAAACCAGCCAGAAGGGAACTGGCTTATACTGCAGGCCAACGCTTAGCTCCAACCCCTGTGAGAGCACTACCTCATAGTCCTAAAAGTAATCCACCCACCTGGGGGCAGGCGGGCTGGGGAGTTCAGGGGACGCTTTAATGTTGTTGTAAACCAATACACCTAAGTGAATCCTCAGGGTAGGCCTAGCAGTACAAGAACTTTGGGGAAAGACATCCTGCAGCTGAGAACCAGGTTTAACATTCTTGAGGCTGTAACTCAATCGGCCAGCCTGCAGAAACTCAGCAAATAACGGCTTTCTCGAGAAAGCGAGCAGAGAAGCCTTCCAGAGAGTCAGTGGTGTGCCTCGTCAAGAGAAAATAACTCGTAATAAAGAAGGTGGAGAAAATTACTCTTGTATGAGCTTTAAGAGTCTTCATGACAGATGAGGAGAACTGTGGCCAATTAAAGCAGCGCACCAACTAAGAAAACAACTGCCGGGGAGCGTGCCAGCCTGCTCCAGCCTCTCAGGCTGAAGGTGACTGAAGTCCCAGACTCAGACTCAGGGGAAGGATTTCATGCCTGATTATCATCTCTCAAAACTATAAGGTGTTTGCAGAGGAGGGGGGAGGCAGGATCTGATTAACAGGGAAACCCACAATAAGAGTGGAAGGTCGAGAAGATGGGCCATGGCAATGGAGTGCAGCTAACAGATACCAGCATCTTCACGATAGCTGCATGGCACTTCTTACTACAAAAAAGAGTCTAAATTACAGAGAATGGTGATCACGTTTTTTTTTTTTTTTTTTAATTTTGCTTTTCTTCCGCAATAGTTACGCACAGAAATGGATACGCAGTAATTTTGTTTCTATCTGACACATTTTGGTGCATCAGCCAAGGACACAGTGCTCTCTCAGCCTGGGCTCTAGTCCAACGCTGTCACCCGATGGGGGCCCATCACTCTGACAAGTTACAGGGCAAACCAGACCACATCCAGGGCAGCCAGTCCCAGGTCTTCCTTTGTTCTCAACTATTTTCAAGGATAGGTAAGAATGGAACAAACCACTGAGGGTTGTTCCCACCCCCAACAACATCTAAGATGATCATTTTCACGCATCTTTGGCACATAAATCATTTGGAGGTGTTTTCAAAGAGTTGTCTGTTTTGTCTTGGTAGAGAGAGGGAGCTAAAAAGAGAAAAATTAAATACTCATCTCTAAGAAGAAGGAAACACACCTGTCCACAAGTTCAGACTATCTCTATTTCTCCGTTTCCAACAGGAGCCATCTTTTGTTGTTGTGGGAGCAGCCATTCTCGTAATCTGCCTGGAGGCGTTTCCGACGGCTCCCTGCCTGCACTTTCCCTGCATGGACTGAACAAGAGGTACCACGCCCTAACCCTGCAGCACCAGGACTGGAGAGTACACACAGCACGTGCCATCATCCAGAATTATATACCTGCCAACCCCTGAAGAGTGTGGAAAAATTAAAGTAAACACTAAGTGAGGGGTACGTAAACATTTAATTTTACACTCAATGTGGGAAAAATCTTCTAAAATGTTAGCATTAATCCCAAAATCATTTTCCAACGCAGGAGAAGCTCCAGGATAACAAAGTAAAGACACCCATTTTCATCATACCCTAACTGGAGTCATGGGAGGCAGAAAGACAATCAAGCAGGCTGGGTATCCGGACACTCCCTACATCCTCCATATTGTCAAGTCTGTTTCGTCGGACACGGATTTTTCTTTACTTTCTTTTTCCTACACAGTTCCCCAACCCCTTCAAAGACTTTTCTCCAGAAAGCCATTCTAGAATTTCTAGTTTTCCTTGAGGATCTTGCAAAAGGAATAAGTCACTTCAATTCCAATTGTTTCCCTCCCTTCAGAAAAATATACTGAGTTATATTGTTTGAATGAGTTGTCTGCAATTAGAATTCTTTTGGGCAGGGAGTGGGAAGCACCTTGACCCAATTCAACCTGAAGTCTTCCATGCTATTTAAATATACAGTGTCCCTTTTATAATACTTCTAAAAGAAACCAAGTACCCACACCAAGTACAACCTAAACCCAAATGCCAGCAACTGACAGGCCTGGGCCGCTGAGATAATACAAACATGGTTGTAGAGAGCACCTTCGTGGCAATGGCAAAAGCCCCTCTCTTTGCTTTCAAAGAGACTGGGGTACAAGGAGCCTTAGGATGACATGAGCAGTTAGCTATGGAGGCTACAGAACACTCCAGAACATTCCCCTTCCATTTTCTTCACTCTATCTCTCCGTGTTGTGCTCCAAATTTTCAGCATTGCATCCACGGTTCCTACCCTGGTCTCCATCATCTTCGTTTCCGCTTCCCTCGAGCCATGGTGTCAGTTTCCCGGGGCTGCTGCAACCAAGTACCACGAACTGGGTGGCTTAAAACAACAGAAAAGTACTCTCTCATAGCTCCTGGGGCTAGAAATCTGAATTCAAGGTAGCCACAATCCCCCTGAAACCTGTAGGGAGGATCTTTTCCTAGCCTCTTCCCCACTTCCGGTGACAGGCTGCCAATTCCTTAGCACACAGCTGCAGCTCACTTCCGTCTCGGCCTCCATCAGCTCATGGTGATCCTCCATGTGTGTGCATCTCTTCCCTCTTCTTAGAAGAATATCAATCATTGCAGGAAAGCCTCAACCTATGAACTCATCTTAACTAATCTGCCATGATTCCATTTCCAAATCAGGTCACATTCTACGGTACTGAGCAGGGAGGTTTAGGACTCAACAACTCAATGTATCTTTTCAAGAATGCAATCCAACCCACAAAAGCCCCACAATTAGCACAGCCACACCCAAGAACCTAGAGCATGAAATTTCTCTCCTGTTCAATTTCTGCCCCCACTTTAATTCCACCTGTCTTGTTTGAAAAAGTGTTTTGTTCTATAAGCCACTGTGAATCACTCTAGACCGGTATTCCTCGGTTTAACCCACCTCTCCAACTACCTTGAACTTCATGAAGACTGATGCTGTCCTAATCCCCTGGACCTCCTATCTTCCCTAATCCACAATCAACAATCTATGTTCTTAACTCAATCTATAGAATGTCAAAGGAGAAAGACACTGACAATGTCAACTGGTCTCTTCATGTCACTAACCTGGAATGGGCACAGGGTGGTATCCTTCACCCAGGCCTCTCCAGATCATCCTTAACAATGACCACCTTTGTTTCAGAGCACTGATTCATTATTTCAAAATAACACACTCAAATCCTGACTGTGTGCTAGTAGGCATTTAGCTTATGTTCAGGTGTCTATGGTATACAAGATTAACAGAATCCCTTAACTCCAAGAATTGAAAGTATGTGAAAAATACGAACACATAAACATGTAGTGCTAACAGCCATAAGTGTCATGGCCACCATACAAGCGGTAAGAAAACTACGCTTACCTTGAGGAAGATCTAACACCCAAGGAAGTCAAATCGCATTATCTGCCCCAAAATTTATCCCTGGCCTTCCTCTAATGCTACACGGCTGCCTGGGTGATAACATTCTCTTGCCTCTTGCAAAACCTCAGACACTGGTTCTGGTGGTTGGCTTCCAAAACCAATCTCAATTTGTTCTCTGTGCTTACAACCAGCAAGTCCTGTTACCATTTTCTATCAGGATGTTCCAGTAGTATAGAGAATTTAATAAGTCCAAAACAAAGCCTATCATCTGGATTTCTAGTATTCCTCTCTTTCTGCTTCAAGGTTAACGTTGCCACCATTCTCTCAATCATTCAAACCCCGAACCCTATTATCTTTTGTAAGCCTTCATTCTCCTTCATCCTATTGCCTTCCTCCCATTGCTTACCTGGTTTCCAAGTGTAATTTTAAAATTCTAACTAGAGGCCTTTATTTCTGTTGTCTCCCTAATTTTTCCATTACCATATTCTTTTTTTTTTTTTTTTTTTTTTTTTTTGAGACGGAGACTTGCTCTGTCACCCAGGCTGGAGTGCAGTGGCGTGATTTCCGCTCACTGCAAGCTCCACTGCCTCCCGGGTTCACGCCATTCTCCTGCCTCAGCCTCCCGAGAAGCTGGGACTACAGGCGCCCGCCACCATATCTGGTTAATTTTTTTGTATTTTTAGTAGAGACGGGGTTTCACCATGTTTGCCAGGATGGTCTCAATCTCCTGACCTCGTGATCTGCCCGCCTCGGCCTCCCAAAGTGCTGGGATTACAGGCGTGAGCCACCGCGCCCGGCCTCCATTACCATATTCTTGATTCATGTTGTCGTTAACTCACAGTGGTTACTGTAAAGACACCTTCACTGGATTGTCTTTCTTTGCCCCTGCAACCCAACTTATACATAATTTGCATTTTTGTAGCATGTTACAGCTTACTGCATGCTTTCACATACATCACTTTCCTCCACACAGCAGCCTCCAGTCACAGGGAGATTAAGAATTATTCTCCTCATTTTATGAGGAAGCCAACAGCCTTAAAGGTGAACTGACTTGCCCAAGGTCACAGAGCAGGTGAGTGGCACAGTGACAATTCAACCCCAGGACTAATTTCCAAGGTAGGGCTTCCCAGCTATCCTGCTACCAAAGTTGTCTTTACAAACAACAAGGCTTTACCAGGTCTCTGCTGCATAAAACGTGTGCTGGAAGGTAAGCTGCCACCCAGGAGCTGTCTTGCAGAGCCGGCTCCTCTGCGTGACTCCACCAGTCCTGCCCTCCTGCCTCAGAAGAATCCCACCTGTTGGCACACTCTCAGGGCCACAGGCAGCACTACAGAAAAGTGCCAGAGCTGCCCCAGCAGCATTTACCTTGGCATCTGGGGTCTAGGGAATTCAATCAACTCAGCAGCTCCCCAGTGGGGCCTTTTTATCCTATAAACTCAGCAGTACTCCCGGCCACATCCTCTGCCTGCTGCCAGCCTGTCACTAAGGGCCTCTACCCTTCTCCCCAGGCTATTATCTGCCTTCTTCATTTGTTGCTGAAATTACTGCCTGAGACACAGAACTCTGTTTTCCCCCATACTCCACAACTACTAGCTTGGTGAGCCCAGCCTTCCCCACAGAGGCAACAAATGTTTAACAGAATCCATTAATCACCAAGTGCCTCGGCAGGTGCTAGGCACACAGAGTTGAAGGCCAAGTTCTTGTCATCAAGAACCACCTGCACCTCTATTACTTATCCACTCTATCTTCTGGGTCGCCTGAGCTATCATGAGTCATGTTCTGTTCCTTTTGAAGTTCTTACATTCCTGCCTTCTTTCCATCATTAAAATTTGACTTTCTGTAAAGGTATTACTTGCCTCATAGCCCTCTATAATATCCCCCACCTCTTCTCAGTTGCACCAGATCACCACGGTGCTCCTTCCAGAATCTGTGGACCACTAACTCTCATCATCATTCCTTAAAGTCCGAAGCCCACACTATCCACTAGCACCCATCTGCTTTGTTCCCATCTGCTTTGCCATGAGTGAACTGACTCCTTCATGTTCTTTTTGAGGACAGAGGAGACTGAAATGTTTGAATTCAAACACAGGCTGAAGACCATGAGAAGACAGTCCCCTATAGAAAACTATAACAGAGAATACAGGCCACCTATCTCTCCCGTTGTCCTCTATTCACCTTACACTTCACCAGGGCCAAGATCTTCTATACTCCTCAAATTGATCTTCATGTTCACACATTATCCCAGAGCTACCTGGACCACCTCCTGTCTGTCCAAGTGCCATGCCTTCTTCAGAAGGGAATTAAATGTCTCTCCACCATCACCCAGGTCTCATATGAGTTATACCAACATGGCTTTTCTTGACCACCTTCTGCATTCTCCCTTCTGATACATTATATTCAATCTGTACAGATGGCAAAATTTGGGCAGGTTTAGAGGCCAGGCTAAAGAGTTCACATTTCAAGTCTTAAAGAAATTGAAAACCATTATGAGTCTGGATCAGTGTTGTCCAGTAAAATTTTCTATGATGTTTTAATGTTCTGGACTGTCTACAGGTGGCTACCGAATGCTTGAAATGTGGTGAGTGCCTCTGGGGAACTAAAACCTTGATTTTATTTAACGTTAATTAATGCGATTTTAAACAGCCCCATGTGGCTAGGAGAGACCATAGTGGGCAGCAGACTTCTAGACTAAGCTGATGCCACAACAGAAGAGTTTTTAAAAGGCGAGTCTGCTGCAGTAGGATGGAAGATGGTGTGCAGGGCGTTTAGCAAGAGAATCCTGTCCCAGGCAATGATCTGGCCCAGAGATTTCCCTTCCTCTGGAAAGGAAAAGAAAAAACTCCTCTTCCCTATAACAAAGGCACAAGGAAAAGAAAAACAAAAAAAGAAGTTGGAGGTTTCCTAAATCCCTTCAAAAGAACAAACCTACAAAACATAAGACACCTTTTTGTTTAGGAGTTTTAACTTGTCAAATTGGGAGTTCCCTGTTGAGTAACTCTAGCAACAAGACGTTTTATTCGACTACAGAGAATACTGGCCTGTATTCTCTGCTATAGTTTTCTGTAACATGCACACAAGTATACACGTATACTTTCATCAAGTCAAACACAAAAACAGGTTCCAGAAGGGATATGTAAAATTTTTTAAAAAATAACTTAATATGTTGTCTGTCTTTTCCTTTCCACTTGGCAAACTTCAACCTTTTTTACTTTCGACAGGTAAAATAGGGCTTTCTGGTGAGGCATAGTGAAGCTGGTTGAGCTGGTTGGGTAGTGTGAGGCACTCACTTGCAATAAAGTGTGTGACCAGGACAATGACTGCAGTGTCCTGAGGCAGAGTTCATGTGTGGTCTCAGAACTCAATTACATGTCACCCTTCTGCAGACCCCTGAGATGACCTCTTATTTCCCTGCCATCCTCCACCTCCCACAGGTCTGTACCTTTCCAGGACAACTCAAGCCGGGGAAAGAGCTACTGAGATAAGATGTACTGAGGATAGCAAACGTAGAAATATCTAAGCTAGATGAGGGAAGAAAGAATCTAGCTCATTCTTCCCCCAAATGCCTGTGAATATTTAAAGCATTTTAAAGACATCTATGCTTATGATGTCAAGTCAGAAACATATTCTCTAATTTGAAATTCCAGTTTTCTGATCCAGACCACCAATGAGATCATTTGCAGCTAACCACTGCCTACCTATCAGAATATCTATCCTTCAAGGCACTACTGATTCTTAAAATATACATATATAATTTGTTTTTCTGTTATTAAGATACAATATTTTACACACTTATGGGTTACGTGTAAGTATTTTTGACATGCATAGAATATGTAATAATCAAGTCAGGATATTTGGGGCCTCCAATACCTCGAGTATTTTTCGTTTCTAATAATATATGATTGTAAAAATATACATAATTTAATTATGTTAATTTGATTTCTATAACATGAATCAAAGCAGGAAATGATTAATTGCGGCATTTCAACTACAAATGTTTTTTTCGCATGCAAAGCCCTCTCTATAACTCCATCAGCAGCATCCAAGCCTGCCTGTCAAAGGTGAGCTTGTCCAACCCGGGAACACCGGCACAACCCAGGAGAGTATTTTCAAGACTCTTCCAAACATGTTCCCTCTCGGAAATACACTAATCACAACAAAATTAAAGCCCAGATCTTTCAGAACCTGTCTATATGATATTCATTTCTTCCTACTTAGAGTGTAATGGTTTCACATTCTGTTAAAAGAACAAAAGATATTCACCAGAAAAGGCTGTGTTATCTCATTTCCCAAAATATGAAAATAAAAAGCTATTTGATAAAACTTATTACTTACGCATATGTGCAAGTGTCTGAAAACAACTGGAGGTATTTCCCAAGGAACACCTCTACGCCAGGCCTGGTTTGATCCTGTCTGTCCTGTTCTACAACTCCCCTAGCCACCAGGCTTGATTTCCACTGCGGAAATGTGTAAACACAGGATGCCCTCTGGAAAGGAAGAATGCTAGACATTTTTAAGCACTTACAGATTGACAACTGCTGAGGAGTGGCCCCCAGAGAAATTCAACATGGTTTCCTCCACCTGGTGTTACGGGTCATGCAACACAAATGTAAAGAACAAAGCGGACACTATAGAGGTAACATTGCTGCCATTCCAAAAATTCTGCACTACGAGGGCCCCAAGGCTCCACCATGTCTGTTTCATATGCTCAGCTTTACAAAAGGTGAACCATCTAGCTGAACACTCAGACAAGCAACTGAAACTTAGGGACAAAGGGAAAAAGAAAGAGCAGGAGGACTCCCATTTGGTTCCAGAACGCACCCATTAAAACAGACAACAGAAAGAAGTCAAGGGTCCTTCTAGACTTACGTCCATTTTGGTGACTGAAATTCGCTTTCAAATTACTCAGTGGCACGACCAGCAAATCTGATATGTTCACAAGTTCAAAATTATCTTTTGAAGGCGAGTGAGAAATAATTTGTACTTGGTTTAATCCTATAACCAAATTCTTACCTCAATACCGCTCCCATTCTGTCCTATTTGCTATTGTGGTCATTCTAATTTTGAAAAAGTATTCAGGTTTTGGCTGGGCACGGTGGCTCACGCCTGTAATCTCACCACTTTGGGAGGCCAAGGCAGGCGGATCACGAGGTCAGGAGATCGAGACCATCCTGGCTAACACAGTGAAACCCGTCTCTACTAAAAATACAAAAAAATTAGCCAGGCATGGCAGCAGGCGATGTAGTCCCAGCTACTTGGGAGGCTGAGGCAGGAGAGTGGCGTGAGCTTGCAGTGAGCCGAGATCACGCCACTGCACTCTAGCCTGGACAAGAGAGTGAGACTCCGTTTCAAAAAAGAAAAAGAAAAAAGTATTCAGGTTTCGCACTCCTAAGAGTCACTACACTGGAGGAAATGCACTGCTGAGGATCTGGGGATGGGGAGAATGTGCCAAGGCACGCTCTTTCCCTCAATGTTTCAATTGCATTTAGCTCTCCAAGTCTGAGGGGAATTTTATGCTCTTTAGAGAAAGGAGGAATTTGACACTCCAGTCTGTGGCAGGCACTGCACAGCGCTAAATACACCACTTCCCTGCAGCCCTTCCAGTGAATCCATTCTAATCCTCTCTTGCTGAAAAGGATGGGCCAAGAGGCATCAGAGACATAAAAGCGAGCTTCTCTCAGCCAATTCCAGAGAACTAATGATCTGGTTTGGGGGCCTAAAGCTAACTGGAATGGAAATGATATATTATTTAAGGACGCATAATTTATTAAAAAGCCTATTTTGCACACTCACTCTCATACATGGTTGAAGACAAAAACTAAAGCAGCTAAGAGAGCCAAAGGTCCTTACAGAACACATTTAGTTTTTGGGGGGACACATCTGGATCCTCATAGGAGGTCTGGTAAGACAACATGGCCAGGATGAATTTGTTCACACTAGCCTAAACAGGGACAGAGGCTGGGTGGCTTCTCTAAGTGTGGAAATGTTACTTTGGGCCAGACAACCGTGAATGGTTGGCTTTTAACTGAAGACACTAACACCACAACATTTCCTAGACCTTCCCGAAGTCTCCGTTTATGACAGGATGTAGCCATGGTGGAACCAAAGCCAGGCAGGATTCCATGACTGCAATCACACTGCCGAGTTTCCTCTGCTGAACCACAAAAAACAGCTTGTTGAAAACATTAGCTTAATGATGACAAAGCGGCATATGGGCTATGTAATTTTCACCAAATTTTTGTACCATCTTTCACTTTTCCCCCTAAAATTGTTTCTTTTTCCCCTCCTTTCCCTGGGCAGAGCCAAGTCTAACTAGGACCACACAGGCAAATAAAATTATAAATACATCTGAATTACTGGATTCGTTTTATAAGTTACTTCAGTGGCTGGCTTTCTTTCCACTGCTGTGAATCATTCTTTATCAGCCTAAACCATTTTTCCTACTCACCAATAGCTGTCTGGGTGGGATATATGGAAGATTATGATCCGATCTGTGTTTAGGGTAGGAAAAAGCAAGCTTAGTAGAGAAACGAGTCAGCGTAGACAGGGAGCAATAAATGCCAATTTGTAAAACATCATGAAATTCAGGAAAATTAGCCAGTAGGGCTGTATGATTTTCCAGTACCACGTTTGTTAAAATATTTTTGACTTCTATTTCTATAATCACATTGGTATCGTACAAGACAGAAGGAGAGTAAGGAGACTCAGCTTCCTGTGCAGTATACAGAAGTCAGAGCCACTGCTTTGTAGCTACCCCAACTGGTCTCATCTGCCACATCATGGGTAATCTTCTTGTATCCTATCCAAAATCTCTGTGGCATTAAACAAGAATCATCAAATAGAATTCCACGTACATTTAGAGACGATCATCAGTATTCGCTGTTATAGTGGCTGCAGAACTCTACTAACAGTACAATCTGAAAATCACAGGAACAGTGAGAGGTGGAGGAGAAAGCATTCTGTCCCTCCTCTCCTTGCCATGTCCATCATGGTAGGAAAGAAGCAGGGTTGAATGGAGAGTCAGCGCTAGCCTGGGAGTCCTGTGATTTTTAATCTAATACACTATTCATGTTTTTGTTCTGAAGAAGCTGGACAGATTATTTCCAGAGAATACTGACCCTAAAAACTACAGGCTGACCAAAGGTTCTTGTCTCTACCCTGCTCCCTCCCTCTTTTCCACCAATCCCTTATATTATTCATGTCTCCCAAAGTCTCCAAACCACCGAAGCCTGCCCACTCCCCCTCTGTAATTGCCTCCTTCTTCCTCTGTGACCCAGTCTCTTCCGGTCTTAAATAAGCATGTTCACAGTCTTAAAATGTTTTAATCGCTATCATATGTAAGGGAAATTAAATTGACTATATTAGCTCAAAAAGCCAGAACTGGGACCTACTGGTACAGATTTTGATCCTACCCTGGGGTCAGACTCATCTTTACTCCAAAAGGAGTAAAGCCAGTGCCTGGCAACCGGCAAAGGCAGCTTCAGAAACGCTGACAATAAATTTAGAGAATGACGAAAATAAATAGCCAGAATGAGAAGTTTGGACTTGAGAAAAATTAAATGTCCTTAAAATAATAATAATAATAACAAAGGTGGTACAGATTTGAAAAACCAATTCCTTAGAGTTTTGAATTGAACTCCCCTTGCCAAATGTGCTAGAAAAGAGTATCTTCCTGCCTCCATTCCTGCCCCAAAGAGAAACGGAAAGACTCTGCCAGCATGACAACACATTGCAGTGATGTTGTGAGAGGCAGCCACAACTCTGGAGAAAAGCTGATGATGCCACAGTCTGAAAAAACAAAAGACCTAAGATACCTTCTCTATGGTGTCTTACAAGGAAAAGCTGAAAGGGAGTCAAGAACATCCTTGGGTCTCTGTTATTGCCTCTCCATGAAAAAAACTGGAATCTTCAAATAAGACAGAAGCATATATACAGATAGGCCCCCCCAAACAAACATATGAGAGACAGGCAGGCAGACAGACACTAACTTCAAGTTGATACCCATCCAAGGTGGACTCTATGACCTACAGTGTCCCCCATTAGGCTCCACTATACCTGTCCAGAGGCTGCAGACACAGCTGAAGCAAGACACTTAACAGAACTGCCAACAAGAATAAATGAAGTAAAACAAAGTTTTAAGTCATGAAATTGATGAGGAACTGGCATCCTGATTTCACATATAGGTCAAGCTTGCAGTGTTAGTGACTCAGGGTGAGTTGGACAACAATCAAGTTGTGACTCTCTAGGTAAAGCCTTTAGACTCAACAATGCAAATGAGCACACAGCTGGACTGCAAGTCATCTACAAGTTTCTAATTAAGGCATCGGGAGGAACATCCTCTAAGACATAATGTGTTGCTACCTGTTTTTCTCCTGGGTAGTCAAAGAAGAGGATCTTTCAGGCTCTGCAAATTCATTTAAATTTTAAATCACATTTGTGTTAGCTATATAGGTGTGCCAGCCAAAAGGTAGTAAACCATTCTTCTGAAAATGGGAAACCATTTTCACCTTATATAGCTAAACTGAAATAATCATTTACTTAGCAAATATTAGTAAACATTTAAGACAGCAGGGCATTATGCCAGGAAATTCAGAAAGGGAACCTGCAGCGAGAGGGAAGAGGATGAGAACAACTCATTTCAGACACCATCCAGCTCCCAGGGCTGAACACCAGGGCAAGAGACTACAGAACGTCTGATTCAATAACCCCAGGCAGAAAAGGCTGCCTGAATAACAGCGTGTTTCACTGAAAATATTCATACTTAGATTTCTATGCAGTGGAACTATCTTCCTTCAGAAAGAATTACCAAATGACATCGAAGGAATCACCAAATGACATCATACAAAATGGTGGAGTAGGGCACTCAAACAAGTGGTCCCTGAACTAAAATAATGAGTAAGCTAACAAATACTGACACAACCAGCTTTTTCAGAACTCTAAGAGTTAATTAAAAACCTATGATAGTAAGGAGTATGCTGAATGAAGAAAAATGCAGCTGGATTTGAGTAAGAAAGCATTGGGGTCTTTTCTCCCACTTGCCCACCACACTGTAACCCCAGCACCATGGAGCAGCCATGGGGAAGGTGGCCTGCCCTCCTAGTGTGGTTTGCTGGTATCAGGGAGTTAAAAGTAAACCTTGTTCTTAAAATACTGCAGGTATGTATTTTGACTTGCCTGGTGGTTCCCTGAGGGGCTGTACAGAGGCTGATACTTGCTTCATTCCTGTTCCCTTGGGCTGCAGTGGCGTTTCAGGTAGCAGCGGCATTTGTTGAAAGATTTAAAGATGCACACTACCTATGCCTGGGACAATGGATGGGCAAGCAACAGACAGACCAAAAGGCAGGGAAGGCAGAGGCTAAGAAGGAAGTTTCTAGAGGGAATAAAAAATGTATATGCTGTGGAAGCTAGGGTGAAAAACACATGCCTAGGATGACATGCCACATGCTCAGAGAAGACCTGAGAGGACCACAGGTTTGACCCACTGGTGGGTCTGTGGGTTCTGCACAGCAGGAGGTGAAGGCTAAGGCAGAGTCATGGGTGACCTGGTTTAGCATTGAGGGAATGATTTAGGTCAGAACTAAGCTGCAAAGACTAGAAAAAAGTTTGGTGTTTTTTTTTTTTTTCTTTTTGGTTCCAGACATTTAATCCTCTGTCACGTAACCGGCTGACCAGTGAGATAACAAAATGGAAATGTCAGCAACCACATGTCATCAGAACAGAGGCTTCAGTAATGATACACAGTAAAGAATGCAGTCTTTGGAAAAATCACTAAACAGATGGCAGCCCTCAACAGTAAACAACAATAGACCCTGGTTAGGGGAGAGAATCTGATTTCTGGGTATACCACATAACAATATTCACAACAACTAGTTTTCAAAAAAAATTACAAGGCATACCAAGAAACAGGAAAGTATGTCCCATTCATAGGAAAAAAATAAATTGACAGAAACCATTCCCCAAGAAGCTCAAACACTGGGCTTACTAGACAATGACTTTAAATTAACTGTCTTAAATGGAAAAGGAAATATGGACAAAAAAAGTAGAGGAAATAAAGAAAGCAATGTATAAGCAAATAGCTAATATCAGTAAAGAGATAGAAATTATAAAAAGGAATTAAATAGAAATTCTCAAATTGAAAAGTGTAACTGAAGTAAAAAATTCACTGAAGAGGTTCAATAGCAGAAGTGAGCAGGCAGAAGAAAGACTCAGCAAATGTGAAGATATTCCTATGCGTATTTTATATACTGTTAAATTATACTGAGAAATAGAAAAAAAAAAAGAAGAAAAATAAGCAGAACCTTAGGGACCTGTGGTATACTATCAAGCACACCAACATATGCAAATGGGAGTTC
The DNA here is from genome assembly GCF_007565055.1 of Rhinopithecus roxellana. Lineage (NCBI taxonomy): Eukaryota > Metazoa > Chordata > Mammalia > Primates > Cercopithecidae > Rhinopithecus > Rhinopithecus roxellana. The sequence goes on along the minus strand of NC_044566.1, from coordinate 68,662,506 downwards.
CAGAAGAAAACCAGAGAGATAAAGAGCCAGAATGAGTATCTGAATAAATTATAACTGAAAACTCCCAAATTTGATGAAAGACATGAATCTACATATCCACAAAGCTCAACAAACTCCAAGTAGTATAAACTCAGAGAGATCTATGCTGAGACACATTACACTCAAACTGTCAAATGCCAATAACAAGAAAGAGAATCTTGAAAACAGTAAGAAAGAGGCAACTTATTATATACAAGCAATCCTAATAAAATCGACTGCCAATTTCTCATCAGAAACCATGGAGGCCAGAATTCAATGGGGTGAAATATTTAAAAAGCTGAAAGACAAAAAAACTTAACCAAAAATCCTATGCTTGGCAAAATTACTAAGACAAAGGAGAAATGAAGATATTCCCAGACATACAGCAACTTAAGGAGCTAGGCCTGCCCTACGAGACATGCTAAAGAGAAATACTTCAGACTGAAAGGAAAGGATATTTCACAGGAACTCAAAGCTATATGAAGAAATAACAATCACAGGTAAAGGTAACCATAGGTAAACATAAAATTCATTATTTCTGTATTTTGGGGTTGTATCACTTCTTTTTCCCAGATGATTTAAAAGACTCGTGCATAAAACAATAACTATAAATCTATATTAATACAATATACAAAGATAAAATTGTGAAAATAACATAAAGGGGGAACAGAGCTATATAGCAGCAGGGTTCTTATATGCTATTGAAGCTACACTGGCACAATTTCAAACTAGAATGTTATAAACTTACAATATTAATTGTAATACTCATGGTAAATCAGTAAGAAAATGACTAAAAAGTATACAGAAAAAGCAGTGAAAAGGGAATCAAAAAAGTACACTAGAAAAAAAAATCAGACAAAAGAAGGCAATATTAGATGTTACGTGAAAGCAGCCAGGCATAAAAGGTTACAAATTGTCTTAGTCCATTTTGTATTGCTCTTAAAGAATATCTAAGACTGGGTAATTTATAAAGAAAAGAGGTTTGTTTAGGTCACAGTTCTGCAGACTAAGGAGTTCAAGGACATGTCCCTGGCATCTGGCAAGGGCTTTCATGCTGCATCACAGCATGAGATGGAGAGTGGGAGAGAAGGTCAAAGTGGAAACAAACATGTGCAAAACGAGGGAAACGCACAAGGTGTCTTAAGGGAGTTAACAACTGACACTCGTGAGAACTAATCCTTCTCATGAAAATTAATCCATTCTCCTAAAAATGAGAACTCACTCACTACTGGGAGAACAGTACCAAGACATTCATGAAGGATCCACTCCCATAACCCGAACACCTTCCAGTAGGCTCCACTTCCCAATACTGCCATGCTGCGGATCAAATTTCAACATGAGTTTTGGTGGAGGCAAACAAACTATATCTAAACAATGGCACATACTGCGTGATTCTATTTACATGAAATAATCAGAGTGGGTAAATCCGTAAAGCAGAAAGTAGACTGGTGATTTTGAGGGGAAAGGGTTGAGTTACTGTTTAACGGGTACAGGATTTTAATTCTGGGGTAATGAAAATGTTTTGGAACTAGAGGTAGTGGTCGCACAACATTATGAATGTACTAAATATACTGAATTGTTCACTTTAAATGGTTAGTTTTATGTTATGTAATTCTTACCTCAATAACAAAAAGTAAGCTGGGGGAAAAAAAAGTATTGACTTCTAATTTTGTTTTCATTCTGCTTATGGTAAAAATGAAATCAACCACACTTATTTCTTATAAGAACAGACTGAATAAAAGTAGTTTTTCTAAAGAGATAGCAGAAGTAGTTTTGGCTATCTCAGCCTTACCTCTACTCAGAAAACCTTAATTCAGTCACAAATCCATTTTGAAGTTTTACACCCTTGACCGAGTCTCCCCGAAAGCAAAGATAAATGTATATGCGCATTTGTCATAGTGCCTTTTGATGTTGTCAAAAGACTCAGAATTTAGCATAGGTAACAGAAAAACGAAAAACACCAAAAATACCCACATTTAGCTCCCATAACATCAAATGATAATCGTCATAATTAACTCCTATATTTCCAATAGCAAAGCTTAGCTTGGAATCATTAATTTAAAAACTAATATGCTGTCCGGGTGTGGTGGCTCACACCTGTAATCCCAGCACTTTGGGGGGCCAAGAGGTGGGTGTATCACCTGAGGACAGAAGTTTAAGACTAGCCTGACCAACATGGTGATATATATACACACACATATATATATGTATATGTGTATATATATCATATATATTATACGTAAATATATATATAATATACACACACACAAAATTAGTCGGGCATGGTGGCAGGTGCCTGTAGTCCCAACTACTTGAGAGGCTGAGGCAAGAGAATCACTTGAACAGGAGGCAGAGCTTGCAGTGAGCCGAGATTGTGCCATTGCAATCCAGCCTGGGCGACAGAGCGAGACTCGGTCTCAAAAAAATAAAAAATAAAAATAAATAAATGGTGAATTAATAAAAACTAATATTCTTAAGATTCAACAATTAAAATGCTCCAAGAAACACCTTCCCAGGGAGTATAAATAACTAAATTATACAATAACAATACTTGAATTACATGAAAGTAAACCAGCCTTGTCCTGGGTAAACATTTTATGAATTTGGCCTATAATCACTTGATGTCCTTTCCATTGGCCAATAGAAACTAAAAAAGAGAAACAGCATTCTTAACGTTAAAATTCTAAGCCTTATATATATTTTATAAATATGTATTTATATATTTATTTTATAAAATATATCCTGAATATATTTTATAAATATATATAAGGCTTAAAAATCAAGCTCTGAGACAGGAGTGGTGGTGTACATCTGTAGTCCCAGCTACCCAGGAGGCTGAGGCAGGACTCCTTGAGCCCAGAAGTTCAAGTCCAGCCTGAGCAACGCAGTACGACCCCCATCTCTAAAATAATAGTAAGAATAAAAACAAATAAGCTCTGGGTTAGAGAACCTATCCAATATGCTTATTGTATGCATCCATGGTTTCTGGAATTTAAGACGGAGGTACAGATGAGGCTCTTACCTGGCACAGGCACAACTATACAAACACATATTAGTACTCTTCCACACAAGCCCCATATCCTTGGTCACATGTCACACATATTACTCAGCAGACCAGAAAGAAAGTCATATACCAGGGATTGAAAGTATGCCCCTACCATCTCTGCACCTGAGGAAAAAAGTCATGCAAATTCTGATCTACATGTTCTTTTTTAATATTTATTTTTAGAGACAGGATCTCCCTACGTTGCCCAGGCTGACTTGAACTCCTGAGCCCAAGCACTCCTTCCTCAGCCTCCCAAGTAGCTGGGACTACAGGTGTGTACCACCATGCCCACCTTTGACCTCTGTATTCTAAAATACCACTCAAAAAAGGTGAATAATCGGTTTTGACTTAGAGACAGGTTGATATAATCCTATCAACTGGTTATTAACCTGAATGCCAATGCTTATTAGGAAACAGTTTTCCTGCCCTGTGAAGGAAAATCCTGCGTTCACTGCTGCACCACACTGTGCACGGGGACCTCCGCCTACCAGGGACTCTGCCGGCCACGGCCTTTGTTGCTGGCCACAGCCTTTGTTACTTAAGTCTGCTGCCTTGTACATCTGGGCTCTGGAAGGATTCACAGCCACACTGCTCCTGGTCTCAATGGCCTTTTTTTAATCTCTGATGCCACAGAAAATTATTTTCTTAATTCTATAACATTCTAGACCCAAGTGTAGATCTTCTTGACTATTTGCAATATTTCATTTTGTCTTGAGTGTCAACCTTCTTTTAGTTAAAGCTCTCTCGCATTCAAGAAAATCAGTTATGTCCCACGTTACCACAAGGAAAAAGGTATATGGTCAGTAGATTCACAGGAGAAAATGAAAACCAAGTCTCAGGAATCCAGGTAGCAATCGGGATGTGGACAAATTTTTCACATCTTGGATGGTACCTCTGCTTCTCTCTGGAGATCTTTCTATATCTTCTTGATCAAGTGGCTCCTTCTGGCTACCTGGTTTTGGATTCACAAGACCCATCAGAGCCAAACCCATCAGACTTCATCTGGCATTCCAGCTCCAGTAACCACTGCCCGCTGGCAACTGCTCTCTCTGGCTTGAACAGTTTCTTATGGTGTTCTTACTAGCACAGCTGGTCTCTGAGCCCGTCTATCTCAGACTTCTATCAGCAGACCTACAGACGGGCATGTCCTGACAGTAACAGCCACAGTCCAATCGCTGAAGGGGGGCAGGATCATGTGACTGACTGCCCACTCCAGAAGAGGCGTGGGTGAGGAAGGAAATGATGAAATCAAATATTGCTACATTTTAGCTAATTTCATATTGTCTCTTACAAACTAATCAATATTTAAGGCCATTTACAGGTAACTTATTTTATTGTAAGTAAAGATCTTTCTTGTAAAGTAGGTAAAGATCTTTCCTTAGAAGAAAGTAAATTACCACAGCCGTTAGTCATCTTCTAATTTCTTCAGTTTTTGTTTGTTTTTGTGAGACAAGGTCTGGCTTTGTTACGCTCCCAGACTCAGGCCATCCTCCTACCTCAGGCTCCCGAGGAGCTAGGATTACAGGCGCCTGCTACCACACCGGCTTAATTTTTGTATTTTTTGTAGAGACGGGGTTCCGTCATGTTGCCCAGGCTGTTCTCAAACTCCTGAGTTCAAGCAATCCACCCACCTCGGCCTCCCAAAGCGCTGGGATTACAGGCGTGAGCCACTGTGCCTGGCCCTCTAATTTCTATAGTTTCTAATTAAACTTCAGAATATTCTCTCCTCATTCTGCCATAGGAACTCTTGAAAGTTACAGGTTTGACAATGGTTTTAAATCACTTACGGTTAATAAAAATTCCTGAGGAGACCGCCACCAATGTCTTTCTTCTCAGCAAATGGCTAGAATAGAGGCAAAACTCAAAGCAGTCCTGTACACTAAGGGATACAGTAAAGTTCTATAGCCAGATAGTAATCAGGTCGAAGATTGCTTCCTCTCTATATATCACCCAAATAACAGGTCTAGAACAAAGAGAATTCTAGTTCAGAAAAAGTAGCTAGTCTGCAATCCTTGAAACAGATAATCTGGGATGCAACTCTACAGATCATGGGATAAAAGCCAGTGGCCCAGTGCACCTTGGTGACATACAAAAGATGATGGATGATGAGGCCATGTGACTATTATATCAGGTATGAAGGTTAAACTGAGATATTCATACTCTAGTTCATTTTAACTTCAAAGCTGACTTAAAAAATACCTCTTCCATCTGCAAACTCATAAATGAGATCTGCCCAGCAATCAAAGAAAAAGTTCAATTCCAACTGTAGGGAAACAGTGAACTTGAAATAAGTTATAAGAAAGAAAATTGAATTAATATTGATGCTAAAGTCACTCCTGCATTGAATTAATTTTCAGAAGGATTAGGCTGAATTTTATTAAACCTACGCATTCAGGTGCTGCATTGGCTTTGGAATTATTCAAAATTGAATTTGAATCCTGGCTCTGCCATGTCCCACGTATGTGATCTTGACCAAGACAGTTATCTTCTGTAAGCCTTAATGTCCTCAAATCTGCCAAGCAGAGCCGCTACACTGCATTTCAGATGCCTGTGCAGGTGCCCTGAGATGATCGCCTAGTGGTACTCGCACGACGCACAGGGAAGGACAGCCATCAGATATCCATCTCCTGCTCCCTTCCTGCTATTTCATTACTGATGAACCCCTTTCCTTTGCATTTGTGCTGATGCCACCCATCCATGTATTGACAGGGTGCTTGGAAATGAGATAATGCATGCATATAAAGAGCTTGTCGATATTCTAAAAGGATGCTGCATGCAAATATGACAGTTTACCTAAAGACACCTTCAGCATAGACCCAGGCTTCCTTAAATCTTTCAGGTGCTGAGATCCACCGGCTAATAGTTTCAAGGACCATCTGCAGCCTAAAGACAATGTTGCCAAGGGTTCATTTCTCACCCCCAGATTGGATTACTCACTAATTGATTCTAGGTCCAGTGATTATAAAGTTATGTTTCCTTGAGTAATTGTTTCGGTCTGCAGTGACTCACTGTTCATTTCCAGTCAGGTTTTTGACAGTAACAAGATGATTTCAAGAATATAATTTTATGCCAAATAATCCAAAAATCAAAAGACCCTTTCCCTGTTTGATAAAATTAAGAAAAAAAAATATTCACTAGGTAAAGTTAGAACATCAAAGTTAGTCAGAGAACCAGAATCCCATATAGAATCAGTCAAAAGCTAGGCTTAAATCAACCACATGCTAAGCCTATGAATTCTTTTTTCTTAAAAATGAGAAAACTATCAGGGGCAATGATAAAACATCGCCAAGAATGTAGCCCCCACAACAACTGGGGTGTGAGCTTCCTTTGTCTCCTGGTTAACCTCTGCACACTCATCACAGCAAGTAATGACAGTAAATGTAACAGTGCTTACAATATGCTATATACTCTTCTAGAAATCTGCATATATTAACTCACTTTAATCCTCACAATAATGCCATGAGGTAGAGGTTATTATTAACACCATTTTACAGATTGGAAGGCCTAGGCAGAAACAGCTTAGGTAATTTGCTCCTGGTCAGAGAGTTGGAAAGGCCTAGAACCAGGATTCAAATCCAGGCAATCGGACTTCAGAATTCTTAAGTTAGTCACTACCTAATGCTGCCTCTAGTGTCCTGGGAAACAGATACTCAGTCCCTAAGATCCTCATTGTTCTTACCACCCATCTCCAAATGGATGATTTCATGTGTATAAATCACAGCTTCCCATAATCACTTAAATCAGCACCTCATCCTTTCTTCTTATGTTTAAATCTGATGCTTATTTTTGAAAAATCTTTATATAACAATAAATTTACCCATCACTCTCCAAGAATGTGCTGAATCAGATTTCAGCGCCCACTGGGAGGTTAAAAAATAGGTACTGTGGGTAGGTCACACTATCCATGATTCAGATAATAGATCTCATCTCTTCTAATTTTTGCTCTACCCAAGTAATGCAAGGAAAGACAGACTCTCCAGCACTGTGCAAATTGGGTTTAATTCTTCTGAAGTTCATCATCAATTTTTCACCCTTTACTTAAGGCAATTTTGACTTTCTTAAGTATATAAGAGGTATTACAAGTTAATGAGCAAGAAAGAAAAAGACAATCTTACGCTCCTCTCAAAAGCCGATATAAGTCATGACAATCAAAAACAAAAATTGTGTGGCAGGACCACAGTGAAAACACCAGTCAGTAAGCAAAATGATGAATATCATCAGAATCAATCAAGGTACAAATAGATAAATAATTTTGACCTTTAATACCATGAATTATTTTAAGCTAATGTACACACCTAGACTTGGTAGGGGTAGCCTAGGCAGTGGCCGATTTTTTGGAAGTGGAAAGGTACTAGAACAGACGGTTCCTGTGGTCCGTATCTGACAGGTAGGCCAGGCTGTGTGTCTGGATCAAAGCATCTGTGCATCACAATATCCCTGAACTTCAAGGAACCTGCATTCCAGGAAAGGAATCTAAATACCATACTCACATGTAGTGAACTCTGTCTGCCTCTCAGAGACCCACGTGTGAACACAGACACAAATGGGCCATCATTACGGGCTTATTAAAATGAAGAATCCCCTATATCTGTAACTTCCCAGTTCTCAAGAGCTGAGACGTTGATCTGTGAGCTCCCACTTCTCCATTGCACAACCATCGCCTGCACTGCTTGGCACTCACTTTTGGTTTTACGTATTGTCTTCACGATGCCACACAGGAAAGAGCCCCTTTTGGGGTAACCGGAATCCCCAGTAGCAGCATTTCCATGGGGATGGAAACAGCTAGGTAATTTGGTAATTACCCAGCATTGTTGAATTAACCTCAGCAAATGTGTGGAATATTACCAAGTTGTTGTGACAGCCTCTGTTCTTAAAGAGGTCTTGTTTAATGAGGGAGTATCTCCAGCTATGTGACTTGGTTTATTGCCTGAACATACTCTCTTTCTTTTTTCCTTCTATGTTTTCCACAATTCAATAATTCATCATCTTTAAATTTAACCTAGAGCACCCTTTTGTTTTAGGTTTACAGTGTGGGATTTAAATTTTGGCTCCAAACTGCCATCTCTCTCTGCCAACATCATTCGTAAAAACGTCTTCGGTCTTATTTGAGAGTGTTATTTGATATTAAAATTGATCCAACTTGCTTGCTAGCTATTTCTCAACTGCCCTCTGGGTTTCTAATCATTTACATCAGCCCAGGAACCACCTGCCTTAAGGACTGGTGTTTTAAATTGGGCTCTAGTGGTTGATGGGTTAAATACTCTTTAGATGCATTGTTACAGAATATACCATTGGACTTTGGGGCCCATGTATATTCCACACGAATTTCAGAATCCCACAAAGGTTTAAATGAAGATGATCTTTCTTACTTTAAGGAAGAAAACTCACACATAAGGAGGCATTCAAATATAAAATTCGTGAAAGGAACCCACTGGCTTCTCCCACTCTAACCAAATTAAGAAAAAAGCAATAGACTGTAGAAGTCTTTCACGAATTCTGACATTTAGAAGAGTTAAACCTGTCCAACATAAAGGGCCTGATAGTAAAAGATTTTTTTGTTCCTTTCTTACTGTGTACTATTACTAATAGAAACAACTGGCTTCAACTTGTTCTAGTTCATTAAAAATAAAAGAGAAAAAACGGCTAATAGCAAATTCAAGAGGGTAGCTTGGCTCTTAGTAATTCTAAATGTAATAACACGCTTATTAGAAATGGAAGGTCACTCTCCCAAAAATTTCCCTAAAGGCACAGCTGCCAAATTGACTTCTGATCTAGCCTTTACAGTATTATTAATTCAATGACATCATAAAGTTGGCAAGGGAAAGCTTCACGCTTGCCCTACAAAGACAGATAGCAGTGCCTTAGAGAGGTCCTTGCAAGTTTCTTAGGAAAGTGACTTGAAAAAATAAAAGTCAGCTTACTTTTTCTTTCTCCTCCACTGTCCTGATAAAGGACTACAAACGCTTTTCTCTTGCTTTTGGGAAAAGCCTACCAAACTGGATTTTCCACTTATTTGCCTTACATCTTTGCTCTGCCTTCATGCATTAGCAGCAAAGCATTCTCTTTCCAGTGGTGTAGAGATGGCTTATCTCAGGGCAAGCCCCAGAGATCTGGTGTAAGGTTAATACTGGAGAAAGGGCAGAGCATCCTCCAAGGTTCCCCCAGCTTAGACAGACAACCTTTGAAAGGCGCCTGGCATGCAGTTGGCCTCAAAACCATGACTTGGCAGCAAACCCTAATTAAATGAAACTCGATAGCAGACTGCTTGTTGATCTTAACTTGTCTAAAGTTCCAGACTTGGACAGCAGGTTGAAACCTGCTATGATCATAATCAGCACAATCGATAGCTTTTAGAAAGAACTTTTTCTAAATAGGTTTCAAAGGATCACCTCCTACTATCTGTAACTCGAATCAAACGACTGTCTGCAAACCTGCCTGGAGTGACGCACTGGCTCTTCCAGACAATGAAGAGCTTGCACATACGTAACCTTCTGAGGGAGACGATTTGTTAGACAGCTTTCACTGAAACAAATCATTCCATTTTTATCATCAACCTCCTATGATAGGTCCTGCTACCTTTAATTTTTCACGAGTGCCAATAAGTAAATAATGATGTAATAATATCTCCAAATCTTACCTAAGTAGCAATACCCTTCATCCACAGGTCACCAGGAGCAGACTATAGTGGTACCAAGTTGAGTTTATTGGCTCTCTGTAATCAGGGAGCCAGCAGTCTGTGGGAAACTATGGGGTGGCTCTGAGCAAAAGAACTTTAGGAGGGACTTGCTGCAGATTTGGGCTCTTGTTAGAGGATTTTGGGGAAAGTTCACAGAAGTATGGTTTTGCTCTGGATTTGGCAGTGTCTGAAAGCAGAGGCAAATCTGTGACTGAATCTCTTGATAATTTTATCTGGAAGACAGGAAGAGCAAACAAAGTGAAGCTAACTCTTTTTGGGTTTTGTTTGTTTGAGATGGAGTTTCACTCTTGTCACGCAGGCTGGAGTGCAATTGTGCAATCTCAACTCCCTGCAACTTCCGCCTCTCAGCTTCAAGTGATTCTCCTGCCTCAGCCTCCCAAATAGCTGGGATTACAGGTGCGCACCACCACCACCGGCTATTTTTTGTATTTTTAGTGGAGATGGGGGTTTCACCATATTGTCCAGGCTGGTCTCAAACTCCTGATCTCAGGTGATCTCCCTGCCTCGGCCTCCCAAAGTGCTGGGATTACTGGTGTGAGCCACCATGCCCAGCCAAAGCTACATCTTTAATAAGTCAAGAAGTAGCAGTCACTCATATGAAGAAAGGGCCATGTCTGGTCATTTTTGGTGTTCTGGATACAGGTAATTCCAGATGCACATCTGCCTCTACGGTAACACCTTTAAATCCTAAGTTTTCAAGTAATACAACTGAGATAATTTTTAGTGACAGCCAAATAACTAACTGGTGGCTGAGGCAATCAGTCAGGAGTTCATCACCTCTAAGTCATTAAGAAGAGAGTGTGGGCCGGGTGCAGTGGTTCAAGCCTGTAATCCCAGCACTTTGGGAGGCCGAGATGGGTGGATCACGAGGTCAGGAGATCGAGACCATCCTGGCTAACACGGTGAAACCCCATCTCTACTAAAAAATACAAAAAACTAGCCGGGCGAGGTGGCAGGCACCTGTAGTCCCAGCTACTTGGGAGGCTGAGGCAGGAGAATGGCATAAACCCGGGAGGCGGAGCTTGCAGTGAGCTGAGATCTGGCCACTGCACTCCAGCCTGGGTGACAGAGCGAGACTCCATCTCAAAAGAAAAAGAAGAAGAGAGTGTGTACGTCCCTTACCAGTGGCGTTGGTGCCAAGTTGCCCAACCTACTCAAATCTTTCTACTAGTTCTTAATGCTTTCCTGAGTTCACTACTCCAATCTGTAAAACTGAAATCTTTGGAAGATGATACCATCAATTAAATGTAAGAGAAGAACCAAAGTAACATTACCTCCATCAAATTAATGAAACCTAAAAGGCAAAAGATAGGCCTTGCAAATATTTTGCAGAATGACAATCTGCTACTTCTGGGCCAGGTTTCATTTGTAGCAACTGCTCATTTTAAAGAGAAAATATGTACTAAATTATGTGTTACGCACGCAGTAGGTATTTCCTGAATGACCAAAGTCAAGCACTACATAATATGTTTTAACAAGGTCATCAGACTTCATTTTACTCAAAGATTCTAGAGTAAAAGTATCTGTTTAACACCAACATTTGTGTGTTACATAGATCATTAATATTTTCTTCCCATTATAAAGATTGCAAACTGGTGTGACTGCAGCCAGAATCTAATCCAAGATTTATTTGGGCTACGCAGTACAATTTCTGTCTCTTCTTGAAAAATCAGGAGTTCTGGAACAACGGGCCTGAATTCCTACAGGAAACAACTGCTTGGCAGTGAGTAGTGGCTAAACATGTTCTGCCGCTGGTGACAGTCCCCATCTGGCCCATGACAGACATTTATGTTGCTGTCTCACCCCTCCAGGCATCTGAGCGTGTAGCTCCTGCTTCATGGAGACGGATCCTAGGGCACAGAGTCAGTTTCTGAGACGGGAGGGAAGAGATAACTGATGTATTGCAGTGTGCTCACTAAACCATTCTCGGCCTCCTACACATCTCTAGACAAGGCATAAGAGGATACAGACAGCTCCTCCTCCTGTTTCACACTTTGTTTCCTGACCTGAACACCAAACTCATTTCACGTGGCTTTCTGGAGTTATAAAGTCAGGGTGTCAGGTCTCAAGTCTAGGCTTTTTCCCAACTCCCCTGGACAATATATATCCCGAATTAACGAAGAAAACTTTTTTTTTTTTTTTTTTTTTGAGACAGAGTCTCACATCTGTCACCCAGGCTGGAGTGCAGTGGCGCGATCTCGGCTCACTGCAACCTTCATCTCCTGGGTTCAGACGATTGTCCTGCCTCAGCCTCCAGAGTAGCTGGGATTACAGGTATGCATCACCATGCCCAGCTGATTTTTGTAATTTTAGTAGAGATGGGGTTTCACCATGTTGCCCAGGCTAGTCTTGAACTCCTGGTCTCAAGTGATCCACCCACTATGGACTCCCAAAATGCTGGAATTACAGGTATGAGCCACCACACCCAGCCGAAGAAAATATTATCTTTTTTTTTTGAGACAGAGTCTCACTCTGCTGCTCAGGCTGGAGTGCAGTAGCACAATCTCAGCTCACTGCAATCTCTTCCCATGCCCTGCCAGAAAATATACCTTAATAATAGGTTACAAATCTCAATGATGTGAATCCATTGGGACTTTTAAGTTTTAAAAAAAAATCAAACTTCGGCTGGGTGTGGTGGCTCACACCTGTAATCCCAGCACTTTGGGAGTCTGAGGTGGGCAGATCACCTGAGGTCAGGAGTTCAAGATCAGCCTGACCAACATGGTCAAACTTTGTCTCTACTAAAAATACAAAAATTAGCCAGGCATGGTGGCGTATGCCTGTAATTTCAGCTACTCAGGAGGCTGAGACAAAAGAATCACTTGAACCCAGGAGGCAGAGGTTGCAGTGAGCTGAGATCATGCCACTGCACTCCAGCCTGGGTGACAGAGTGAGACTTCATCTCAAAAAAAAAAAAAAAAAAAATCGTCTGTAAGTAACAGTGTGATTCACTAGGAATCACTTAATTTCACTAATGTGAGCATTTGAGCGCTGTCAGCCACTGTTCTCCATGCATTTACGTGTGTAAACCTACTTGGTCCTCATGGTGCTCCTGAGTACAACAGTGTCTGCATTCTACAAAAAGGATATGAAGGCACAGGGTTTCGGCCATTTACGTGTGTAAACCTACTTGGTCCTCATGGTGTTGCTGAGTACGACAGTGTCTTCATTTTACAAAAAGGATACGAAGGCATAGGGTTTCGGCCATTTACGTGTGTAAACCTACTTGGTCCTCATGGTGTTGCTGAGTACGACAGTGTCCACATTTTACAAAAAGGATACGAAGGCATAGGGTTTCGGCAATGGGTCCAAGGTTACACAGGGCGGTCAGATCCAGCCAGGCACTGGGCCCTGCCTGTGAATCCCTATCCCATTTGTTCAAAGACTCTCAGAAATAACAAATGCAGTTGTATTTGGAAAGAAGAGCTTGTTTATCGACATGCATTGAAATCTAGTGACATCTCACAAGCTGGCAAAGTGACCTAAACTCCAATTCATTCTGCCCATTTGCACACGAATACTTCTAAAACTACATAAGGTACCTGTCACATTCTCTAAAGTTTTACAAATGGTTCATTTAAACTACAGAAAATACATTGTCAATAACTGTATTGCAAGATCTAATAATGTACTTCGGGGTTTTTTTTTCCCCCCCTTTAAAGAGATTTCGTTCGGGGATGCTTAAGGTCAGTAAGGAATCTGTGAGACCTGTTCCCAGTTAGCGGCATCTGAGAGCTGCTCGACCATCCACTCCTCTGGAGTGTCTTACCTCTCTACTGTGGGCAACAGCACAGCTGAGGGAGCATCTTGTTTCAACAACTGCAGAACTTCACTATTTCCTACCATCTCCAGTTCAGCTGCAACAATAATAGTGTTCTAAATGACATTAAGAACTCCACCGAAGGCTCGGTGTGGTGGCTCATGCCTGTAATCCCAGCACTTTGGGAGGCCGAGGCGGGTGGATCACCTGAGGTCAGAGTTCAAGACCAGCCTGGCTAACATGGCAAACCCCCGTCTCTACTAAAAATACAAAAATTAGCCAGGCGTGGTGGCAGATTTCTGTAATCCCAGCTACTCGGGAAGCTGAGGCAGGAGGATTGCTTGAACCCAGGAGGCGGAGCTCAATTGCAGTGAGCTGAGATTGTGCCACTACACTCCAGCATGGGTGAAGAGGGAGACTCTGTCTTAAAGAAATAAGAAAAAAGAACTCCATTGAAGAAACAAGGACATCGGACCACCCACCATGGGTGAGCGCCTACTTCCTCAATGTAGAATGTAAAACTCCTCTAATTCTCCTACCCTCAGACAACCAACCACTTGTAAAAAACATTTAGGCTCACTAAGAGATTAACTCAGTCTTTTTCCACCTGTCCACATCACCCTTCGGTACACTGGGCAGTTAACATAACCCTGGATGAGTGCCAATTTGGGAGACTTCTGTTGAAAATAGTTGAGTGTCAACAGATATCCCATAGAGAGCACCTATAAGTGGGAAAATTCTCAGGATCACAGCAGCATCAAAACAGGTATCACTGATGGGCATTTCATTGAACCACCTGCACAGGGTCACACACAGTGAGACTTGGGCGGGGGGGACTGTCTCCCCACTGACAATGAAGGCAGAAAGGCGAAATGAAGGGAGATGACCTTCTGTGTCTCTGCCTTCAGTCCAAGGGCACAGACTAAGGACAGAACTCTCCCATTAGCAGGACTGTCCACCCAATAGGAAACCCAGCACCACCCACTGTCTGGCGATGAAACTCCCACATTTTATGTCCTGTGAAGCCCAACCAAGGATGGCCTAGTGATTCAGGGCAATGGCTTATCATCATAACAACTGTCTTCAAAACTCTACCAAGGGCAGGGCACAGTGGCTCATGCCTCTAATCCGAGCACTTTGGGAGGAGGCTTAGGCGGGTAGATCATTTGAACCCAGGAGTTTAAGACTATCTGGGCAACATGATGAAATCCCATCTCCACAAAAAATACAAATATTAGTCAGGCATATGGCACACATCTGTGGTCCCAGCCACTCAGGAGGCTGAGGTGGAAGGATCACCTGAGTCCAGGAGGTCTAGGTTGCACTGAGCCCTTATTGTGCCACTGCACTCCAGCCTAAGTAGCAGAGTCAGACCCTGTCTAAAAACCAAAAACCAAACCAAAACAACAACAACAAAAACTCTGCTACCGTCCTTAGAAGCAACTCATTGAAAAGTATTCCATGAATGAGCAAAAAAGAACTGCTCTCTTTTCAAACCTAAAGAGAATTTTGTTGGATTTTCAGGCAAACAACAGTTCCTACGGGGCATTCTCCCTCATGCCTTACCTTCACGGTGTACAGGGAGGAAAGCACACGTCCCCACCTTTCCCTCACCTTTCTTCCCAAGGCCAGCTCCTCCCAGAGGTATCCCATGCACCCGGTTCTCTCTCTCGCCAGCATCCAGTCAGCACCTAATTGATGCCAATCACAACTCTTCACTCTGAAAGCTAACCCTTACCCTCTATCCTAAGTCTACCTTAGCTCATACACTTACCGTCCTCTGCCTGAAAAGTTGGAACAGACTTCATTTGGCTTCTCTACGTCTTCTCTCCTATTCCACCACAATCTCCATGTTGCCAAAGTTATGTTGCTGAAGCAAACATTCATGCATTCATTTAAGCAATTTATTAAATACCCATTGTGTGTGGTCTGCTCTCCTGATTAAGGAGACAACAGCAAAAACAAAAATGAAATACTGTTTTTAATTTAACTTTTATTTTAAAGTGAAGGATTACATGTGCAGGTTTGATATATAGGTAAACTTGAGTCATGGGGGTTTGTTATACCAATTATTTAATCACCTAGGTATTAAGCCTAGTATCCATTAGTTATATTTTCTGATCCTCTTCTTCCTCTCACTCTCCACCCTCCAATAGTCCCCAGTGACTGTTGTTCCCCTCTATGTGTCCATGTGTTCTCATCCTTTAGCTCCCCCTTATAAATGAGAACATGTGGTATTTGGTTTTCTGTTCCTACATTAGTTTGCTAAGGCTAATGACCTCCAGCTCCACCCATGTTCCTGCAAAGGACATGATCTCATTCTTTTTTATGACTGCATAGTATCCCATGGTGTATATGTACCACCTTTATCCAGTCTGGAAAGAATTTCATATTCAATAAATCGTGCTGGGATAACTGGCTAGCCATATGCAAAAGATCGAAACTGGATTCCTTCTTTACATCATATACAAAAATTAACTCGGATGGTTTAAAGACTTAAACAAAACCAAAAACCTTCCTGGACCTGAAGACATTTACAATCCAGCAGGGAAGAGTGACTGCACTGAAACAGAGCACAGTAACAGAAGATGTAGATTGTGATGAAGTACACAGCAGGAGGTCATGACCTAGTGAAAAGTCTGAAGGAACATCCAGGGGAAGGGATGATTCAGCAGAAATCTAAAGCTTAGGCAATCATTAGGTACAGGTGGGAGTGTGGGGAGTGATGGAGAACATTCCAAATGAAAGGAAGAATGGCACAGTCAGTGGAAGGGCAAGAGACACAACCCAGGAACTGAAAGAACCTCGGCAGAGCCAAAAGGCAGAGTGCGCTTTAAAAACTCTACTGAAAGAAAATCAGGAACTTTCCTATGTACCAATAATAGCAGTTAGAAAATCAAGGAAATTACGTATTTCTCACAAACGCAAAGAAAATAATTACGTAACGACACAAGTTTACACACGGAAGAAATAATCTTAACAACAAAGCAGTGGAAATGACTTGGAAAAGGTGATCACATACAACCAACCTTGTTCTGAATAACATGTTTAAATGAAAAAGATCCTAAATTTTTTGAGGAGAAAGATGAGACACATTTGAAAAAATAAGAATAAGGAAGAGGGAGGTCTAGCATTAATAAACCTTAAAATATGTCATGAAGTTTGAATCGCTAAGTCTGTGACGCTGTTACAAGCCTGTTAATGGAATCAATGAGTCACTGAGCAACCCCGAGCATACCCTGGAGTTTAACACACACGGTCAAGGAGGAATCCCAAACCAGTAATAAGGAAAACGCTTGCTCAGTGAATGGTGCTGGAACAATCAGGTAGCTATTTGGAAAATAAATACATTTAAATCAGTGGTTTCCAAACCTGATTGTGCATCAAGAACCGTCTGTGATAGACATATTTTAAATATTCTGAGATTTTACCACCCCATCCCACTCCTACATTTAGTGAGTGTGGAAGGGAACTGGGCAAATGTCTTTAAAAAGAACTTCAGGTGATTCTACCATAAAGCTGGAATTTTCAACCACAGATTTGAAGTCTTAACATCACAGGTCAGAATAAAATTCCAGATCAGAGACATAGTTTGATTACAGTTAGAGATACAAATAAAACTAATGTTGAAAAAAATTTTTTTGGCCCGGCATGGTGGCTCATGCCTGTAATCCCAGCACTTTGGGAGGCCAAGACGGGCGGATCACGTGGTCAGGAGATGGAGACCATCCTGGCTAACACAGTGAAATCCCGTCTCTACTAAAAATACAAAAAATTAGCCGGGCGAGGTGGTGGGCGCCTGTAGTCCCAGCTACTTGGGAGGCTGAGGCAGGAGAATGGTGTGAACCCGGGAGGCGGAGCTTGCCGTGAGCCGAGATTGCGCCACTGCACTCCAGCCTGGGCGACTAAGCGAGACTCCATCTCAAAAAAAAAAAAATTTTTTTTTAATCTTTCATTTCTAAATAAAGGATGATTCTCTAAGTATAAAAGTAATAAAATTATAAACAAAAAATTGACTAAAGTCAAAATTAAAGAAAAACAGATTATTTATAACCAAGATATCAGTTAAATAAGGAATACCTTAAATAAAGACATACTTTAGAAGACACTGACAAGAAAAATACTAATACCACAATAGATAAGAGATAAATTAACAGATATAATTCACATACCCAAAATGTCAAACAAAGCCAAAAGGTTGTCCTTTGAAAAATCTAATAAACTCCCCTGAACACATTTCTCTAATAAATAAAATCTGCAATACATACATAACTTGAATAAAACTGAGAGATGCTATAATCATAAATAAAAAAGGATGATAGGTGTGAACAACTTTAGGCCAATAAATTTGAAAATTTAATAAAATAAATCTTCAGAAAAAAAAGCTTACTATAACAGCCCGACTTCTAAGAAATGAGAAAGTGGCCAGGCACAGTGGCTCATGCCTGTAATCCTAGCACTTTGGGAGGCCGAGGCAGGCAGATCACAAGGTTGGGAGAACGAGACCATCCTGGCTAACACGGTGAAACCCCGTCTCTACTAAAAATACAAAAATTAGCCGGGCATGGCAGCATGCACCTGTAGTCCCAGCTGCTGGGGAGGCAGAGGCAGGAGAATGGCGTGAACCCAGGAGGCGGAGCTTGCAGTGAGCCGAGATTGCGCCACTGCACTCCAGCCTGGGCGACAGAGTGAGACTCCGTCTCAAAAAGAAGAAATGAGAAAGTATGAATAATCTTTTTTTTTTTTTTTTTTTTTTTTTTGAGACAGAGTCTCACTCTCTGAAGTGCAGTGGCGCGATTTTGGCTCACTGCAACCTCTGCCTCCCGAGTTCAAGTGATTCTCCTGCCTCAGCCACCTGAGTAGCTGGGACTACAGGGACACACCACCACGACCAGCTAATTTTTGTATTTTTAGTACAGACGGGGTTTCACCATGTTGGCCAGAAGGGTCTCTTTCTCTTGACCTCATGATCCGCCCACCTTGGCCTCCCAAAATGCTGGGATTACAGGTTTGAGCAACCACGCCTGGCTGAATAATCTTATAATAATTAAAGCAGTTGACTTAGTAGTTCAAATTTTCTCACAAAGAAAATTTCAGGTGAGTTCTATCAAGCATTCAAGGAAGAAATAATTTCAGCTTTACATAAACTAAGCCAAAGGAGATAAAGAGGGAAAGTTTCCCTAACCCATTATCATGGGTAATGTAACTGTGGTATCATAATCCAATAAGGACAATGCAGGAAAATGAACAGTAGAGGCAAATTACATTCAAATATGGATATAAAATGTTAAACAAATACTGAAAACAAAATCAAATAATGTATTTTAAAAAGTAACACATCATGACCAAGTTGGCTATTTCTAGGAAAGCTAGATTGGTTTAACATTGGGAAATTATTGAATGTAGTTCACAAATCAAAAGATTAAAAAGAAAAATCATAAGATCATCTCAATAAATACAGGAAAAGTAGTTGATACAATTCAAACTATGTTCATAGTAACCTGATAAACAGTACTTACAGAAAATCTACAATAAGTATCATCCTTAAATGTAAAACATTAGTAGAATTCAGATAGGAAAAAAAGCAAAAGTACCCTTAACACTACTTCTATTTGGCCCCAACACTACTCTGTTTTGCAGTGGAGGGTTCTAGTCAGCTACATAGGTCAAGAAAAAGAAACAGCCATAAAAACTGGAAGGACATATCAAAACTGTTATTCAGAAGTGGTATTTTTGTTTACATTTAAAAATCCAGAATAATCTACATATTAGAATTAATAAGAGAGTTCAGCAATGTTCCAAGATTACAAAAATAATGTACAAAGAGAATTCAGAGGACATCCGCAAGATGGTGGGATAGGAGGTCACAGGTTTCACTACCCTACCACCCCACAAAAACTTCAACTAGCAACTATCCATAGACAAGAAGGTCTTGGTGAAAACCCCCCAAGTTAGCAATAAGTCAGAGTAACCTGTGTGGTCCACAGCATGGAATAAAAGCCGCATGGAAAGAGAGAGAGAAATTATCTCACTTTGACAACATTGCCCCACCCCATCCCTCAGGTTGGCCCAGTGCCACACAGGGGATTTCCCAAAAACCATGTTTCTACAGAGGAAAAAAAGAGAACCTGAAAGCAAACATCCAGCTTCCCTAGCATTCCAAGATGCTTCTTAGGAAGTCCACTCTGGTCTCACCTCAAAGGAAACACAGGGGAATACAGCACAACTAGACCACCTTGGGTCAGGTGGAAACAAAGCAATGAGTGTACAGATCTTGGTGGTAGCTCTGCGTACCTGGCAGCAGAGGTACCTGATTAGAGGTACCAGCTAACAGTGTAGCTCACAGGCAAAGCTGAGCTGATCGCTCCTGGAAGAGGTGGAAAGTGCTACCTGGCTTGAATTCCTAGATAGGCACAATCCAGGACCAGCCTTGGACCCTACCTGAGGGCCCTGCCCATGCAGGGCAACGACCACCACAGGGAATTGCAGCAAAATGGAAAGCTAGTTGTGCCACACCTGGGAGTCTAACAACACCTGGTGTGACCTCAAAGCTTACCCCCAGACCCTACCCAGGCAGGGAGACAACCAAGGCATCAAACTTCATTGAAGAACAGGGCAGCAGAGGGAAAGTTTCCACCACACTTAACCTCAACACTTAACTCACACTAAGTCCCCACACAGGCAGGAAGGAAAACTTCAACCATGCATTTCTATCATGCATAGCATCTGGTCTTGTCCATCTCAGTGTCTCCACTTAACTTTGGGGCCTCTCCCACAACCTGTCCAACTGCAGAACTCAAATAGTGGTACCACCTGAGCTGAGAACACACCCTGGCCTAACCTGAGGCTACCATAGTGCCCATCCAGCAGCTCAGCCTGATTGTGAAGTTCAGTCCAGCCAGCTGCCCCATGTGAATTCAAGGCAAAGGCAGCACCCCAGATATCTAGAGAACCCCAAAATAAGCTCTGCCTGCCCAAAGCTATTAGCAGCTAGCCCAACCAGAATTGCAGGTTAGACTACATAATAAAGGCCTGTTCCAAAGAATGCCTGTGAAAGCTGGAAAAGATTGTTACCTCAAATACACAAACACCAATGCAAGGACACAAGGATTACATGGACTCAGGAAAAAATCATGACATCTCCAAAAGAAACTGACAAAGCTCCAAAAATTGACCCTAATGAAAGGGATGTCTATAAAATGATGACAAAAAATTCAGAAGAATCCTCTTAAAGAAATTCCATTAACTGCAAGAATATAGTCATAATACAGTCAGTTCACCATATCCATGGGTTCCACATCCGTGGATTCAACCAACAGCAGATCAAAAATATTCAGAAAGAAACAATACAAAACCCACAACAATGAAAAACGATACAAACTTAAAAATACAGCACAAGTATTTACATAGAATTTACATTGTATTACACATTACATGTAATCTAGAGATGATTTGAAGTCTATGGGAGGATATGCATAGGTTTTATATGAATACTACACCATTTTTGTTTTGTTTTGTTTTTGAGACGGAGTCTCGCTCTGTCACCAGGCTGGAGTGCAGTGATGTGATCTTGGCTCGCTGCAACCTCTGCCTCCTAGGTTCAAGCAATTCTCCTGCCTCAGCCTCCCAAATAGTTGGGACTACAGGTGCACACCACCACACCCAGATAATTTTTGTATTTTTAGTAGAGATGGGGTTTCACCATGTTGGCCAGGATTGTCTCCATCTCTTGACCTTGTGATTCACCTGCCTCAGCCTCCCAAAGTTCTGGGATTACTGGCCTGAGCCACTGCACCAAGCCTACTACACCATTTTGTTTAAGAGACTTAAGCATCTGCAGATTTTTGTATACATGGGGGAGAGGAGAGTCCTGGAACTAATCCAAATGGCAAGACTGAGAAAGAAATGGAAACAATTTTTTGTAAAAGAAATAAATCATAGAGACGAAGAAGCAATATCTGAACTGGAAAATGCAATAGAAAGTTTCAACAGCAGGCTCAATTAATCTGAGAAAAGAATCAGTGAGCTCAAAGACAGAACTTTGAAATTATCTAATCAGAGAAATAAAAAGAAAAAAGAATAAAAAAAGACTATGAAAATTATGGGACCTAGCTTACGCACAATAGCAAGTCAAAAGGAGAAGAAAGAGAAAAAGGGCCAGAAAGCATATTTTAAGAAATAACGGGCTAGGTGCAGTGGCTTATGTCTGTAATCCTGTCTGTAATCCCAGCACTTTGGGAGGCCAAGGTGGGTGGATCACCTGAAGTCAGGAGTTTGAAACCAGCCTAGCCAACATGGTGAAACCCCATCTCTACTAAAAATACAAAAAAATTTAGCCGGGCATGGTGGAAGTCACCTGTAATCCCAGCTACTTGGGAGGCTGAGGCAGGAGAATCGCTTGAACCCAGAAGGCAGAGGTTGCAGTAAGCCAAGACCGCACCAGCCTGGGCAACAAGAGCAAAACTCCAACTGAAAAAAAAAAAAAAAAGAAAAAAAGAAAGAATGGCTGAAAGCTTTTCTTACTGGTAGGAAAATGCCCATATCCAAATACAGGAAGCAGAGAGGTCTCTAATCAACTTCAACCCAAAGAGGCATTCACTAACACACATAATAATCAAACTATCTAAATCAAAGACAAAGAAGAAATTCTAAGCACAGCAAGAGATAAGAAATACATTACATACAAAGAGGTCGCAATATGAGTATCTTGGCAAATTTATTAGCAGAAACCCAGCAGACTAAGAGTGGGATGATACATTCAATGTGTCAAAGGGGGAAAAGAACCTGCCAACCAAAAATATTTTACATAGCAAAGCTGTCTTTCCAAAATGAGGCAGAAGCAGAAACTTTTCCAGACAAACAAAAGCTAAGAAGTTTATCATTGTTAGGTCTGTTTTACAGAAATCGCTACAGGCAATTTTTAAAGCTGAAACAAAGGCTGTGAATTAACAACGTAATAGTTAATGGTATAAGCAATACAGAGCTACATTCAGAATACTCTAAGACTGTAATGGTGGTGTGTAAGGCACCTTTATTCCTTGTACAAGGGTTAAAAGACAGAACTATTAATAACAACAATAGCTAAAATAAATTATGAAGGAATACATACTACAAAACGACAAATGCTGACATCAAAAATATAAAATGGGGGAAAGAGAAGTGTAGTGTTGTTGCATGTAACCAAAATTAAGTTTTTATCAGCTTGAAATAGACTGCTAGAAGTATAATACGCTCCATGTGAACCTTATGGTAATTACAAAGCAAAAATCTATAGTAGACAAAAAAAAAAAACAGAACGGATTTAAAGCACATCATCACAGAAAACGATCAAACCACAAAGGAAGGTTGCAAGAATGGAAAAAAGGAACAAAGTATCTTAAAATAACCAGAATAAAACTGACAAAATACTAAGTCCTTGCCTATCTATCAGTAATTACCTTGAATATAAATTGATTAAATTCACTAATAAAAAGACAGAGTGACTAAATGATTCTTTTTTTTTTTTAGAGATGGAGTCTCGCTCTGTCGCCCAGGCTGGAGTGCAGTGGCACGATCTGGACTCAATGCAACCTCCACCTCCTGGGATCAAGCAATTCTCTGCCTTAGCCTCCCGAGTAGCTGGGATTACCGGCACTCACAACCACACCCAGCTGATTTTTTTGTATTTTTAGTAGAGATGGGGTTTCACCATGTTGGCCAGGCTCGTCTTGAACTCCTGACCTCACCTCGTGATCCACCTGCCTCGGCCTCCCAAAGTGCTGGGATTACAGGCATGAACCACCATGCCCGGCCCTAAATGATTTTTTTAAAAGGCTAAACTATGTAATGCCTACAAAACATTCATCTCATTTTTAAGGGAGCCTATAGACTGAAAGTGAAGAGATAGAAAAAGATATTTCACTCAAATGGAAAGTAAAGGAGAGCAGAGGTAGCTATACTTAAATCAGATGAAACAGACTTTATAAGTAAAAAGCTAGAAAAAGAGACAAAGAAGGACATTATATAATAATAATGGGTTCAATTCATCAAGAGGACATACCAGTTGCAAATATACATGCATCCAGCATTGGGGCCCCTAAATATATAAAGCAAATATGAAAGAATCTGAAGGGAGAGACAGATTCCAATACAATAATAGCAAGGGACTTCAATACTCCACTTTCAATAATAGGTCATCATGACAGAAAATTAATAAGGGAACATTGGACTTAAACAACACTTTAAACCTAATGGACTTAACAACAGACACAGAACATTCCATCCAACAACAACAGAATACACATTCTTCTCAAGCACATATGAAGCATTCACCAAGACAGATCATATGACAGGCCACAAGACAAGTCTTAGAAAATTTAATAAAACTGAAATCATACCAAGCACCTTTTCTGACTACACTGGTATGAAACTAGAATTCAGTAACAGGAGAAATTTCAAAACAAAACTTCACACAAGCATAAAAATTAAACAACATCCTTCTGAACAACCAATGGATCAATAAATAAACTACAGAAAAATTTAAAAATATATTGAAACAAACAAAAAAGAAAACGCTACATATCAAAGCTCACGGGATGCAGCAAAAACAGTTGTAAGAGGAAAGTTTACAGCAATAAAATGCCTATATTAAGAAGAATGATCTCAAAGAAGGAACTTAGTATTATGCTTCAAGGAAACAGAAAAAGAAGAACAAACTAAGTTCACTGTGAGTGAAAGGAAAGAAATAATAAAGATCAGAGCGTGATACGGTTTGGCTGTGTCCCCACCCAAATCTCATCCGGAATTGTATCTCCCAGAATTCCCACATATTGTGGGAGGGACCCAGGGGGAGGTAATTGAATCATGGGGGCCAGTCTTTCCTGTGCTATTCTGGTGATAGTGAATAGGCTCACGCGATCTGATGGGTTTATCAAGGGTTTCCGCTCTTGCTTCTTCCTCATTTTTTCCTTGCTGCAGCCATGTAAGAAGTACCTTTCACATCCCACAATGATTCTGAGGGCTCCCCAGCCATGTGGAACTGTAAGTCCAAATAAGCATCTTTTACTTCCCAGTCTTGGGTGTGTCTTTAACAACAGCATGAAAATGGACTAATACAGAGCAGATATAAATAAAATAAAGACTAGAAAAATAGTACAGAAGATCAACAAAACCAAGAGTTAGCTTTTTCAAAAGACAAACCAAATTGACTAACCTTTAGCTAGACTAGAGAGATAACCCAAAATAAGACTCAAAATAAATAAAATCAGCAATGAAAGAGGCAATATTACAACTGACAGCACAGGAATCCAAAGGACCATAAGAGAACACTGTGAACAAATTATATTACCTAAAACTGGATAACCTAGAATAAGTGGGTAAGTTTCTAGATATATACAACTTATTAGGACTGAATCATGAAAAACAGAAAATCTAAATAAACCACTAACAAGTGAGAAGATTGAATCAGTAATAAGAAGTCTTCTATTAAAGAAAATCCCAGGGCTAGATGGCTCCACTGTTTAATTTTACCAAATACTATAATGAAGAACTGACACCAATTTTTCAGACACTCCTTCAAAAAAATAAAAGAGGAAGGGATCATTTTATTAGGCCAGTATTACTCTGATACAAAAATCAAACATGGGCATCACAAGAAAAAAAAAAAACTACAAGCCAATATCCTTGATCGAACATCGATGTAAAAATCCTCAATAAAACAGCAAATTGAATTTGCCACCACATCAAAAGAATCATTCACCAAGATGAAGTGGCATTTATCCCTGGGATGCAAGGATGGCTCAACATATGGAAATCAACAAATGTAATACAATATATTAACAGAATGAAGGACAAAAACTATATGATCTCATTAGATGCAGGAAAAGCATCTGACAAAAATCCAACACGTCTATTGAACATAACATTGGAAATCCTTGCAAGAGCAATTCTACAAGAGAAAGAAATAAAAGGCATCCAAATTGGGAAGTAAGAAATGAAAAAAATCACCGCTGACAACATGATCTTATACAGAGAAAACCTGAAAGATTCCACCAAAAAACTGTCAAACACAATCAAGTTGCAAAATCCAAAGTCAACAAACAAAAATCAGGAGCATTTCTATACACTAACAATGAACATTCTGAAAAAGAAATCAAGAGAACAATCCCATTTACAATAGCTACAAATAAAATAAAATAGGAATAAATTAAACTAACGAGGTGAAAGGCATGTACACTGAAAACTATAAAATGTTAAAGAAAGAAATGAAAAAAGATGCAAATAAATGAAAAGATAAACAATGTTCATAGGCAGGAAGAATTAACATTGTTAAATTGTCCATGCTACCCAAGGCATGCTAAAGAGTCAATATAATACCTATCAAGATTTCAATGTTATTTTTCATGAAAATAAGAAAATAATACTAAAATTCATATGGAACCATAAAAAAAAAAAAAAGCAATCATGAAGAAAAAGAACAAAGTGGGAGGTATCACACTACCTAACCTCAAACTATACTATAAAGTGATAGTAATTAAAACAACATGGTACTCACATAAAAAAAGACTCACCAATAAAAGGCCCTGAAATGAACTCACATATACGGTCAATTGATTTCAACACTGGTGCCAAGAATACACATTGGGAAAAGGACAGTCTCTTTAATAAATGGTGCTGGGAAAACTGGATGTCCATACATGGAAGAATGAAACTGGACTCTATCTCTTACCATATATAAATGGTAGGAAAAGCTTCACACAGCAGGGGTTATATACAAGAATGTTCACAAAGACACTGTCTTAACAAAAAACTGCAAGCAACCCAAATATCCATCAACAGGAGAAAGGATGAAAACATGATGCTATGATGCAACAATACACAGCAAGGTAGAGGAACTATACCTGTGTTAAAACATGGATACATTTTTTAGCAAAAACCAGATGATCACAATTTTTTTTTTTTTTAAAGACAGGGTCTTCCTCTGTCACCCAGGCCAGAGTGCAGCGGTGGTGCGACTCAGCTCATTGCAGTGTCAACCTCCCAGTCTTAAGCAATCCTCTACCCTCAGCCTCTTGAGTAGCTGAGACTACAGGTACGCACCACTATGTCTGGCTACGTTTATTTTTTGTAGAGATGATGACTCACTATGTTGCCCAGGCTGGTCTCAAACTCCTGGGCTCCAGCAATCATCCTGCCTTGGCCTCCCAAAGTGTTGGGATCACAAGCATGAGCTACCACACCTGGCCACAATGTTCTTCAAAGCTCAAAAATAAGCAAAACTAAACCATAGGTTGTTTAGAAAAACATACATGTATGATGAGAAACTGCTTCTAAAAACCAGGGAATAATAAACACAAAATTCAGAACAGGAGTGAAGGTGAGATTGTGATAGGCGAAGATCAGGTGGAACCAAAAAAAATCTCCTAGTCGGATGTCAGGTTCATGTTTGTTTATGTTTCATGGATTATCGTACCTGTTTTGTGTCCATTGATATTAGATTTAGAAAATAATAATAAGATGCTATTTTGGGGAATACTAAGAATGCTGGGCAGATTAAAGACAGCAATTCCTAAAGCAAGAATTTACAAACCTATATGTGATTTGATGGAATCAATGACAATCCTCATCATAGAATTAGGATTCTATTTCGAGGATACCCCATGCATATAAAACACTTAACTAAAAGTAGCTGTTAAAACTTAGTAGCATAGGATTTTGCACATTATAAAATATAACAATCTGTCAACTCATATTTCTTAATGTCTACTCTGCTGAGCAAGAGTCTAGACAGAAACACAGCAGGAGGTTAGAAAAAAGGGCCCTGCTACAGGGAATGTATTTGACACTAAGTTGTTTGAGACAAAAGCTTCCATAATTTTGAGATATTCCTTCCTATCCTCAAAATCCACTCCCCAAATCCTGCCAGTTTCACCTTCTACCTCTTTCTCACCAACTCCCACGGCCTTCACTATGGACTTCCATCAGTCCTTGATCCTGGCACCACCACATCCCCCACCTCTTCCCCCACACTCATCCATCTTTCCTCATCCATCCTCCAGGCATGCAAATCTGGACTTGAAGCTTTAGTGAGTCCCTGCAGAACAGGAGGGAGTGCACTGTCCTCGTAGAAAGCATTTTGCAAAAGCTCCGTTTAAAATAATTATGTTATACATCACAATAGTTTGCATTTCTGTCTTCTCATTAATCTCTGAGCCCCTTGAGGATAAAGGTCCAGCTTTTCCTTTTATGTCTCTCCAAAGCAGAGAGGCTCAGTATAATTAGAGCAGTTCCATTTCTGATAAGGGATGTGAGGACACTAAAATTTTTGCACAGAGGAAATCTTCAAAACTTGAGCATGCCCTATAGGGCCTCCTATACCTGACCTTAGCCAAGCTTTCCAGTCTGTCTGATGCCTCCAACAGACAGCATTCCCTCAAGCCATTTAACAGAAATCATTCTGTGGAGTATTACAAGGACTCCATGCTCAACTGAGTTTGAAAAATCCTGCAATAAACGGATTTAAACAGGTTTCCTGGCAAGAGGATGTCTCAGAGACTTTAATATGGTTCTGTGATTTGAGAATCTCCAAAAGGGGAGTGTCGAGATGTCACATCCTCAATCTCAGCCACAATTACCTCCTCACATGGGACATTCATTTACACAGCCTGCAGTACAAATATTTAGTAGAACCCTCCCCAAACTATGGCTATTTCTGTTAAGCAATGGCTTCACACACCTTATTTTCCCCAAGTGCTTTCTCCCCAAGTCACTGTTCAAGTTTAACCTTCCTCAATCTTAGCACACTCCTTCCCCACCTTCTCCTTTATTTCTACAATGCTCTCTAAGTCTGTTTATGAATTGTCTCTTTTAAAATGTTATGTGGGTCATGCTTCATGAGACTGAAGCCATGAGTATGGTGACTTTGGTCTTACATCCCCAGCACAGAGCAAAGCTCTGACACACAACACAAGCCTAACTCATGGTGATGACACTGAAACAGCACACACCAGTGAATGCAAATTCATTTTCCCCTTTTACTTTTTAAAATTAGAGGGAGCATCCCTAAGAGCCATTTCAGGAGATATTTTGCAGCTTCTCCCCCATCCAAAAATAAAAGTGCTTGCTAATGATCTAGTAATTGTTCTTACAGTTTCCAAACAATTGCTAAACACTATGGTAAGTGTTCATAAGTTTAAGCCTTCACAGTCCTTAACTACCTAATGTGGGAGGCCTATGCTTGGTCAGAGATCAAAGAGTTAAAATTACAATTCTGAATAAACTTGAACAGATTTAGAGAAGGCAAGTAAAAGAAATGCTTGGTACAGGTCTTTCAGCCATTTTTAATTTCAAAAAACAAAATAAACAAAACACAACTGCATGAGACAATAGCAGAGCCAAACCAAGATGCGTGGACTTACTTTCAATGCCACTATTCGGTAAAGATCAATTTAACAGAAAACTTCATCAGTTCAGACTTCCAAGGGGGCCTTAAGCAATCATGTAAGTCGTAATTTAAAAGGCTTAAGACAACTATTACTCACTAAACTGAAAAAAATTTTATAGCTTAGTTTTTGGTTCCATTTTTGATGTCAGAATTTTATTTCTGAATGAGCACTTTATGGGACTAAAAACAGCGCTCTAACAGGACTTACTGCAGTTAGAGCATAACGTCACCATTTTAAAGGCCAGTATTTAGAATTACTGAGTACTTTAAAGAAATTACTAATATTCATGAGTCCAATTTATGTGATGCCTACTCTATCAGGAGCACAATTCCCAATTGTAGCTTCGGTCCCTCGAGAAAATCCGGCAGATTTTCTGACAACTCATTTTGAGATGCTGTCTCCTGAAACAGCTGTAGAGACCAGAAGTAGAGACTGCTAGTGTCTGTGTCAAGCTTGACTGAGTTTATCTGCTTTAAATTCATACATTTCCTGATGAAGTTTTCAGATTTTTAGATACGGCATAAAGTTTGTCTCTATCACTCCTAATAGTCAATTGGTTTTTCCACCAACAATAAAAATATTTGTGAAGCAGTCTTATTTCCTTATGATATTGTATTTACTTACTTATTTATTTTTTGAGACAGGGTCACACTCTGTTGCTCAGGCTGGAGTGCAGTGTCATGATCTTGCCTCGCTGCAGCCTCAACCTTCCAGGCTCAAGCCATTCTCCCACCTCAGCCTCCGGAGTATCTGAAACTACAGGCACATTCTACCATGCCCGGCTAATTTTTATGTGTTTGTAGAGACAAGGTTTCACCATGTTGCCCAGGCTGGTCTTGAACTCCTGGGCTCAAGTGATCCAACCACCTCAGCTTCTCAAAGTGATGGGATTACAGGCATGAGCGACCATGCCCAGTGTCCCGATGATCTCGATTTAAATAATGTTACTTTACATCCAACTTATCTCACACCTAAATTACTGGAATTCAAGACTTAGCCAAAGACAAAATTACACAAGTTGGCTACTTCATTGTTGTCATTATAATTATTTTGTTGCTATTACTGAAAGGACATAAGAAACTCTAAATTAGTTTTAATGCCCACATACAAGATTTCTAGAAAGACAAAGAGGTGATCTCGCTTGTATTCCCATGCACTCTCTTGCTCTCTCTGTAAAGGAAGGCAAGGCTGAAAAGTAAGCTGTTCTGAGGTTCTTGATGTGTATTATCTGCCCTTGAAGCCTGAGAAATCATACTATACGATGACTCACCTTAAAAGCGGACTGCCGAGCACTGCGTGTAGAGTGTATAATGAAGCCTCGAGGAGGGAAGGGATTTCTTTACATGCCCTTCTGAAAGGGAGGTTCCCCAGCTGGTGTGCACACTTGGAGTACCAATACCATGCCTCATTAATAGAACGGATCTCTAAAGGTTATTATAGAAGATATCATCAAGCTCAAGAGAAATCTAACTGCATCTTTCTTTGTTAACAGGGATCAAGTAGAGGCTGAATCTTCTTTTTCAATACTTTGAGAATCAAACATTCTTAGATACTAAACATGCTTCCGTGACTCGGGAGTTTTACTTAAAAGTAAAAACTTACAGTTTGTCACTTAGGCATAAAAGCATAACCAAACTGTCGGCGGCAAACAGACTGTGACTCTGAGAGTAACTTCTAGATCCTCCTCACTGGGAAAGTGAGGAAAAGCTCAGAGGGGTGAGCAGAGCACAACTTCTCCCACGGAAGAGGGCAGCTTCCCAGCTGAGTTGGAGGAGTAAAAGGCACCCTCATCACAGAAGACACAGACTGTCAATCTTCCTCTAAGTCTCTACCAAATTAAAGGTACTCCCAGGGCCTGGCCCACAGAGTAGCTCAGGATTCTGTCTTTACCTAAGGCCCACCCTACCCAATGAGCTACCCCTGCAGGGATTTAACGCAAGGCCTGCAGAAGCCAGTCAGGTGAAAGGTAGCATGAGGTGAAGGACAGAAACATTAGAGCAAAAGTCAGGGGGGTGTGTAATGTGCGTGATATTGTGAAATATGTATTTGCTCTTCATCCCTGTTACCTGGCAGAGCCCCAAACGCCTTTGGAACCTCAAGAGTGACGTCTTTTGCATGTTAATGAGATGACTACCACTGACCCCTAGGTCACCCTACCCTCTTGGTTTCCCTAGGTAGCTTCAGGGTGAAACAGGAAAGACCAAGGCAGGATTAGAGAGTCGGGACTTCCAGTCCCACCCCTCAACCTCTAGGGAGGGGAGGGGGCTGAAGGCGAGTGAACCACCAATGGCCAGTGAGTTAATCAGTCATGCCTACATAACGAAGCCTCCATAAAAGCCCCAGGTTGATGAACATATGCAGGTTCCTGAGGAGGGCAGGGAAGCTCTGAGCCTCTTCCCATACTTGACCTGTGTATCTCTCCATCCGGCTGTTCATCCATAACATCCTTTATGATAAATATGAAAATGTGAGTAAAGTGTTGCCCTGAGTTTTGTGAGCTACTCTAGTAAATTAATTGAACCATGAGGGGTGTCAAGGGGTGGGGCTTGCGAATGGAATCTAAGGTGGGGGAGAGCCTCATGGGGCCGAGCCCTTAATCTGTGGGCTCCAACTCCAACTGAGTTAAATTGTAGGACACCCAGTTGGTGTTTGCTGCTGGAAAACTGCTTGGTTTGGTATGTGGAGAAAACTCCCCACATTTCTGGTTTCAGAAGTATTGTAGTGAGTGAGTGACAGTAAGTAAAACACTTTAGCTTTTCCTGTATCCCAGTCTACGTAAAGCTGAAAGAAGCAGAGGGCATCATGCCTGTACGTTGGTAGTGGCAGCATTTTGAAAATACCCCTGCCAAACATTGTAATGATATTCCATGAGTCACTAAAGGTATACGAGCACCCACTGAGAAAGTACAGTGCCTAGTATAGGTATAGCATTTGTCCCCTCCAGCTTGTGAATGAAGTAGGAGCTCACCAAATTACTCTTTTCACACATAAGCAGCAACGATTTTCTTTCAGAGTGAATACAATCATTATCCAGCACTTGAGCACTTGACAAAATATTGTTTCATAAATATAAAGTTTACACGACTTCAAAAACCTAAGGCTCTTCTCAAATCGACTTAGGACCAAAAATATCAAAAATACCTGGAGTAGACCTAAGTATGTCAAATTTACTATAAATCATCAGGAAGAGCTGTATTTGGTCTTCAAAGATATTCTCCATCAGCAGCATCCAATATGGTAGCTACTGGCTGCATGTGGCTAATTACACATAAATTAAAATGAAATAAAATTTAAAATTCAATTCCTCAATTGCACTAGCCACATGTGAGTGGAGGTGCTGAACAGAGTACAGATGAGCCTCGCCATCACTGCAGAAAGTCCTGTTGGACAGTGCTGCTGTCAATTTTGAAGATGAGTTTTTCTCCCTCCAAAAACCACAGGTATGTTTTTCCTTATTTAACATTGCCTGGGAAACGTTATTTGCTTGCTGGGTCAGAAACTGAAAAGCAAATCACAGTTAGCACTCTCAAAGTCTTAGAAAACCCACAGTCAACAACTCAAGATGCAAATTCTGTAATTAAGCTATGACAATACAGACACCCAGGCGGTTATTTCACACTGAAGCCTATGGCCTCCGGCACAGCCAAAGGCCTTTGAACCAGACTTAATCCCCAGAAAATACCCCAGTCAGTCCCAAAAGCAGTTACTGCTCTTGTAAATTAAAATGAAGGATGAGAAAGCGGACCCTAAGGATTTTTTTTTTCTCAATAGATGATGCAGTTGCCTTTGGTATGTCCAGAGTAGTAACAGAAAATAAACATCCTGTTCATTAGCCAGGCACATGGCTCAGGTTCGCAGTCAACACTCCATTTATCTGATTATCACCACCATGTATTATTAAGAAGTGTATTTTACATGTATCAACTTAAGGGTTGTCTCAAGATTTCCTGTAGAACCATTCCCTCAAGGAAATATTCGGAAGATCTTTCTATTCATAGGACTACATGAGCATCAGCTAGTTGCCTTTAGCAAACCACAGTTCTGCCACTTAATATTGTTAGCCTCAAGCCAAGTTTCAATGAGGGGAGAACAGTGATGCATGTGAAATGAGGATTAGGGCTGGGGCACACTGGCGGGGAAAATTGACATGGTGAAATTAGTGTCACAACAAATAAATGCTGTTCCATGGAAAAGGGAAAGGGCTCAGTCTCAACTGATTAGTCATCTGTATGGAGATGGCGCTGCCACTTCTGTGTCCGGAGCCGTGAGGCCCGGAAATTGCCGCCGCCTCTGTTGCTTAAGCTCCGCATTGTGGAGACAAGATGGCGCACTTCCTGGTTCTTCATCATCAACTTTTCCCGCGCGCGCAGATAACTTCCCGCGCCCGGGAAAGACTAAGCCTACCGAGCATGCGCCTGGTGACATCTCTCATTATTCTCCTCCCCGCCTGCTCTGCCGCACTTCCTCTTCCCTGCCAGCCTATATAAGGCATTGCACCGCCGCCATTAAACGAGACTTGATCAGGATACTGTCTTGTCTCCATTTCTTGTGTCTCTTGTCTCTCTAAATTCCCACCCCCTCCTCCAAGGTCTGTGTTAACGATCCCACTGCACGGGACACTTCTGTACACACGCAACAGTATCTGGAGTGGGCTTTTCACGAATGGGTCTGTGTGAGTTATAAATTGTTCTATGAATGCATTATTTTCCACTAATTGAAAGCAAAACTAGTATCACTTCAAGGTCACAAACTTAAATCCCTGCACCACCTAGCTTTGGGTTTATGTAACCATATGGTCTCAATTCACTTAGAAATAAAACATTAGAAGCAAGCACACAAAATTTGAGGCCTGGTTTTCCCTCCCAGTTCCCTGCTTGGTGGGGGTGGGGGACAAAAAGGTATCTTAAACAGCATGAGGGTGGTGTGCGTGTCTATGATATTCTAAGAATTGCTTTCTTTGAAAGAAATTGACAACACAAAGCTACTATAAATACTGCAGCATCTCTAAAGTCATTGACTTTGCCATAAAATTAAACTGTGGCTGCCATATGAACTGCAATACTATATTACCCTTTCCCTCTCAAATATCAAAATAATAAAAATATTAGTATAAAGTTTATAGAAAGCAGAACAATTTACACCATATATGTTAAACTAGTTTTTCTTCACTTGAGGTCAGGGGTTTTATGCTGGAAAACAGAAGCCACGCTGATCTAACACAGTAAAAAGGCAGAGGGTGGAAGGGGATGGGTGACCACAGAGCAAAGAGAAAAAATGAAAGATGACATTCTGATGGGCCTTGCCACATAGCTTATGCTATTCCTTCAAATAGCCTCCCGAAAGCTACAGGAAACTGCTACAGATCATATGCACCAGCTCACCTAATGCAAAATACTTGGCAGCTCTTTAAATAGCAAATAAAATAAAGATATTTATATTTTGAGCTATTATTTCAAAAAGGAAAGAGTATTACTAATGGTGATTGGAAGAAATTTATGAAGATCATCTACAAGATTAAACGGCTGATTAAAAGGAAAATCATTAATTTTTCATCTTTCATACCAAGAAAATAGACTTAATGTAACTGTGCCTTTATTATAGTGTATTAACTAGTCTTAATTTTAAAAATATTTTTAGCCTCTATGCTTTTCAATGATATGATTTGCCATTCTATTGCTTCTTCTAAAAACTTTTTATTGAGCCAAATTATTCTTAGACTGAAGAGGTTACAACAATCAACAGCCAATATGTTTACTTGAGACTGCCCATGTGTTCTGTCTATGAACGCTTTCTATGTGCCCAGGAGCAGGTTTGACCCCTGCCCTCAAGGAGACTATGGTCCATTGAGGGTGACAGGCAAGTCAGAGAAGAAACATGACAGAAGAGTTACAAGGACAGTGGCCAACAGACCTATTAGTCTAATAGGTGACCAATCACACTCCCTTGGAAGAGTGGTGATCACCCAAGTTATCAAACAAGGGCTTAGGATGCTGGTGATGTGATGCTCCCCCTCATGGAGGAGAGAAGGGGTATGTGGGTTAAATAATGTCCCACAATAAAACGTATGTTGGAGTCCTAATCCCCAGTGCTCTCAGCCTGTGACCTTATCTGGAGACAGTCTTTGCACAGGTAATCAAGTTAAGATGAAATCATCAGGGTGTGCCCTAATCTATCATGACTGGTGTCCTATAAAGTGACAATGTGTACACAGTCTCACTCACTCATAGACTCACAGTCTCACTCACTCACTCACTCACTCACTCACAGTCCCACGCACTCAGAAGCTGGAGGAGAAGCCTGGAGCAGACTCCCCTCAACTGTCAGAGGGGGCTGATCCTGCAGAAACCTTGATTTTGGGCTTTTAGCCTGCAGACTGTGAGATGCCAAGTTTCTGTCATTTAAACCACCCAGTTTGTGGTATTTTGTCATAGCAGCCTAGAAGACTAATACAGGCAGTGTTGTCCCGAGTTAGGAAGGGAGGAAAGAGTACTCAGGTAAAGGGATGAGAATGAATAAAGGCAGGGAAGTATGAAAATGAAGTGCATTTACAGGTGTGGACTACAGAAAAAGAAGCTCAGAGTAATGGCGGTGGGCTTGGAGAGACATTCCACAACCGGGACATAGAGCAGGATTAATTAACAGAAAGGGTAAAGCAAAGCTGTGCGATGCTATCTGAAAGAGAATGAACGGCTCCCAGACCCAGTGGACCTCCACTGTAACTTGACTGAAGGAATTAACATTAAAGAAAAAAATGCGAGTCAGAAAAACGTTTAAAATGAAAGACTATAAAGATGGTTACAGACAGACAGCATGGGTTTCTAAGTCAGCAAGAGAGAGGGTGGCCTAGGAGTGTCTAGTCAGGCTTTGTGGAACCATAGCCACACATCTGACACCAATAAACAGGGAAATGGGAGAATGAAGTGCCCTTCTCTCCAGAGTCCCAGTTCACCATGCAATATGGATAACATGGCTTCTCAATGTGATCATGGCTTCTTTGTCAGCCCAAGCCATAGACTCAGTTCACCTGATGGGTAAAATTTTCATTGTCAAGTAAAACCCTTGCATCCTGGCTCGTAGTACTTATGAGCCTTGATGGCAAGAGTTGGCATCATCAACTGCATTCATGACAGAATCCAACAGGGAAGAATGTGTTTCAAAACACTGAGGTCTAATATCCAGCCAAAGTGGCCTTGCCAATGATGCATTTCCTCCGGGTATCTCCATCTCAGTTAATGACAATACTTTCAGTTCCATCTCAGTCTGCTCAGGCTGCCATAACAAAATGCCACAGACTGGGTGGCTTAAACAACAGGCATTTATTTCTCAAAGTTATGGAGGCTAGAAATCAAAGATCAAGGTGTCAGCCAGTTCTGTTACTGATAAAAGCTCTCCTTCTGGCTCATAGACAGCCACCTTCTCACTGTGTTCTCACATGGTGTTGAGACGGTGGGGAGAGAGATTGAGTGTTTCTCTTCTAAGGATGCTAATTTTATCAGATTAGGGCTCTACCCTTATGATTTCATTTAACCATAATTAATACAGCCACACTGGGGGTTAGCGCTTCAACATACAAATCTTGGGGGAACATAATTCAATCCACAGCCCTGTCAATGGAGTCACATTGCATCTAGAACAATCTTGCTTCCTTCCATGTTCTACAGGGCCCTGCATGGCATGGTCTTGCTTTGTCTGCTTCTTGACCTCACTGGGCTTATTTTGCTCCTGAGGTTCTGCCTCACCACCTCCTATATATTCTGCCACTGTACCACCTTGGCAGATTTACATCTGCTATTTCCTCTGTCTGGCATATCCACCCCTGGTCCCATCCCATTCTCCTGGAGTCTCAAGCCAGAAATAGCTCCTCACTAAGGACTCTCTTTACCATCCTACCTAAGTGATATGGTTTGGCTGTGTTCCCACCAAGATCTCATCTTGAACTGTGGCTCCCATAATTCCCCCGTGCTGTGGGAGGGACTGGTGGGAGATAATTAAATCATGGGGGCAGTTTCCCCCATACTGCTCTTGTGGTAGTGAGTAAGTCTCACGAGATCCAATGGTTTTCTAAGGGGAAACCCCTTTTGCTTGGCTCTCATTCTCTCTTTGCCTGCCGCTGTGTAAGACATGCCTTTGCTCTTCCTTCACCTTCTGCCATGACTGTGAAGCCTCTCCAGCCATATGGGACTGTGAGTCCATTAAACCTCTTTTTCTTTATAAATTACCCAGTCTCAAGTATGTCTTTATCCACAGTGTGAAAACAGACTAATACACTAAGGGTGACTTCTTTACTCCCCAGACCACTTCTTAACACACCATCCTGTTACTTATCTTTCAATATACTTATGCTATCTTATTCATTTATTCATCTACCTTCCCCCAGTTGAACTCTGAGTTCTATTTAAGGAACTGCTATCGTGTAAATATGTTCCCCAAATTTCATTCATTGAAAACTTAATCCCCAAAATCATATGCTGATGGAACTAGAGGCTTCAAGAGGTAATTAGGATTAGACAAGGCCACCAGGGTGGGATGCCCATGATGCGATTGGTGACTTTAAAAGAAGAAGTACAGAAACCTGAGCTGACACACATGCTCTTGTGCTCTTGCAATATGATGCCCTCTCCTGTGTTATGATGCAGCAAGAAGGCCCTTACTAGATGTCAGCACCATGCTCTTGGACTTCCCAGCCTCCAGAACCATTAGCTAAACATACTTTTCTTTGTAAGTTACCCTAATCTGTGGCATTTTGTTATAGCAACACAAAATGGACCAAGACAGGAAGGAATCTTCTAGATCCTTTCTAATCATGCATTCCCAGCTGCCTAAAATTGTGCTTAGCACCCAAAAGGTGCTCAGTAAATTTGCTGAACCAAAGAATAAATCACTTGTGTTTAGTGAGTATCTAGTATTCGTTTTCTTTCTTTGGAAAAGCACATTACAATCACATCATTTCAATTTTGACTGTAAAACCTTTGAAACATCAGATGGCTAAGACAGTTTTAAAAAATGCAGTCTCAGCAATTCTACTTAGTTGTGTGACCTTTGACGGGTCACTTCTGAGCCTAACATATTCACCCATAAAATGGAGACACAGCCATTTACATCATAGGCTGTTGTGAGGATTAAATAAAAATAATTGAGTTATACACCAATTGTGCCTTTTGGTTCATAAGCAAATTTTTTAAATTTCTGGTTATTCAGAGATCAACACAAAACTTGCAGTAACAGTCATGTGATGCAAGAGAGCTCCACTTTTTTTCAACATTCTATGGAATGAAGTGTTAGCAAAATCTTTCGTCTTGAGAAAAAGCAACAACTCTCAAGAGCTCTGCCGTGGCAAACGCTGTAATGAGACACCCGCTGCCCCTGCCTCCCCAAAGACCTTCCCTACTCACTGCTCAAACACATTGATGTTGGTTCCCACAAGAAGGTGTAATTTAATAATCTTTGAATTGCTGAGGCCTGTGTATTTTTAAACCTGAAGACTCAATTAGCAACTAGAGTTCAATCACTATAGTAGCACTTGTAATTTTAGACAATTACTTCACGTTGTGTGGAAGGTTTGGACATAAAAAGGCTGTATGTTTTAAGGCACATTTGTCCTACTACATTTCTGCATCCTTTTCTAAATGCTTAATGTTTTCAAAAACTGCATTTGTTCTTCCTCGAAAAGGGATCTGACAAAATAAAAGGTTTTCTCTTGTTAACATTTCTCATGTCTCTTGATTATGGGGCTCAAACCTGAGAGTCACTCCTCATGAAGACTAGCTCCAATTCTGCACTTGTTGAGGCAAGAGTAATCCTCAGATCCACAATGAATCTCTCATCCCTTCCACCACTAAATGCACATTTTCTCGTTGCCTATTCTTGCTTAAAGCTCCCCTCAAAATGCGACTACATAAAACTGATCATGCACAATCCATTGTTGCTATTCGGTTTTCCTAACACCATTAAGGAAAAATAAGACCATTTTATGTCTTTAGAGATAATTCCAATGTAAAAAACTTTTGGATTTCAGCTGATTCAAATGTATCAGAAGCAACACACATCTGCAGATGGAAGGAAATTCTTTTAAAATGATCATCTTGTTACACTTACAGGAGCTGAAATAGAAATGAAAAACTTAAGAGGACTGGTCATCAGGAAAATTGTACTAATCACTTTACTTGGGTGAACTACTTTTCTGAAAGCAGCTCAGAGACAAGACCACCCCTGTGCAAGTGTAATTCACACAAGTTGTACTTACCCAATTAATAGCAAATCACTAACTTGATTAACACATAATTACATACATACCTCAACTGCCTTTAGAACGTGTAATTTGAGGAAATACTGTAATTTGTGCTTGGGAAGTACGTTGTTCACCTACATACAATACTCTCTAATAGAGGCACCATTGAAAATATTCAGAAAACTAGTTAACATTAAGTATCTTGTTAAGGTTAACTGGGCCACCTAACAACTTAGCAAAATATAAATTACATTGAGGTGAAATAAAAAAGGTAAAGTACTTGCCTCGAGCTATAAAAATTAGAGAGTTAAGGTTATAACTCAATCAAACTGAGGCCATTTCTGTAATTTCATTTGTCTCCTTTTCCTCTTGTGTATTTATAAACCATAAGTCCTGAGGTGATGAAGGAACCCTGACCCCTTGATTTAACCCACAGTCTCTTCCAAAGTCATAAATGCCATATATCAGTAGCTTGTAAGATCAACAAGGAAAGAAACGCCCACAGTCCTTGTCCTGAGGGTTATGTCAACTAGTTAGGTGTAAATGAAAACAAATAAGGCAAGACAGTTTTCTTTTAAGAAATACCCTTCTTGGAGAGTCCAATTCAGTAAGCGGTTTAAGCACCAACTATGTGCAAAATATTTTAAAGATGAATACAGCAGTTTCTACCATGAAGTCTTAACTAACAAACAAGCTTACAGCCCAGGAAGGGGAAGGATGGCACTCCATTCATACACACACACACACACACACACACAATATAGATATACATGTATCTATGGGAGTGATACCATGGAGGCCCAACAGCAACATCGATAATCCTTCCACTCGCACTCCTAGTCCCAACCGCCCACTTCTCCACTTCTCTCAAAAGAATTTCCCATCATGAGCATCACAGATCTGTTGAGGTTTTTCTTATTATTTAAGTCTCTCCTCCCCTTTCTCTATGGCTCCATACAATTTTACTAAAAAACAGTGAAATGTCGCCATTGGTTCATTGATCTCCACTTCCCCCTTGATTACCGGAATCACGCAACATGCTACATTGTGCCTCTTTCTAACATTTTGTTCAATTATTCAACTTAAAATGGAGTCAAGAATTTTGTCTTAATTTCATATTTCTATCAACTATAAAACTGTGCTTAAAAATTATTTTTCAAGGTAATATGAAGATTTTTAAACATATCTATTTCACACTCTACTCAACTTACAGGCAATTGCATTATATTTCAAGTCAATGTTTCTAAAACCCCTCAAGATGTTTTTCCATATATTCAGTATTAATCTAAGTTTTATCACTGATTTCCCACTTTCTTTGCTTTTTATACTTTGAACAGCTTAGATCTTCCAACCAAGATCATTTTTTTCTGCACAACATGCAACCTTTAAAATTTTCTTTAGTATGGGTTGGCTGGTAGCAAACTCTCGGCTCTTTACCTTCGTGAGTGTTTTGATTTTAACCCCATTCTTCAAAGATTTTTCTGCCTATAAAACTCTGGGTTGGCAGGTATTTTCTTTCAGCATTGAAAATGGTATTCTGCTGTGTTCTGGCGCCTCTGTTGCTGGTGAGAGCTCACCTCTCTGAGGAAGCAATGCTGTACCCGTCCCCTACTCCTCACCTTCTCTTAGTATCTGCTGTCGTGAAGTTTCACTGTGATACACCGTGGAGAGAATGTATTTACTGATCCTTGTTAGGACTTACTGGGCTTTCTGAATCTATAGATTAGTATCTTTTTATCACCTTCAGAAAATCCCTAGCTGTTATTTCCTCAAATATTTACTCCGCCCTAGTTTTTCTCTTGCCTTTAGTCTGATCAAGCATGGTCAACTTCCTCATTCTACTTTGTACGCCTCAGCTGCCCTTCCGGGTTTTCTCGTGACTCCTCTCTTCTTTATATATACAGATTGGGGTCAGTAAACTACGGCCTGTGGGCCAGACATATCCCATGGCCTGTAATCTAAGAATGGTTTTCACATTTTTAAAGGTCTGTAAAAACAAAATTAAAATAGGGAAGGCTATGCAATAGAGACCATATGCGGTCCACAAAACCAAAAGTATTCACTAGCAGATCCTTTACAGAAAAAGTTTGTTGACCTCTGTTCTAGATAATTTCTTGTTTACCTACTACTTTCCTCATTCTTTTTAGAGTATTACCTGATATACTATTCAACTTTTCCTTATAATTTTTAATTTGTTGTGATAGTTTTCATTTCCAGAAGTTCTATGTACTCATTTCTCACATCTGCTATGCTACATTTTATAGTCTGCTGGTCTCCACAGATACCCCTATAGGGTTCCTGTCTATGTTTTTAACATAGCATGGTTGTTTTATATTCTGTATCTGGTTATTCTAGTATCTTCAGTTTCTGTAGTTTATTTACAGCGTCTTTTTGTGCTAATAGCTGGAGATGTCTTCTTTCTTGTGCTTTATGATTTTTTGAAAGTGAATTAACAGAACCAAAGTGTCCTCCCAAGAAGAGGAGCTGCATTGGTTTCTGAGAAATGTAGTCTGATGTAGTACATTTGTATGTAGTACAAACGTAGTAGAAATGTAGTACTTCTGAGAAATGTAGTCAGGGCCCTGAGAGCATACGGGGGAGGAGAACCCAGGATTCATATCCTCAGGAAGCCTGCCTGTCTTCTGTCACCTTATCCTGCAGGTGTGGCCCTGCAAGGCCCCCAGCTGAATGGGAGGAAGCTCCCTAGACTGTGGACCCCGTCCTCCGCTCCCTGAAAAGCCTCCACACAAGGTGCTCTGCATCCGAGGCCCTTCTCGCCTCTCTGGCTTCCTGCTCTCCTTCAGTTTACCTAAGAATCCCTTACTCTCCTTTCTTCAATGCTTGAAAAAATGTATTTTTAACTATTTTATTTAACAATCTTACTTATTTTCAGCAGGAGAAGTGGTCAGGGTAACCTAACCTACCATGACTGGAAAACAGAAACCTAAGCTCAAGTTTTTAATCACATCGTTGCCACTCTAAGAATTGGGAGTTCTTTCATTTCGATGCTAAGAAACGGCTTGAGGAAGTCCTTTTCCATCATCCAAGAACCGAATGAAACACATGCTGGATGTAGCCCAGGACTATGCTATTCTATGTGACCCTGCAAAGTCTTAAGGCGTCAACTACTAGTAACCATTGTCTTGCTCCCAGCAGCATGAATCTCCCTATCCTACCCCACACAGGGATCTTGCTGGAAAAAAAAAAAAAAGAAAAGAAAAAAGAAAAAAAATCTATTAGAACTTTAGGGACATAATTGGGTTTCTGTCAAAAAAAAAAAAAAAACAAAAAGTTTACTGCCATTAATAGAATTTTTCACTGTTCCAGAGCTTAAAACAGACAAAGCTGCTAATGAGATGTTTTCAAGCATCCTAAACATGGGTCTCCACTGAAGTAAACCCAACCTAGTGAACATCCTACCCACAGGAGAGCCACTGTGTGCTGCCTCCGGGCCGCTCCACACCTTCTTCCCGAAAATGACAAATCTTTCCCCTCACTGCAATGAGGCAGTCTCGGGGCAGTGACGACAGCCGGCATGAACAACCATCTGTATCAATATCATTTCCATGTCTTCCCTTTCCACACCGCCCTACACATTCCCCAGGTCCTCCTACACAGACCCTCCCTTGCATTTATAAACGAGTGCTCCTAACCAATTCTGGCCCAGTTACCTCAGCAGATCACTCTCAATCTTTCCATTCTATTTCAAGCCTTAAAAAATTACTGAAGACCACTGTAGAACAGTATCAGGTATAACATGTACCAAAAGAAAGCAAAACCAGAAATCTAAGTAAAAGGAAGTATAAGACTTATGTCAAATAGGTCAAATAGCTTATGTTCTTGAGAGTACTGGGAAATCTTTTTAATTGCCACCTAAACGTCCATCCATATTCACCGCCTTTCAGCTCCTAAATACAATTTTACACTATGGCTACCAAGCCATGAATTCTAACACTGATTTCATATATATAACATGCTTCTATGTTGGGAACTTTCACATAATTTACAGATCAATAA
Organism: Rhinopithecus roxellana; assembly: GCF_007565055.1. Lineage (NCBI taxonomy): Eukaryota > Metazoa > Chordata > Mammalia > Primates > Cercopithecidae > Rhinopithecus > Rhinopithecus roxellana. The sequence goes on along the minus strand of NC_044566.1, from coordinate 68,619,318 downwards.
TCAATCTCCATATTGTCTCAACTCATAAGATTTTAGGTGTAAATACTAAGATTGATGAGGGGAAGCTCAAATGAAAAAAGAAGGAGGACAGGATGTATCTTAAAATAGTCTCCCTAGAACTGCGTGAATTTTTCAAATTCTGCATTAATAAAGAAGTACCATGGAAAACAATTTAAATCTATGTAACTCAGTAAATTTCATGATGGAACTGTAACAAAAATTAATAAATTCAAGGAATTCTAACATAAAACCACAATAAACAGTAAAGTCAAGGGAACACCAAGAATGGAGTTAGTGAGGCAAGTATCTAGTCCTTGTTTCTGTACCAAACTTAAAATTGAGTTTTGTCAGATGAATCAGTTTTCAGTTTTATTCTGCCAAACTCTTCAAATCATTTTCTACTCACAAAACTATCCTCTCATTTCTCAGAGGGAACTGAAATAATGAACACTGATTATAACTCACGGATTCAACGAAACAACAAAACCTAACATTGAAATAAACTGAGTTATAAATATAATCACTCCCTAAAACTACAAACTCATATCTGACTTTCCTGTAAATGCCACATAAATAACAAGACGACCTTCAAATTAATCTCTTAGAAAATCATAAAGAAATTGTGTATAGCCATTAAATAATAACTGTATGGTTACAGTCAAAACAATTAACTTTGAGGAGATGAACAAAGTTTGCATTCGGTTTGGCATTTTAGCTTTTGTTGTTTTCATGCAAGTGCAGTGAGATTTTCAGTCCTACTTGACTCTCCTTGTAGAGATTTATCAATTGAGTCTTGTCTGCTACTAAAACTGTCATTAAACTGTACAGTAAGCTATTTACGTGTCTGCAATAATTTCCTTTTCAAGATAAACCAGGCTTCAGTTTTATTCTACGAAATCATTTCCAATTACATATTTAATCTTTATGTTATTACTTAAATTACACATGTACCACCCTCTAGCCTAGATCCTGGCTGGAGACTCTGGCAGCAGCTGCCACACGTGTCAAAGGGCTGTTATTATATTCAATGGGAGCCACATGCATCAGTCTGCACAGCACTTTGTACCCTGTGACCTATTCAGCCTATGAGATCTGGCTAATATTTTAGGGTGAACCCTGGTGCTCATGACTCAGAAAAAGAAAATGAATGTTCCTGAAATTGAAGCATCCTAGAAGTATCATCTCCTCTCCAGCTCCCAAATAAGAAATCATTAGAGACTTGCAGAATCTGGTAAGTTAAGCAGTACCAAATACTGTTCTTGAAAATTAAGTGGTCATGATTCACACCTATAATCCCAGCACTTTGGGAGGCTGAGGCGGGTGGATCACCTGAGGTCAGGAGTTCAAGACCAGCCTGGCCAACATGGTGAAATCCCATTTCTACTAAAAATAACAAAATTATCTGTGCATGGTGGCGGGTGCCTGTAATCCCAGCTACTTGGGAGGCTGAGGCAGGAGAATCGCTTCAACTCAGGAGGCAGAGGTTGCAGTGAGCCAAGATGGTGCCACTGCACTCCAGACTAAGTGACGACAGTGTCACTCTGTCTCACAAAAAGAAAAGAAAATTCAGTGGTCACTAAAGGATGAAAATAAGGAAAAGATTCGTATTTATGGATCCAGGAAGAAGGACTGGAAGAATGTTGGGTGGCATGGGTTTGACAGATGTACCTTATCAGTTTCAGAAAGTTGAATTCCAGCATTGAACGTGTGAAAGTGTGTTGTTGGGGGTGGTCAATGATAAATGAATGCTAATTATTTGGGGGCTTTTTGGTCTGCCTCTAATAAGATAACTGGGGTACAGGAGAAAATGGCAGACAGGGGGCAGGACTAACTTGCAACTCCCACTTAGACAAACAGAGCAGCATGTGGACACTCATATTGTGAACTTTTGCTCCAAGAACTACCGCAGGAACATACCAGGAAAGCCGAGAGAATCCACAGACCCTTTGAAGGGAGTGGATTAACAGGCTCCAGGAGACAGCTCAAACACTGTGAGTGCCCAAAGTGGGAAAGTGGGAAAGGGGGACAGTCTGCCCCTGAACCACAGGGGAACCGAAGGTCCAGATTATGAGAAGAGGATTTGACCTTACATGGCGCTGAGATGAATTTCCAGAGCTGAGTAAAATACAAAGGTAGAGGAAGAAGTGGGAAGAGTCCCGCGGGATCTCTCGGTCCCCAGAGAACACAGTTTTGGTTTTGTCTCAGGAATCCTTGGGGAGGGCTGCCATGGAATCAGGGAAAGACCGCAGGGAAAATACCTCCAGCTGAACTTTGTAATAATTTCAAGTGAACCTGAAGTTTCCTGGACAGAGCCCAGAGGAGGGGTTGAATCAGGAGTGCAGACAGGAGCACAGAAACCATGGCAGGTGGGAAGGTGTGAGACCTGAAAGCCCTGCTTGTTTTCTCAGTGGGAGGCTGGTAGCCTGGGGCAAGTTCTCAGCCCTGCTCACCCACTGCCTGGAAATAAACTTAGTGCTATTTTGGGGAGACATGGTAGGAATGAGACTGGCCTTTTGGGCTTCACGGGAGCTGAGCTGGTGAGGCCTGTAACTGCCAACATTCCCCAGCTTCCCTGGCGACCTGCATGACATAGCAGAGGCAGCCATAATCCCCCTGGGAACATAACTCCATTGGCCTGAAAACCACACCGCCATCCGCCACAGCAGCGGAAGCAAGCCCTGCCCAAGGACAATCTGAGCTCAGACACACCTAACCCTGTCCTCACCTGATGGTCTTTCTCTACCCACCCCTATAGCCGAAGACAAAGGACATAATCTCTTCGGAGCTCTGTGGCCCTGCCCACTGCCTGAGAAACCCCAATACTTACCCAGATGACCCTAGGGCAAGCTTGTATCCTCCTATACCACCAAAGCTGATGCTCTTTTGAAAAGTGCCACCGCCTGGTTGGAGGCCAACCAGTGCACTAAACAAAAATACAACCAAGTACCCTCCTAGAGTCTACTTCACTCCCTTGCTACCTCCAACAAAGCAGGTGCTGGTATCCATGGCTGAGAGACCTGCAGTCCACATCACAGGACTCTTTGTAGACACTCCCCAGTGGCAGCCTGGAGCCAGGCAGCTCTGCTGGGTGGCTAGATCCAGAAGAGAACAAACAATAACTGCAGTTCAGCTCTCAGGAAGCGCCATCCCTAGGAAAAGGGGGAGACCACCACATCAAGAGAACACCCCAGGGGACAGAAGAATCTGAACAGCGGCCCTTGAGCTCCAGATCTTCCCTCTGACAAAACGTGCCCACATGAGAAGGAACCAGAAAAACAATTCTGGTAATATGACAAAACAGTGCCCTTTAACACCTCCAAAAGACCACACTACCTCACAGCAATGGATCCAAACCAAGAAAAAAAAAGCTCTCAACCTTCAGGAGGTGGCTTATTAAGCTACTCAAGGAGGCACCAGAGAAAGGTGAATACCAACTTAAAGAAATTTTGAAAATGTTACAAGATATGGACAGAAAAATCCCCCAGAGAAATAGACAACATAAATTTTTTAAAAAATCACAACCTCTAAAAATGAAGGACACACTTAAAGAAACACAAAACACACTGGAACGTCTCAGCAACAAAACTGAACAAGTAGACAAAAGAACTTGAGCTTGAAGACAAAGCTTTCAAATTAATACAATCCAACAAAGACAAAGAAAAAATACAAAAAAAATGAACAAAGCCTCCAAGAAGTTTGGTATTATGTTAAACGAACAAACCTAAGAATAATCGGCGTACCCAAGGAAGAAGAAAAATCTGAAACTTTAGAAAACATATTTGAGGGAATAATTGAGGAAAACTTCCCTGGCCTTGCTAGAGATCTAGACTACAAGAAGCTCAAAGAACACCTGGGAAATTCATCGCAAAAAGATCATCGCCTAGGTATACAGTCATCAGGTTATCCAAAGTCAAAACAAAGAAAAGAGTCTTAAGAGCTGTGAGGCAAAAGCAACAGGTATCCTATAAAGGAAAACCTATCAGATGAACAACAGATTTCTCAGCAGAAACTCTACAATCACCATCTCTGGAAATGAAAGACACACTTAAAGAAATACAAAATACACTGGAACGTCTCAGCAACAGAATTGAACAGAATTTTGTCTACTGACACAAGAACTTCAGTCTCTAAAAGAGACTGGGGTCCTATCTTTAGCTCCTTAAACAAAGCAATTATCAGCCAATAATTCTGTATCCAGAGAAACTAAGCTTCATAAACGAAGGAAAGATAGTCTTTTTCAGACAAACAAATGTGGAGAGAATTTGCCACTACCAATCCAGCACTACAAGAACCTCCTTTTTTTGTTGTTTTGTTTTTTTGAGACAGTCTTGCTTGGTCGCCAGGCTGGAGTGCAGTGGCACAATCTCGGTTCATGGCAACCTCCGCCTCCAGGTTCTAGCAATTTCTCCTGCCTCAGCCTCCCAAGTAGCTGGGACTACAGGTGCACACCACCACGCCAAGCTAATTTTTGTATTTTTGGTAGAGACAAGGTTTCACCGTGTTAGCCAGGATGGTCTTGATCTCTTGACCTCGTGATCTGCCCGCCTCGGCCTCCCAAAGTGCTGGGATTACAGGAGTGAGCCACCGTGCCCAGCCAAGAACGTCTAAAAGAAGCTCTAAATCTTAAAACAAATCCTCAAAACACAACAAAGTAGAACCTCCTTAAAGCATGAATCTCATAGGACCTATAAAACAGTAACACAGTAAAATAAGGTATTCAGGTAACAAATAGCATGATGAATAGAATAGTACCTTACATCTCAATGTCAGCACTGAATGTAAATGACGAATATGCTCCACCTAAAATATACAGAATGTCAGAATGGATAAGAATTCACCAACCAAGTATCTGCTGTCTTTAGCAGACTCCCCTAACATGTAAGGACTCACATGGACTTAAGGTAAAGGGGTAGAAAAAAACAGACACCAAAAGCATGCAGAAGTAACTATTCTTATATCAGACCAAACAAACTTTAAAGCAATAGCAGTTTAAAAAGACAAAGAGAAACATTACATAATGATAAAAGGACTTGTCCAACAGGAAAATATCACAATCCTAAATATATATGCACCTAACACTGGAGCTCCCAAATTTATAAAACAATTACTACTAGACCTGAGAAATGAGACAGACAGCAACACAATAATAGTGGGGGACTTCAATACTCCACTGACAGCATTAGACAGATCATCAAGACAGAAGTTCAACAAAGAAACAACGTACTTAAACTACACCTCAGAACAAATGGACTTAACAGTTACTTACAAAATATTCTACCCAACAACAGTAGGGTATAAATTCTATTCATCGGCACCTGGAACATTCTCCAGCATAGACCATATGATAGGCCACAAAACAACTATCAATAAATTTAAGAAAGCTGAATCTGTATCAAGTACTCTCTCAGACCACACTGGAATAAAATTGGAAATCAACTTCAAAAGGAATCCTCAAAACCACACAAATACAAGGAAATTAAATAACCTGCTACTGAATGATCACTGGGTCAACAACGAAATCAAGAGAAAAATTTAAAAATTATTTGAACTGAATAATAACAGTGACACAACCTATCAAAACCTCTGGAATACAACAAAGGCATTGCTAAGAGGAAAGTTCACAGCATTAAACGCCTACATCAAAATGTCTGAAAGAGCACAAATAGACCATCTAAGCTCACAACCCAAGGAACTAGAGAAACAAGAACAAACCAAACCCAAACCCAGCAGAAGAAAATAAATAACCAAGATCAGAGCATAACTAAATAAAATTGAAACAAAAAATACAAAAGATAAATGAAATGAAAAGCTGGTTCTTTGAAAAGACAAATAAAATTGATAGACCATTGGCAAGACTAACCAAGAAAAGAAGAGAGAATTTCCAAGTAAGTTCAATTAGAAATGAAACGGAGTTATTACAACTGATACCACAGAAACGCAAAAGATCATTCAAGGCTACTATGAACACCTTTACATGCATAAACTAGAAAACTTAGAGGAGATGGATTAATTCCTAGAAAAATACAACCCTCCTAGATTAAACCAGGAATAAATAGAAACTCTGAAAAGACCAATAACAAGCAGTGAGATTAAAATGGTAATTTTAAAAATTGCCAACAAAAACTAAGCCCAGGACCAGACATATTCACAGCTGAGTTCTATCAGACATTCAAAGAATTGGTACCAATCCTGTTGACACAATTCCACAAGATAAAGAGAGAATCCTCCCTAAATCATTCTATAAAGCCAGTATCACCCTGATATCAAACCCAGGAAAGGACATAACAAAAAGAGAAAACTACAGAACGATATCCCTGATGAACGCAGATGCAAAAATCCTTAACAAAATGCTAGCTAACTAAATCCAACAGCATATCGAAAAGTTAACACACCTTGATCAAGTGGGTTTCATACCAGGAATGCAGGGATGATTTTACATATGCAAGTTAATAAATGTGATATACCACATAAACAGAATGAAAAAGAAAAATCACATGATCATCTAAATAGATGCAGAAAAAGCCTTTGACAAAATCCACCATCTCTTTATGATGAAAACCCTCAGCAAAATCAGCATACAAGGGACATACCTCAATGTAATAAAAGTCATCTATGACAAACTCACAGTCAATAATATTATACCAAATAGAGAAAAGTTGAAAGCATTCCCCCTGAGAACTGGAACAAGACAAGAATGTCCACTTTCACCACTTCTATTCAACATAGTACTGGAAGTCCTAGACGGAGCAATCAGACAAGAGAAAGAAATAAAGGGCATCCGAATCAGTAAAGAAGAAGTCAAATTGCTGCTGTTTGCTGATGTTATGATTGTATACCTAGAGAACCCTAAAGACTCATCCGAAAGGTCCCCAGAACTAACGAATGATTTCAGCTAAGTTTCAAGGTACAAAATCAACGTACACAAATCAGTAGCTCTTCTATACACCAACAGTGACTAAGATGAGAATCAAATCAAGAACTCAACCCCTTCTACAATAGCTGCCAAAAAAAAAAAAAACAAAGGAATATACCTAACCAAGGAAATGAAAGACCTCTACAAGGAAAAATACAAAACACTGCTAAAATAAATCATAAACAACACAAACAAATGGAAATACATACCAAATACAAAACACTGCTGAAAGAAATCATAAACAACACAAACAAATGGAAATACATCCCACAAATGGAAATGACCACCCTGACAAAAGCAATCTACAAATTCAATGCAATTACCACAAAAATGCACCATCATTCCTTACAGAACTAGAAAAAAAAAAAAAAAAAGTCCTAAAATTCACATGGAACCAAAAGAGAGCTCGCATAGCCAAAGCAAGACTAAGCAAAAAGAACAAATCTGGAGGCATCACATTATCTGACTTCGAACTATACCATAAGGCCATAGTCACTAAAACAGCATGGTACTGGTATAAAAAGAGGCACATAGACCAATGAAACAGAATAGAGAACCCAGAAATAAAGCCAAATACTTAAAGCCAACTGATCCTCGATAAAGCAAAGAAAAACATAAAGTGGAAAAGGACACCCTTTGCAACAAATGATGCTGGGATAATTGGCAAGCCACATGTAGAAGAATGAAACCAGATCCTTATCTCTCACCTTATACAAAAATCAACTCAAGATGGATCGAAAACTTACATGTAGGACCTGAAACCATAAAAATTCCAGAAGATAACACTGGAAAAACTCCTGTAGACATTGCCTTAGGCAAAGACTTCGTAACCAAGAACCCAAAAGCAAATGTAACAAAAACAAAGACAAATAGATGGGATTTAATTAAACAAAAAAAGCTTCTGCACAACAGAAGAAACAACTAGCAGAGTAAACACACAACCCACAGAATGGGAGAAAATCTTTGCAATCTATACATCCAACAAAAGACTAATATTCAGAATCTGCAAGGAACTCAAATCAGCAAGAAAAAAAAAACAATCCTATCAAAAAGTGGACTAAGGACATGAATAGACAATTCTCAAAAGAAGAAATACAAATAGCCAACAAGCATATGAAAAAACACTCAACATCACTAATGATCAGGGAAATGCAAATCAAAACCACAATGAGATGTCACCTTACTCCTGCAAGAAAGGCCATAAAAAAAAAAAAAAAATAGACGTTGGTGTGGATGCAGTAAAGAGAACACTTTACACTGCTGGTGAGAATGTAAGTTAGTACAACCACTATGGAAAACAGTGTGGAGATTCCTTAAAGAACTAAAAGGAGATCTACCATTTGATCCAGTAATCCCACTACTGGGTATCTACCCAGAGGAAAATAAGTCATTGTGAAATCTATATATATTTCATTCACAGAAAGGAAAGAAATAATGGCCTTCACAGCAAACTGTATGGATATGGAGACCATTGGTCTCAGTGAAGTAACTCAGGAATAGAAAACCATGTATCGTATGTTCTCACTCATGAATTGGAGCTAAGCTATGAAGACACAAAAGCATAATAAGAATGATACAATGGACTTTGGGTACTGGGGGGAAAGCGTGGGAGGGGGTTGAGGGATAAAAGATTACACATTAGGTACAGTGTACACGGCTTGGGTGATGGGTCAACCAAAATCTCAGAAATCACCACTATATAACTAACTTATTCATGTAACCAAACACCACCTGCTCCCCAAAAATCTATTGAAATAAAAATAAATGAATAATGTGGTACAAACTTATCAGTGGCGAAAATGTTCCAAATTGATTACTATAATGTTTGTACAACTCTCTGAGCATATTCTACACCTCAAATGGGTAAATTTTATGTATGTTAACTATATCTCAATAAATCTGCAAAACAAAAAAATCCAATTTAATCATAATGTGTGCTTTTTTTTTTTTTTTTTACATTATTGGATTTAGTTTGTGATATTTTATTAAAATTTTTTGTCTGGTTCACAACTGACATTGGCCTGTAATTTTCCTTTAACATTCTGCCTCTACTGGTTTTAGTTTAAAGGTTTTACTAGCATCAAACTACACTAAAAAGTGTTGACTGTTTTCCCATTTTTCTGGAACACAGTGTAAAAAATTGGAATCTTTTAATGCTTGTCAGAACTACACTCAAAGCATCACACGAGTTTCTGGTGTTCTCCTTTAAGAGAAATTGTACGTAATGAGGCCACTCCTTTAATAGTTGCAAATCTATCCACATTTTCTATTTATTCAAGCCTGATTTTGAATATTATGGATTTTTCCTAGGTAACTGGCCATTCCATCTAGGCTTCAAATTAGTCCTTCATTGTACTCTCACATTATTCTACTCACTGCTCTACCTGTGACTTCTCTTTTCTGATTCCTAAAATTGTTTATCTTTTTGCTTTTTTTCCTTGACCATCTTGCTTCCTGCCTATCTCATTAGTTTTTTTTTTTTTTTTTTTTTTGAAGAATTTACTATTGGTTTTGTTAATCTTCTCTTGCTCTTTTATTAAAATTTTAAATTGTATGTATAGCTTGTTCATTTTAAGTCTTTTTTGTTTTGTAATATAATCGGTAAAGCTTCAAAAATTTCCCTCTTTGGGATATTCATATCCCATGAATTTGATGCAAAAGTATTTTTTAATCATTCAGTTCTAAGTACTTTCTAATTTCCAATGTGATTTCCTCTTTGACGCCAGATTCGTAAGTACAGGTTTTTAATTTTCCAAGAATATAAGATTTGTATGATGACCTTTTTGAAGGTCTTGGACAAGGGCACAATACTCACAGAACATGAGCCGAACGAAAATCAGTTCTCTAAAATTCTGTTAATACTTTATGATTTGTATGGTCATTTTTGGAAAGTGCTTGAGAAGTGTGCAAATGCAGACAGATACAGATGTATGTATGGCATAATCACACCGGCATATTTGTCTGTGTGATATGTGTCTGCGTGTCATCTGCAGCTGCTTTCTAATTACAACGGGAGAATTGAGTAGGTGACACCTAGAGCATATGGCACACAAAGCCTAAAATATTTACTATCTATTCCTTTACAGAAAAAGTTTGCAACCTTTTTCCTAACCATATATACTTAGCATCTTAGACGTTTCCTTTGTGGCAACTGTCACAAACAGAACTTAAACGTAGAGCTGAGATTTAATGGTGACTGCTCAAATTCATAACAGCACAGAAATTTGAGAGTAGAGAACATACTGTCGTGTAATCCTATGTCCACAACCTGGGCAAACTGCCTGACCTATTAAAAGTGCTCAAATATCTGTTGCTTTAATGGAAACCCAGAAATTAAACATACACTCTATGATTTGGATATGCTTTGTCACCCCAAATCTCACGTAGAGATTTGCTCCCCACCGTGGGGCTCAGGCCCTCTTTGCACACCTGCTCCCTCTTTGACCTTATCCACAGGTTTTTACACAGCACAAAAGCCTTCACCAAAAGCCGAGTTGATGCTGGTGCCACGCTTCTTGAGTAGTCCCAGAACCATAAGCCAAAAAGCCTCTTTGGCTTATAAATTACCCAAGCACACGTATTCCCTTCATAGCAACACAAAGTAGACTAATTCAATCCATTTAACCTTTGTCCTACTCTGAAGATTCTCTTGCACACGCTTATTTTACTATCATCTATTAAGAGGAAAACTCGCTATTTTTAAAAAGCAGCATTTCTAACTCTGTGTCCCTTATAACAAGAGTTACCAAAAAAGAAAATCACTGCTCAAATAAGTTTGGTTAACAAAATATTCTATATAATAAACCTCTGCACGATTTATAGTGAAGAGGATTAAAGGTTGTGTAAAAAGTGTAGTAGACGAATCTACTTATTTATAACTCTGCATCTTCTCAAAGTAGCCATAGATCCCAACTCTCCCAAAATGCTTGTTAACATTTTTAAAAACACTGCTTCAGAAACGCAGCTACAGCAGACAATGGAACTGGAACTGGGTCAGCTTCCATCTGATTACACAGGGCAGGGGGGTCACTAAACTTTTGGTAAACCAGATAGTAAATATGTTATGATTTGTGGGCCGTGCAGTTTGTGTTGCAACTACAGATGGTCACTGACTTTGATGGTTCAACTTATGATTTTTTTGACTTAATCAGTTTATCAGAGTATTAAATGTTATTTTCAACATAACTTACAATGGGTTTATCCAGAAGTAAACCCACTATGAGTCGAGGGGCATCTGTACTGCACTCGGCCATTGTAGCATTAAAGTGATCATTGACAGTACATCCATAAGTGTGCATGGCTGTGTTTCAATAAAACTTTATTTGTAAAAACAAGTGGTGAGCTGGATTTGGCACACTGACCAGAGCTGGCCAGCCCTTGTCGTAGGGCAGCGGTCCCCAACCGTTTTGGCACCAGGGACCGGTTTTGTGAAAGACCATTTTAACACAGGTTGTGGGGCGTGTTTTCAAGATGAAACTGTTCCACCTCAGATCATCAGGCACTACATTTTCATCAGGAGCGTGTAACCTAGATCCCTCACATGCCCAGTTCACAATCGGGTTCGCATTCCTGTGAGCATCTAATGCCGCCGCTGATCTGACAGGAGGTGGAACTTAGGCGGTAATGGGAGCTCGCCCTGCCACTCACCTCCTCTGGTTGTGCGGCCCAGTTTCTAACAGGCCACGGACCAGTACCGGGGGTTGGGGACCCTTGAAAATTACCTACACTCTGCTGCCTTGTACAATGGCCACTAGCCACACGTGGCTATTAAAATTTAAGTTACTTAAAATTGATAGTTCCTCAGCCAAACTATTTACTTTTCAAGTGATTAATAACCACATGTGACTAGCAACTATTACAATGGATAGCACAGAAAAGTATTTTCACTTCTCATTAACCCTCTATAGAAAATGCGTGGGTGCATGGGTGTATACCAATCATTTTGTTTCACACTATTTTTACATTTAATTTCCTGGTAATACAGGGCAAAAGTACCTGAATAAAATGTTAAGGCCAAATGAATATACTCAGTTGGACAAAAATACTTTCCAATAGGCTTATAATTTAAATTTAAGTAGAAGAACCAGACCATTCAGCTGGATGAAGAAGACTGTGGCAATTTAGTAAGTCAAGAATTTCCCTATTGAAAGCAGAGTAGAGAGCTAATCTCTAAGGAATAACAACCATGTTCCAACTTCCAGAGTAGGCTTATTTTTATCTGCCAATGAATTATTCTTCTTCAACATGTGCTTAAATCGTACAATTAAGATTGGAAAATTGAAAAGAAAATAATCACTCAAACATAAGCAGCATCAGCAACAGTTACTACTTTTCATGGTTCACCTCCCGTGGCACATCAAATAGGAAAGCCAGGAGAGAGCTATGTAAATGGAAAGTTCATCAGTGTTAATAGATGCAGCCATCTATTAAGATATCACTTTTGCTATGATAGCCTCAAATTTAGAACATATTAAATACAACCTCATTTCAAAGGATTTTAATTCCACAAACAACACTGAGAAAATACCGACATTTCCAACATTTATATTACCTGTACAGAACTGTGATAAGCTCTTTTCATCCCCTAATAAATAAATTACAATTAAACTGGCAGAACTCACTTGGAGGGCAAGAAGGAGTATATGCATTTATATGTACATACATGTGAAAGTGTGTGTGAATATAGATCACCTCCATTCAAGAAGGCATGTTTCTCTTGACCTAGGAGCCTTCTAGGAATTTATTCAAACAAAATAAACAGCAGAAAACAAAATGAGATCTTTTCCTAGACATTAAAAGTCAGAAACAACCTCAATGTCCAAAAGTAAGAAAAGGGTTAAATAAATCACAGAAATATACAAAATGTTATCTACCTAGTTCTCTAAAACTGGGCTGCAGCCACATCTTAGTTGATCTGGAGATACAATCTCAGCTACAAGAGAAAAAAACTAGGTTAACAAGTATATCTATTGTGTGTAGCTGCATTTTTTAAAAAATGGCTACCAATATACACACAGGCATATATGTATATATACGACATACACACAAGGTTATTGTATTATTAGTGAATAAAAAAGAGCCAAAAATACATATAAACTATATCCTTCTACTTATTCCAGTTTTCTGGGTAATGGAAGTCTACCCAGAGAACATTTTTTATTTTTCTTTTTTCTCATTAATATATATTTTTCACCATTAAATGAATTGGGTAATTTTAAATGGGGGCAAATGAGGTTTAAACCTATTAGATTGCCAGAAAACCTAAATCATCCTCAGAACAAAGCTTGATGGCTATAATCCCATTAATCAAGTGAACTACATCAAAGGTTCTGTCTGAGCCACATCATGGAAGTCATTCCAAATAAAACATGTCCCGGTCTACATAAGTTCCCTTATATAGGAAGAACAATGCTTAGAAACTTGACCACAGAAGAAAGTTCACTGATGAAGGAACTTGACAAATGTTAGCCTTTCATATAATAATTTTTCTCTTACAATACCCTGAGACTCCACTGTCACAACAAAGTAGGTTGTTATCTCAGCCTAAGAACCATCATTGCTGTTGACATTAAACATTTTTCATGATATACCTTTATGATGTACCATGTAATTACCGATTTTCTTCACTTAGAAAGCCAACAGTGGTAAGTCCAGAGCTGTCGGGCTCCCTGACAGATGACACATGCCTGTCTCTCTCTGCGAGTTGGGGCTTTCAAGAGTACCATCAGCACAAAAGATGGACAAGGACTTTTGAGTTCCACCCCTTCCAAAAGCTAGATTTCACAAACATGGACTACCTGTCAGAAACAGACCCACTGGATGGGAAATATTTGTTAGGTAGCTATAGTAGAATACAGGAACACTAATACTATCCACCTTTGTTTTGTGAAAAGCATAAACAAAAGTAAGATTCTTAGATTATAAACAGCTTGGTATATTAAGTTGAAAGTTCTGATTGATTCAAGTAATTATTTCAAGACCATTAATAACAAATATCCACCACTTTCAATTAAACAGAGGAAATGTTAAAAGGAAGAATATTCATTTTATTGGATGAATTACTTTAAAAATCATGGTTTACTACACATTTTGGAAGAATAAAGTTACCCATTAATTTGCTCATCATGATAGGGAAATCAATTACCATGCTAACCTAAGATCTACAAGAAGTTTCAGCAAAACTCACTGTAAACTTCCTTTATTTTCTCCAGTTGTTCTCCACCCAATTCCTTGTACTCACTCCAATCAAGCATTCATCTCCATAATGCCCCAGATAGCTCCTGACAAGGTTACCCATGACCTCTCCACACTGCTAAATCCAATAATTAGTTATCAGACCTCATTTCACTGACCCCATTAGCAGCATTTAACACATCAGTTCCTTTCCTTCTTCCTGAAAGACTTTGTTTTAGTTGGTTTCCAAAATGCCAAACTCTCTTGCTTCTCTACTTACCTCAACATCCATATTTTCTCAAACTCTCTTGCTTCTCTGCTTACCTCAGTGGCCATATTTTCTTGATCTCCTTTGCTGTCTCTCCTCTCCCAAATTTTTAAGCAATGAATTACCCCATACACACGCCCACCACCAGAGCTGAATTCTTGAGACCACTTTGCTATCTCTTAGCAATCCTGGTGACCTGATTCAGCCTCAGAATTGAAAACACTACACAGACTACTCCTAAGTATTTTTCTCCATAATAGACCTTTCCCCTGATTTCCCAGACACACTTATTCAACTACCCTAAGGATATCTAAGAGTTATCTCAACCCTAAAATGCCCAATAAAGATTCCTTATTCCCCCTACCATATCTGCTCCTCCTACGGTCTTCCTCATCTGAGAAATGGCAACCTGATCCTTCCAATTGCTCAGATCCAAACCCCTGGGGTTTTATCCTTCTTCTATCCCACATTCAATACATCAGCAAATCCTGTCAGCTTTACTGTCAGAATACTATACACCCAGAATCTCACCACTTCCCATCACCAATACTGCAACCTCCACTCCAACACCCCCATCATCTTCTGCCTGGATCAGCACCTCCAGCTACTAGGTGGGCTCCTGCCTCCATGCCTTTGCCTCCCTTCAGCTTTAGTCTCTGCTTACTCCAGCAGCCAGATACCCTTTTTAATTAATTTATTATTATTATTATTATTTTTTTTTTTTGAGACAGGGTCTCATTCTGTCACCCAGGCTGGACTTACTGCAGCCTCTGCCACCTGGGCTCAAGCCATCCTCCCACCTCAGCCTACCAAGTAGCTGAGACTACAGGCATGCATCATCACATCTGGCTAAAATTTTTTTGTAGATATGGGGTTTCACACCACATTCCCAAGCTGGTCTTGAACTCCTGGGCTCAAGCGACCCACCCACTCTGGCCTCCCAAACTGCTGGGATTACAGGCATGAGCCACCGTGCCTGGCCAAGACTCCTTTTAATGGTAGAGTATTAATTACTAAGTCAAAGAGTCAAAGTGCAGTAAAACTATTACATGAGGGACCTAGAGGAGTCAAATACACACAGACACAAAGAAGAACAGATACCCTTTTTTAAATTTATTTATTTATTTTGAGATGGAGTCTCGCTCTGTTGCCCTGACGGGAGTGCAGTGGTGCGATCTTGGCTCACTGCAACCTTCACCTCCCATGTTCAAGCAATTCTTTTGCTTCAGTATCCCAAGTAGCTAGGACTACAGGCGCGCACCCCCATGCCTGGCTATTTTTTTTGTATTTTTAGTTGAGACGGGGCTTCACCATATTGGCCAGGCTGGTCTTGAAATCCTGACCTCATGATCTGCCCGCTTCTGCCTCCCAAAGTGCTGGGATTATAGGTGTGAGCCACTGTGCCTGGTCCAGATACGCTTTTAAAAAGTGAATCAGATCATGTCACTCTTCTTAGATTCCACCAATGACACCCATTTCACTCAGAATATCCTAACGATGCTCTACACGGCTACAGGATGAGTCCATGCTGTCTCTCTGGCTCCCTCTTCACTCTCCCCTCCAGCCACATGCTGCTCAAATGCAGTGGGGAGCATCGGCCTTTGCCTCTGCATTTGCTCGACCATCTGCCTGAAGCACAATTCCTCCAGATACAGGGTGATTATATAATTTTACCCTCCAAATCAAGGCACTTTGGGGAGTAAAAAGGGGGAGTTTTAAATCTATGCCAGGAAAATAGGTGCAAACAGACTGCTCCAGGCAAAGTGGGAGGTGCCGTCTCCCATCCAGACAGTCCCACAGCTCCCTCCCTATAAGTCGGCTCCAAAGTCATCTCATTAGAGAGCATTTCCTTAACCACCTACACAACACAGCAGCTTCTCCCCTCCCCGCCAGCCCTGTTTCCTCATCCTGCTGACATTCCGCAATAACACTTACTACAGAACCCCAAGAAAAAATGTTTTCTAATAGTCTCTGACCTTTAAATGCAAGCGCCTTCAAAGGATTAAAAGAATTATTAATTGAACATGCCTAAAAATAAATTAGAAAAAAATTGTTCAAGCAACATTTCTAGTATACCACAGTCTTACTACCTTCACACACACACAAAATGTTGATAAGCAAGTTTAATCACAAAGTGATCTTACCAAGTAGGCAACAGTAGCAGGAATTTTTTTAGCAGATGTTAGGGAAAAAAAAATAGAAATTTTCTATCAAAAATTTTAGCAATAACCTTGAAAAAAAGAATATTTCATGACCTTACAGAGTTGCTAAGAGGGTTAAGAGAGATAATTTATATGAAGCTCTAGGCACTCACGAGAAAGCACTCAACAGACCATGAGCTCTTTTTACTGGAGAGGCTGCTTAGTACTCTGGTTAAAATATGTGACTCACATTTTGTGTAATAAAAATCACGTTAACAACACAAGCATTTCTGGCCCGGCGCAGTGGCTCACGCCTGTAATCCTAGCACTTTGGGAGGCTGAGGTGAGTGGATCACTTGAGCTCAGTTCGAGACCAGCCTGGCCAACATGGTGAAACCCTGTCTCTACTAAAAATACAAAAAATAGCCGGGCCTGGTGGCGTGCGCCTGTAGCGCACCTGTAGTTCCACCTGCTTGAGAGGCTGAGGCAGGAGAATCACAGAAACCCAGTAGGCGGCGGTTGTAGTGAGCCGAGATGGCACCAGCATGGGTGACAGAATGAGACTCCATCTCAAAAAACACAAACAACAAAACAAAACAAAACCAACAATTTAAGTATTTCTAAACATCTCTCTTCAAAGTGGTCTCTCTAAACCCAAAAAAGCCTCCATCATATCCCACATGAAAACATCATATTCATCTTAAAGCAACAAATGATGACATTATGCCTGTGCATATTATACACGTGTAGATAGCTTACCACGAGCCACCTGTCATCAGAGAAAAGATCAAATTGGAAAACTGGACTTTTGTAATAGAAACGTTGAAACTAGTTAACTATGACTTACTATGAACATTTACCATGGGGCAAAGACTTTTCGTAGTACAGAGAGCAGGAGTTTCACCCTGTCAGTGCCCCAGATGTTCTCCTGACCCTTAAGCCATCCTTCGTCACCTTTAACCTGGACAACTGTTCTTTGTCATGAGAATAACAACAGAAACAAAACAGGCAACTTCTGTGTGGTCCATGGTCACTCTACCTGTCACTGCAAAGTGCTGTAAAGGATCGATTGAATGTTAAAGGTCTGACTTTTATGGAATTGACCACATCCACGCAATCTTGTAGTATCCCATGTCCTCCTGATGCCTGCTTCCTGCCTACAAGTGAGCTGGTGCTAGATATTCTTTGCTGGCTTCAGTATTTATTTCTGTCTTCTTCCATGTTCTTCCCTGTATTACAGGGACTGGAAGGTAAAGCCGTATTTCTTAGACTCCTTTATTACCAAGATGCTGTATGAATTCTATCAACAAGATGCATTTGCTTAAGATTGGGAAGACAGAGACAGAGCATGAAGAGGCCACATTCTACCATCTCAACCTGACTTCATAGGTGTGAGGATGCTGGGACGTCGGCAGTGGCTCCCTGAGGTCTCCCGGGTAGCAGCAATAGGGCTCTGACTCCAGGAACAAAGCTGCAGGGGCATGGACCTGAAGCCTCTCTAGGGCTCGCTGACTTCTGCTCCTTCCGCATTCCCAATAATTTCACAAGCACCTAATTTCCTATTTTAAGTCTTTACACTTGAAATTAGTTTCTGTGCCAGCTGTTAACATCTCTCAGTGTCCAGGCTCCCTTCTGTGCTCAGTCTGTGCTACTGGAGCGGGAACTCTACCAACCGTACTCCTCACTCACAGGTGGCTCTAGGCCCCGCCAGCAGGACAGGGGCAGAGAGGGAACAAGAGACTCCAGGTCTGGAGACAAAGAAAGAAACGTGCTCCTTCTTGTTTGCCCCTTGTCTGCTCGCAATTCCCTTGACAATTACTTCTTCGACCTAGCCTTGGGGATGTCTGTGTTCAATGAAACTTTATTTGCAGGAAGAGATGTAGGATGAGATTTCTCCTGAGGGTTGTACTTTGCCAATCCCTGCCCTAGAGCTTTCTTTCTGCACTCTTAGTTACCTAGTTAGCAAACTCTATACTTAATTAACAATTCTTAACATTGAAACCACTCTGTTCAGATACCAGATGTGGTTTTTAATCTCCTGAACAGAACTTGACGGTCACTATTTTCTGCATGGAACTCCAACTGTTCCTATAGTTGGTATCAGAAGTGGTTCTAAGAAATATTCCAACGATGAAAAACTGGCATTAATTATTTCTTTTGCTTGGGTTTGAAGGTACTGATGACCTAATCATTGGTGGAAAAAAAGATACTAGCTGTCCATGGCAAGTAGGACTGAAATAGCTACTGAAATGATCATGTATGACCTGCTTTCTTTGCCATTGCAGTCATTGTCCTGCCTCTTCCCTGGAACCCAGAGCTGAGACAGATGCACTATTCTGGTATTCTTTTCTCCTGATCCAGCTAAGTTTCCCTGGAGTTCTCAAAATCAGAGATAACTGGCCACACTCTAGGAGCAGCAAATTATTACAAAAGAAAAATCCAAGTGATAAAGGTCTTTAAACTGGAAATTAATATTTATCAAAGACAGAGGCAGAGTGATTACTCACATTTTGCCTCTAGGTGTGATAAAGTAACTAGTATAGGAGACTTGTAAGCAGCCAGAAAACTGGGAAAGTGTATGAAACACACTGTTTTCAGACACTGAATAATAGGCAACACAGGAGGACAATCCTCAGGAGAAGAGAAGTTCATGAGCTGAGCCAATGACAGCTGAAGCTTTCTGACTAGAGGTACTTTCCAAACTGTGATTCAGGGAAGAGGAACCCAGAGGATGATGTTCTCACTGCTCTGAGGAAACAGAGAATGCTAGAGAATGCCGGGTGGCTAGGGAGAGAAGTGCTTAAGGGAGAGAAGGAACCGCACAGAGAAAGAGCTCGAGCATCCGTAAGGGTCCCCTTGGGTCTTCAAGCAAACAGGAATTTATGCACATGTATGGGGACATGACATGAGATTTGGGGGAAAAAAACCCTAACATAGATACATACAGTTTTTCATATATATATGAAAAAAGAACAACTATCAGTGCTGTTTAAAAAAAAAAATTTCCAGGGCTCACACACAATTGGCAGATACTTAAGTTCCAACCATCCACAGTAGAAAAACCGTAGTGAACACCTAGGGTCTTAGGCAGCAGCACCAATGAGTTGTAACTTGGTAGGAAAGCTGTAGTAGTTCTAGAGTAAAGGCTACTACAAACTCACAAGTAACTTCCTGCCAAAACACAATACTCTTTAAAAGAAAACAACAGAATCTAGACACTTGATCACAAAATATTAATGATAACCATCACACAGAAAAAGATTACTAGACAGGCAAAATAACAGAAAAATGTGACATATAACAAACAGAAGAAGTTAGCAAATAGAAGCAGACCCATAAATGACAAAGAAGTGGAATTAGCAGAGGAAGAATGTAAATGAGGTATCCTAACAATATTGAAAGATTAAAAGGAATGTATAAATGTAATGAAGAAAAATGGAAGACTCAAAAGGAGCCATTATAACCAGAAAAAGCAAATTTGACATGCACAAGTCCTATACACTGAAAACTACAAAATACTGCTGAGAGTAATTTTAAAAGACCTAAGTAAATGAGAGATATCCCACCTTCATAGAATGCAAATATTAATCCCATTTAAAGTGTCAAATTGCATGAAATCCATACATAAATTTGGGGGAAATCTCCATAAAAATCCCAACAGGCTTTCTGGAGGAATTTACAGCCTGATTCTAAAATGTATACAGAAATGCAAAGGTCCTGAAATGACCAAAACAGTCTTTCAAAAAAATTAAGTTGGAGGATCTCAAGACTTGTTATAAAGTTATCATATTGAAGACAAGGTAGAATTGGGCACTAAGAGGGATACATACACAAATGGAATAAATTAGAGGGTCAGGGAAAAGAGTCACATATATGCTTAATCAGTTTCTAACAAAAGCACAGGTATTTCAATGAGGAAATAATAGTATTTTTCACAAATGATGCTGTAAACACTAGATAACTATATGGGATATAAACTGGACCTCAATCCTTACCTCATACCATGCACATGAATGGATCCCAGACTTAAACTCACAAGCTAAAACTGTAAAACTCCTGGAAGAAAACACAGGAGGCACTCTTCCCAGTCCTAGAGTAAGCACATATTTCTTAGAGAGCACCAAAGCTCTAATCATAGCAAAAGAAAAAGAAAATAAGAAAGAAATTTGGACTTCAACAACAACAACAAAAAAAAACTTCTGGCTCTTCAACAGGTGTTTATACTACTTTTCTACTGTTATAAAACATATTAACATAAATTTAGCAATGTAGAATACCACATATATTTATCATCTCAGTTTCTCATAAGAAATCCATGCACAGCTTAGCTGAATCTGCTGCTCAGGACCTCATAAGGCTGTAATCAAGGTGTCAGCTAAGCTGGGGTCTCACTTGAAGGCCTGACCGGAGAAGTACCTGTTTCCAGCCTTCCTCAGGTTGTTGGCAGGATTCATCTCTTTGTGATTGTCAGACTAAGGTCTCCATTTTCTTGCTAGATGTAGATTTGGCCACACTCAGCTCGTAGAGGCTGTCTGCAATTTCTTGCCACATGGCCCTCCCCATAGGCCTTCTCACAACATAGCAACTTACTTATTAAAGCCATAAATGGAGAAAAGTCTCTCACTCCAGTCTGCTAAGATGGACTCTTATATCATGCAAGGGAGTGACATTCCATTACCTTTGCCATATTTTGCTGGTTAAAATTAAGTTACAGGTTCCACACACACTCAAGGGGAGGGAACTAGGCAAAGGTGTAGATACCAGGAGGCAGGAATTATTGGAGGCCACCCTAGGGTCTATTTTCCCTAAAACTGGTAAGAAAATGGATAGGCAAGACAAAGATCGGTTAAAAAAAAAAAAAAATTTGCAACAGATGTCTATGAAACAGGGTTTATATCCAAATTACATATTTAGAAAACTCTTAGAATTCAGTAATTTTAAAAAGCATAAAACATGTTTTTTAAAATGGGCAAAAGTTTGACAGAGACTTCAACAAAGGAAGATTTTTAAATGACCAATAAGCACAAGAAAATCAGCATGATTAGTCATCAGGGAAATGTAACTTAAAGTCACAATGAGATATTATCAATAATACCCACTAGAATGTCTAAAATTAAAATGATTGACAATACCAAATAGTGGTGAAGATATGTAAAAATGAGAACTCACAGGTAATACTAGCGGGAGGGTAAAATGGAAATTGTTTGGAAATTTCTTATAAAGCTAAACATATACCTTCCCTCTAAGAATGTTACTCCTAGGTATCTACCCAGGAGAAACAAAAACAGATGTTCACCAAGACTTATACAGAAAAAAACTCTCATAGCACCTTTATTCATGATAACCTCAAACTGGAAATAATGAAAACGTCCTGTAACAGGTGAATGAATAAACAAATTGTGGAATATCCAGAAAATGAAATACCCAGCAAACAAAGGAATGAACAGATGATACACACAGCAACATGGATGAATATCAAAATAATTGTGTTGAAGAAACCAGACAAAAAGAGTCTTCATATGAAATTCTAAGCAAGCACAATTCATCCATTGTGTTAGAAAGAAGGTCCATGGTTGCCTGGGGAAATGGAGGGTTAGAACTTTCTGAGATCCTGTACATGTTCAATATTTTAAATGGAGTGGTGATTACATGCATATATACATTTGTCAAAACATATCACCATGTACACTTAAAATGGGTACCTTTATATGTATGTAAACTATATCTCAATAGAGCTGATTTAAAATCATTACCTGTGATCGCTTTGTAACAACTGCCTATTAAAGCCAAGTCTGTGGCAGATCAAGCAGCTACTGAAATACACCATTAGGGCAGAAAGAATACAAGATTAAGGATAGGTCAGCCACCTCTCACTGCACTGGGAAGCTTAAAGAATGAAAATTGCAAAATCAGAGGCCAAGACAAAGTCAGAAGACAAGACAGTCTCTATGACAGACTAAGAGAACCTCTTCTCTCAAAGCAGCTCAACATATGCAGCCTAAAAAGTTAATTCTGTGGGTTGCAGAATTCAATGAATGTTGTAGTCATAGACTAATCAGGTCTCTTCCATGAAAGTTAGGGCACTGATGGGAAAGAGTGGGACCTTAAGAACCTGAATGAGGACATGTGTATTGGTTTGAATGAATCCAAATCCCTTGACCTTCAAATTCCATTAGCTCTCCTTGGCCAACAGCATCAGACCCTCCTCCCTTCTGAGGACAGCCCTGCACTGTGTCATGCTGGGGGAGCATGTAATGACCCTACTTTTAATATTATGTTCCGTACGATTAGTAGGGTGAGGATAAACAAAGAGACTACCCCATGCAATAGTTCAAACTATATAACCTTTTCTCAGAAAAATATTCCAGAAGGAATCTGCAGATTCTGTTTCCCAAAGTCATCCAGGGGCCCAATCTAGGGAAGCAACTCTGATTTTGCCAATAAATAGCCCCCAAAGTAGCTCCAGCCTTATACCATTTTCAGCCAGCAAAATGGGAAGAGCTGAGGAACCAGGGCAAGAGATTTCCTTCTCGATGGGTAATGCACAAGGGTCGCACATCACTTCTGCTCACATTCCACCAGTGAGAATTTAAGCTCATGGCCACACCCATCCACAGGGATGCCGGAAAATGTCGTCTCTGCCACAGGCGTTATTAATGAATTTTATCTGATTCCATTTTCATTGCTCAGTAGCCATTCCATCAGTGACTGTACATCCTTTTGTGTTCAAGAATGAATGCTTGCTCTGAGCAAACACATCTTTGCCAGTATATCTTTCCTTTGATGGCTTCTCAACAACAATAACCTGTGGTTTATTCCATAAGTTGAAACACGTTAGAAACTATACTTTTATCCAAATATGTAGTAAATCTCTTATGTTTCACAATTTGTTCAATTACTTGTTTCTTCGAAACCCTGGCAGGTGCCATTAATTCATTCCTTTTCACAGCTGATATATATATATATGTATACATATGTATGTGTGTATCTATATGTGTGTGTGTGTATCACAGTTTCTTTACTTGTCTGATGGGCATTTGTGTGGGTTCCATGTTTTTGCAACTGTGAATTGTGCTGCTATAAACAGGTGTGTGCAGTTTTTGTATAATGACTTCTTTTCCTCTGGGTGGATACCCAGTACTGGGATTCCTGGATCAAATGGTAGTTTTACTTTTAGTTCTTTAAGGACCCTCCACACTGTTTTCCATAGTGGTTGTACTAGTTTACATTCCCACAGTGACCTGGATGAGATTGGAGACTATTATTCCAAGAGAGGTAACTCAGGAACAGAAAACCAAACATCGTATGTGCTCAAAGTGGGAGCACATACTAGATGAATAAAAGTATTATCACGAGGCAATAGTCTAAGCTTGCCGCTTTGATGTTTAAAGATAAGGCTTTCTGACATCCATTCATAAATATTAACATAAACAGAAAATAAGCAGTTTTTCGTAATTGTTTTTTTAGCAAAACATGATGCCTGATTATCAACGATAGTGGAAACAACGAGTTTAATACTGTTATAGCAAAGCAAACACAACTTTGAAAAACTACTTACATCCAACGAGTCCTCCTTCAACAGGATGAGGGCCATATTCTGTGATACCAATCTGCAGGAATACCCTGAAGTGGAGGAAGAGACAATGTGTGAATTTTTCTTTCCTTCCGTGGGCTCCTTACATTCAACCTCCTTGGTTCTATCTGCCACTTTACGCCCTACCAGCTCACAGAGAGGATAGGGTAACAGTGAGGAGTAGGACAAGTACATTGATTTTGATTCTTGTAGACAGATTGAATAGAACTAGTTGGGAATGTTTTTACAACTAAAGGCTAAAATAAATACTTTCCAATTTTTGGTGGATTTTTCTGTATCTGTTATCCTTGTATATCATTAAGATAAGCTTCGGATTGTCTAAAGTGACAGTGAACACTTTAGGCAGGCAGTGGACCCCAATGGTGCGCCTAAATCAGCCCACACATGCCCACTGGGATGGCCACCACTGGGATGGCCAGCTCCCTCCCTTCCTTTAAGACAGCAGCCAGTTTTCACAACAGGTTTCAAAGGAATACACTGAGGGAGTCACTTTTCCTGTGAAAATTTAAAGTAATCCACGTTTCAAAAAAGTCTTTTTTTGGTTGTTACTATAAAAAGGCTTTAAAAAAAAAAAAAAGGCTTATTTGGAACAAAAGTACTCCTAGTTCTTAACAATTTCCTTCTCATTTTTCAGTAAAGTTATCTCTACAGGTTAAGCAAGATACTATTTTCTGCTTTCCCTCCCAGCAGAAGACCATATTTTCCAAGAAGCCTTGGGCTGTTTTCTACTCACACTTTGCCCTGGGTGAGCACTCGTGGACCAAGCCAAGCACCTCTCGGGATGCCTCCCCTCCAATCCACACCGTTGGTGGGGAGGAGAGGGCTCTAGCAACTCCAAGACCAGAGGTGTCCACCAGCGCACTGGCCTGTCTCTCAGATCACCCTGCCATCCTCTCAGTGCCTTGAGGGGTTAGCGACCACTTGTGCTTTCCACCAAACCCCAACTCAATCTCTCTCATTGAGAAAAGGCAAGAAAAAAAATCCTTCTCCACAGAAAATCGGCCCTCACAACTAGTTTTGTCTCAGCACCTTAAGGTAATGGATTAATGATTATAGAAAAGGGAAATCAATCATCAGCCTTCAAGCAAACAGGTGACAATCTCAAGGAAGGGCTTAGCTAGTACTGTTCCTAGGGCCAGGGGGAGCAAGGATTCTCCTCACAGGACAGGGAAGAAGACGTCCTTCTCACAGACGCTTCACATGGCTAGAAAAGAAGACGGCATTTACCTGAGGGACAAGCAGCAGAACTGCTGCATTTATGTGCTCAGACCTACTAGCAGGTTCTCTTTTCATCCCTAAGAAATCCTCATAACAGGCACAAAATGAAATTCAAGATAGACAAAAATTAAGACCAAGAAAACCCTGTTGTGGGTTTTTGGGGGAACGAAGGGATTGAAGGAAACAGTAAAAAAAATTTCGTTTGTTTATCTGAGAAAGTACATCCTTCCTTAGGACCACCATGTAGAACATTTTGTAAAGCACCTCCGAGATCAAATTTTAAAGGGCAAAATTACAGCTTTTCATCCAAATGTGAATTTTTTAAGGCAACATGAAAAAGACATAGCCAAGTTAACAGTTATCTCAAGGGAATCAGATTATTTCTCTTGTTAAAACAAATACATTCTTGTTTTTAAAGCCAAAACAAACTGAATAATTTTAAATCACAATACCACATGGGCAAATACCTGTTAAATCTCTAAAACAAAAAAAAAAAAAAAAAGAAGGGGGGAACAAGAAGCAATTTTCTATACATTTACAAACTAGTTCAAGTCTGTATTTTAACAACAGTGATGGATAAAAGTGAGAGCCTCTCAAAATGCCATTAAAAGCTCTGCCTAGTAGGACTAGAATAATCGAACTCTTTGTTTCCCATTAAAATTTTACAAATGCATTCTTCCTTCCTATAAGTTCTTAGATTAGGTCCAGAAGGGAGGTCTACATTTTCTTTCCACTTGCAAAGAGGGATATTGCAACTTTAATCATTTCCCTCTATGTTAGATTTACTCTTTCTTCATCCCCAGAGACTTCCAGCAACTTCATGCAATGTAGACTGTTACAAATTTAGTGTAACTAATGCAAAAAGATTTACTGGTAGTTTTTTATTTGAACAACAGCTGCAGAAGCTGGCTGTAATTTTTAAGCCCTCGCTTGCTGCTTTTATATTTTTCAATTTAAGCAAAATGCCATTTGACAACTGAAGCTACACAAAGATACGGCAAAACTCTTAAGTCTTTTTTTTCTAGCCATGGCTGGGGGAGAGAAAAAAAAAACTACTGACACTTTCATGAATTTAAATGTACAAAACCAAAGACTTCTGAGAAGAAACAGGTTAAGGGTTTTGCTGTTGTTTTTAGTTTGGATCCAGAAGTGAGATTTTGCTTAGAGAATTATCAGTCGGAGCACTCGCACTAGACAGACCAGGGAAGTTTAACCCAGTTAATTGTGGCTTAACTAATGTAGCAAATTAAATTGTGTCAATCCACATTTGGTGTGCTTGATTTCTAATGTTTTTGGATAAAATGAGATCAACTCTTGGAGAAGAGCCAGGTATAGAATGTCAGTCCACACTTGTAAATTGAGGTCTACTTCTTTAATCTCGCAATCTAACAAGACGGCCATAAAATGACTGAGAGGAGAACCTCTGGGATTTCATTTTTTACTATAGTTGAAATTAGCAGTATACTACAAAAGGGTTTATTCTACTGCCTGAATATAATCAACATTCAAAGAAACCAAAATATTACAGAGTCTATGGTACTTACAGCAGGACTTGATTTTAATACAATAAGATAATGCTTCACACTAGAAAATACTACCAAACCAAATCCCTCAGCTCTCTCAACCAAGTTTCCTCCTTAAAAACAGAGAACACTGGTTTTGATATCAAATCCAGATTTCTCTGGAGACATTTTTGAACAAGTCAGGAACAATGCATCCTTACAAACCATGTATCCTGAGATCACGAACCCACCAAGCTACCCATCACAGGATTCAACATGGTACCAACCCACAGTCAACATGTGACTGGTTCGCAACAGCTTTACAGATAATCTGGTCAGTCAGTGTCTGCACGTATGAAAACCACTGGCAGACAACAAGAATGCATGACAAAAGATGGTTTTTTTTTTTTTTTTTTTTTTTGAGATGGAGTCTTGCCCTGTTGCCCAAGCTGGAATGCAGTGGCACCATCTCGGCTCACTGCAAGCTCCGCCTCCTGGGTTCAGGCTATTCTCCTGCCTCAGCCTCCCAAGTAGCTGGGACTACAGGCGCCCGCCACCACGCCTGGCTACCCATCTAAAAGAAAAAAATTTTTTGTATTTTTTTCTTTTAGTAGAGACGTGTTATCCAGGATGGTCTCGATCTCCTGACCTCGTGATCCGCCTGCCTCTGCCTCCCAAAGTGCTGGGATTACAGGTGTGAGCCGCTGCGCCCGGCCTAAAAGATGGTCTTTTAGGCTATTCCAGGTGGGATCAAAGGAGCCCGTCCAGAGCCCATTATCATCCAGAGAACCAGGGAGCTGAGGCCTTGTCCATGGAGCACATGCCTGGGCACCTCTCCCTCGAGCCCCTTCAGGCCCTTCTCAGGAACCCTTGCCACACAGAAGAACGCGCTGCCTCAGCCTCACCTCACGGCTCCTCCCCAAGATGGGATATCCTGGCCCATTCTATTTTCAGGCATTTTTGTTTCAAACAAATTCTGAAGGCTCAAGTTTTAAACGTGTCTCATCCAGGAAGACTCCCCTGGTCCTTTACAACTCCTGTTGCTCCCTCTGAGAAATGAACACTGTGTGTTGTGGTTAACTGCTCAAGATTTTCAGCTTTCTCACATCTGTGTGACCTAGGCTAAGTTACTTCATCTCTCTGTGCCTCAGTTGTATCTTTAAAGGGGGATAATGCCTTTTAAATTCTCCGAGGGAATTAAATATAAAACATATGTAAAGGACTTAGTGCAGTATCTGGCACACAATAGATAATATTTGCTAGTAACTATTACAAAAGCCAGTCATGATTAACATCTACACTGCACAATTGGTGCTTCCTCATCTATTTCATTCTCTGACTTGTCTCATAATTAACTCATGCCCCAAGTGTGGAATGGAAGTTCCCCAAGCTTATAGTGGAGCACCTGGCAATGTCAGCTGCAGGTAATCAAGAAATACAGGACTGAATCTTCCGTGAAAAACAGCAGTAAGATTGAGAGCATTACCAGTGTTGCCACCCTCACAGTCCGGCTTCACCCGAGAATGGCAACTCACCTTCCTTTAAATGAACAAGAAAATGTACGGGCAATTACAGGAGGGGCAAGTGACATATTGAGTCACTTCCTAAAAGTAAACTTAAAAAATAATCTACATGTATCTCACATCATCCTATTGTTTACCTTAAATATACACAATAGAATTTATTAACATTTTAAAAATAAACCTCCAAGACCATAAGAAATGGTTTAAAAGTATCAAATGATGGGTAGCAAAATACAGGGAGGGTGGGGAAAAGACTTGAAATTTCAATTCAGAAATGTTTTAAGAGGAAAGCTAATGCCAACTTAATTACTTTAAAATGGAATACACACTAGGATTTTGTTCTCACTCATCCTACATCCATTACAAAAAAATTACAGACTCTGAAAACTCCACATCTACTGCATAACTATTTAATAGATATTTTATCCAGTGGTAATAAGGAAATGACCACTGCGAGATTTACCAGGGCTACATCTGAAATTTCACTTTAGACCAGCTGATGCCAAATTTTTCAGCTAAAAGAGAAAATCGCCAACTTCTCAAAACACAGCTAGTTAGCATAAATGCAAGCACAGCATTGCAGGATTCTGGCAACATGCCCATTTCAAACGACTAAAACCTATGCACAAGATGATTGTCTATCTACATAAAATTCACTGGCTCACAGGAGACACATGTCCTGGTACTTGATTTGACTAAGTGTATTTTTTTCCCAAGGTATGAACAAAATGTTAAACTTTAAAAATAAATTCTCAAACTATGAGATAGATATACTTAAAAAAAAAAAAGAAAAAGAAAAACTCTAAAAAGAGCCAACACCCCCAAACACCAAAGATAATTAACGTCACCAAATCTAAAGATGAACTCTAATGGTACATACCACTTAAGATAATGCTGTGAATTAAAAACGTAAGAGTCAACAACCATAAGGCACCCCCATTTCAGGGACATTAACATGTAAAAACAATGTGCGCCTTGGAATAGATGAAATATACTACCATTCTCCATGCTCTTTTAAATCAAATTGCAGAAAACATTTTTTGCAAAAGCTATGTGAATCCCTCTAAATAAGCCCCACATCAGAAGTCAAGAGCCCTGAAACCTAGTAGCAGTTTGGTCATTAAGTAGGGTATAGCCCTGGGAAACGTAGAATTTCCTCCTCGAGCTGTAAGACTGTTCATATGTAAAGATTTAAAAAAGAGTTTTCAGAACTCTTGCTTGAAGGTGATCTTGAAGCAAGTGCCTGGCACTTGCCAGACACTCCATTAACTTGCTGTTTCCCTTTTTTCATCTAGAAGGAGAACTGCTAAATACTTCATCTTCCCAAATATCTTCTGAATACCTTAAAACCCACACAGGATGTATGAAAATGTAAAGTATTATGGAAGACAAGTCAATAATGGTTCATACTACCAGGGGTATGAGGGCTATATGACGAGAACACAGGCTTAGAAACCCACCCTGTATCTAGAGCATGACCTCATGCTGCTGACAGCTGCCACCTGTGGTCTGACACTGATAAGTCTAATAAAATGTCTGGACGTATATGCTTTCCTGAGCTTTCTGCATCATTTGTAGGCTCAACAGATACCTTAAATCATAAAATGACATTTAAATTCTCAACATCACCCAAGGCTACAAGCTTGAGTTCCAAAGGCGAAGTGAAGAAACAATTCAGACATAGCTCTCCCAAAGAAATCAATTCTCCAGCTGTTAGCAGCTCACTTAGTAACACCCAAGACGTGTTTGAATCTGACTGATACACTAGATAAAATGCGAACAGAGAAAGCCTCCATGATAAACAGACTTTGACAAAAAGTCATCAGGTTATAAAGCATCATCTTCTAGTTGTCTTGGAGAGTACTTGCTAAGAAAGATCAGTTAAGAAATAGCATAGGTTTGGCCTGGTGCGGTGGCTCAAGCCTGTAATCCCAGCACTTTGGGAGGCCGAGACGGGAGGATCACGAGGTCAGGAGATCGAGACCATCCTGGCTAACATGGTGAAACCCCGTCTCTACTAAAAAATACAAGAAACTAGACAGGCGACGTGGCGGGCGCCTGTAGTCCCAGCTACTCGGGAGGCTGAGGCAGAAGAATGGCGTAAACCCAGGAGGCGGAGCTTGCAGTGAGCTGAGACCCGGCCACTGCACTCCAGCCTGGGCGGCAGAGCGAGACTCCGTCTCAAAAAAAGAAAAGAAATAGCAAATGATGTGAGTGGTTCTGGCACCAGAACTACACATGACTACACCCTCTTAGAAAAAAGTAAAAAATAGTAATAATCATTTTTTAAAAATTGTTTGGAATGGTATCAATTATCTCATAAGGCTCAGAGCAGCCTCATCGCATACAAGTAAAACTTTCCTTTTCAATTAATAATCCATTTGTGTTTTCTGGGTTGATTTTCAGTGCTTTTCAGTGTTTATCCCAAATTTAGCTAGATAGACTCAGGTATAACAAAATGAACATGAAAAAAAAAAAGGCTGCATGTGCTCCCAGGGGCTGGACAGTGTAGTGTGGATGAGAGGCAGTAAGAGGGAGCTGTGGCCCTTTTCCAGCCAGGGCACATCCAAGAACACACTGAAGATAGTTTAGTCTAGGACCAGCGACATGCACAGGTTATTAGGCCAGCAGGAACACTCAAGATCTGGAAAACTAAGAAAGGTTACCACTTTACAGCTAATTTTTTTTTTTTTTTGAGTAAGTCATCATTTTATTAACCCAAGATACTGTATTTTATGGCCCATCATCAAAAAACTCTATGCAGGCTATATTGTGACAGTAGGGCAAATTTGAGGTATTGTTTGCAGGTTAAAGTTATAATACAGCTCAATTTTAACTTGATCAATTACCCACTGTTTTTTCACATTGCTCTAAGAGGGTGGAAGGCATGCCACCTACATTTTAGGTAAGTATTTCAGGGTGGCAGTCGACTTAGCATGCCATCTGTGAAGAACAGGGGCCGCAGATCCATAGCAGGTGTTTTAGGCCAAACTCATATGAAAAATAACACATAAAGGGCCAATCTATATACTTATACAGAAACATAGTATACAAAAAGCAAATGTGTTATTCTTCATCTGTAAAAATGCCAGCCACATCATCAAAGCGCTGTAAGCTTGGGGTTTGTATTTTCTACTAGCAGTGATGATTCTGCACTAAAATACCATCATACTCTTCTCCAAAACCAAGCATCTGAGTGACAACCAGCACAAATCCAGGAACACAGGCCGGGCGCGGTGGCTCAAGCCTGTAATCCCAGCACTTTGGGAGGCCGAGACGGGCAGATCACAAGGTCAGGTGATCGAGACCATCCTGGCGAACACAGTGAAACCCCGTCTCTACAAAAAATACAAAAAACTAGCCGGGTGAGGTGGCAGGCGCCTGTAGTCCCAGCTACTTGGGAGGCTGAGGCAGGAGAATGGCGGGAACCCGGGAGGCGGAGCTTGCAGTGAGCTGAGATCCGGCCACTGCACTCCAGCCTGGGCGACAGAGCGAGACTCCGCCTCAAAAAAAAAAAAAAAAAAAAAAAAAACAAAAAAAAAAAAACAAAAAAAAACAAATCCAGGAACAAAACCTATGGCTGATTTTTCAGGAACTGTTTATGAATCCTATGTCACTCTCTTGTGAGCTTAACTTCAGTTGTTTGGGAGCCCAAGTTCCATTTAATTAGCTATATCCCTGACAAGAAACGATTATACGGCTTTTGTCTTTTTTTTTTTTAATTCAATTTACCCAACAAGGCAGGTATTATTTACAATTGAGGTTGTAAGACAAAGATGAAACAAAGATCAGGTTTTCAGGAAAGGGACACCACTGGATTATGTTGAGAATATTCCAAGCAGACTACTCTGAAGAGCACTACAGTCACTTGAATACAGAGGCTGTAGTAGGTTTCCTCCTAACACACAGAGCACAGACATAGAAACAGATATAGAAATAGAGTCCACTTCGGCCAGGCGCAGTGGCTCATGCCTGTAATCCCAGCACTTTGGGAGGCCAAGGAGGGTGGATCACGAGGTCAGGAGATGGAGACCATCCTGGCTAATACCGTGAAACCCCATCTGTACTAAAAATACAAAAAATTAGCTGGGTGTGGTGGCGGCGCCTGTAGTCCCAGCTACTCCGGAGGCTGAGGCAGGAGAATGGCATGAACCCAGGAGGCTGAGCTTACAGTGAGCCGAGATTGCGCCACTGCACTCCAGCCTGGATGACAGAGAGAGGCTCTATCTCGAGAAAGAAGAGAGAGGAGAAGAGAGAAGAGAAAAGTCTACTTCTAGCGAGATATTATAAGTTATGCAGTCCTTATGTGTTCATTTTACCACATATGCACCAGGTCTTGTTACACTATAATGGTGATCAAAGTACCAGACAGACCAGGCATGGTGGCTCATGCCTGTAATCCCAGCACTTTGGGAGGCCGAGGCGGGTGGATCACAAGATCAGGAGATCGAGACCATCCTGGCTAACAGGGTGAAACCCCAACTCTACTAAAAATACAAAAAATTAGCCAGGTGTGGTGGCGGGCGCCTGTAGTCCCAGCTACTCTGGAAGCTGAGGCAGGAGAATGGCATGAACCCGGGAGGCAGAGCTTGCAGTGAGTCGAGATGGCCCCACTGCACTCCAGCCTGGGCAATAGAGCAAGACTCCGTCTCAAAAAAAAAAAAAAAAAGTGCCAGATAATGTTTAAATATTTCAAATAATCAAGATTAGATTTTTAAAAAACGAGTAGCTTCAACTCCTTTTCAAACTTAAAATGTGCTCCTTTAACAATGGCATAGTTATCCTGACTTAAATTCCTTTTCTTCAAGTTTCATCTCTGTGATGCTCTGTAAGCAAGGAAGTTGTCATCGAAGCTGGGCAGGGCAAGATGCAAGGCTCTTAGAAAAGTCCATTAATGGGCAAAACTATTAAAATGGTTATAATTACATAAAATAAGGCATATTTAAACCTAGTGAAAACATGCTTCGTCTCAGACTAAAATCTTGTGAAGAAAGCAAAAAGAAAATGAAAGCTGTCACGTCTTGAATTCTATGCCCTACGTAAGTGTGTCTAAACCTTTCTAGGAACTATGATGGTTTTAATGTTTGTAACAGGAATGAGGGCATCTTCATTTGATTCGGGTCCATTTTTCTTAGCCTTGTGAATGAAGAGTCCTGTAAAACGCCATGGGTCAATGAATTTGAGAAACATTTAGACACATTTACAAGATACTCGAAAAACTAATACAAAAGGCAGCATCAGGAAATTATTTGTAAAAATCATTACCTATATTAATTGCAGTTTCTTGTTTGTCTCCTGTCAACACCCATATTTTAATTTCTGCCTTCAATAGAGTTGCGATGGTTTCTGGAACTCCTGCTTGAAGGCGATCTTCTATGGCTGTGGCTCCAAGTAGCAGTAAATTCTAGATTGAAAAAATATCCTCAGTTAAAGACTGGCACATACTTAAGAACAGCACTAAAATTCTGGCAAAGAAAGGCAATCAAACTGTTCTGAGACAGTTGTTCTATTTCCTCTATTTTACACCTATGTCTGCAGACGGCATCTGGATGGGTGGCATTTCCAAATGCCTTGCAGTGATGGACTCACTCTACAGACACAGGCCGCGCAGTATTCATCACTGATTTCTCGATACAGGAGCTTGTTAGAATAGAAACCATCTGGCAGCAGGGCAGATGGGCAGGTTATCTCAAGGACACTGACAGTACCTGAGCCCTCCCTTTCAGTCCACAAATGAGTAGCACATTATATCACATTTAACAAACGATGATGAGAACTAATTCTAGATGATACAGCAAAATAGGAATAAGAGACTTGTGGTGCTAAGGATTTAACAGTGAGAGAAAAAAAACATCCAAGTATCTTAAGATGGAGGGTAGCTATAAAACGTTGCCCCTTTTGGAGCTCTTTAAGGTCCAGGGCAGATCAGCTCACATTGAGGATGGGTGTGGATGTGTGGTTCCCTCGGGCTGCCTGTGCTGTGCCTGCTGGTCTGGCAGATTTCAGAGACTACACAAAGGGCCTGCTCCATGTACCCACATCCCAAGTCTCTCCAGGATATAGCACCTCTGCTTGGTCACAGACTGTGGGAAGATCCAGCTACCTCTTGAGCACCCACCATAGGCATGTCACCTATTTAATTACTTTTTTCTAATTCTAAAAATAATGTGGGCTATTTCCAGTAAAACAGGGCAAATAAACACCTGAATTCAGTTTTTTTCAGTTCATTTTAATTCAGTACATTAAAATGACTGAATATACATAACTGAATATAAAACTTAAACCAAAAACTGTATAAAAAAGCAGAGGAGAATTTTTTAAAACCAACAGAGGAATGAAAAAAAGTTAATAGGCGATGTTTTCAAAGTTATGGAAACTGGGCCAGACTTGGTGGCTCACACCTGTAATCCCAGCACTTTGGGATTTGGGAGGCCCAGGCATGAGGGCTACTTGAGCCCAGGAGTTTCAGAGCAGCCTGGGCAACATAGCAAGATCCCATCTCTACAAAAAAAAAAAAAGTGAAACTTAGCCAGGCATGGTAGCATGATCCTGCAGTCCCAGCTACTCGGAAGGCTGAAGTGGGAGGTTAGCATGAACCCAGGAGTTTGAGGCTGTAGTGAGCTATGACTGCACCACTACATTCTAGCCTGGGTGCTGGGTAACAGAGGGAAACTCCATCTCTATATTAAAAAAAAAAAGTGATAGAAACTGGAAATTGGATGGCCCTATGGCTGCCAACATGAAACAGAAAAAGCTGCAATCTGGCTCCCACACTTGAAGGAAACCAATAAATTGAAAGTGAGCTAATGCCTTAGGATAAACTGAAAAGAACAACAACAACAATAAAATCAAAGTAGGCAACATGGAGCAGCCATTGCAAAGCTGAAGTATCATTGAAGTCAGTTAGTGCGAGAAAGCTTAGCATTACAACATCTAACCCACCTCCACAGCATTCTGATTGCTCCTGTAACTCAACAGCGTGAGCTAATCTCATTAAGCCTAATCTTAAGCAAAGTCATTGATGCTGTTTTTGACCTCATATTTCTGAAGCTATCAATAATGTTTAGCTGAGGGTGGCTAGACCTTTCAGAGAGACCATGCAAATCAAGTGCTTCCTAAAGCAAAGAAAATGACTCAGAGCTACTGGTCCATTAAGACACAAGACAAGAGAACATCCCTACACAGTAAAAGGATTCTTGGTCAAAGACTTTGTGAAATAGGTGGTTAAGTCCTTCATGGAGCTGTGAAGACTGTATTGTGTGCGGTTACCTTCTCAATGATCTCGTAACACTCTTCCAACCGTTGAGCTCTGTCCTTCAATATGGTGCTGGCTTCCTGATAGACTTTCAGCCACTCCTCATACTCATTCTCAGAGAGATCAGCATAAGCCACACAGAGAGTCCGCAAGCCTGCAAGACAGCCACTGGTGAATGGAGGCAGGCAGAACGCGTGATCTCCTAGGGGACAGCCTGTGCTCCCTTTCCCATCAGTATGCTCAAAAAAATTGAAGAGACTCGGTACTTTAGGTCACTCTAATTCAACACTCCCACATCTACCAAGGGAAATTTAAAAACAACTCGCCTGTATTCTAATATAAACTACCTCTTCTGTAAGTCTGAGTGCACAAGAAGTCAGAATAGTGAATTCTCCGTGGCAGAGAGGTTCCGCGGCTGTGCATGATCCATGCACAGTAGGCAGGTTTCAGCAAGCAGAGGAGGTGGGAAGTGTGTTTCAAGACAGCAAGGAAAGGCCCCATGTGCTATCCCATGAAAGATCCAGGCTTTCAAGGAGCCACACCCATGCATGTGTGTCAGTGTGTACTCACATGTGCATGCATGCAGAGCCAGAGGTCAGAAAGCAGCAGTCAGCACTTCAGCATGGCTCCAGCTATCATGCTGAGTATCATGACATTCGCTAGCAGAAACACCTGACACCAGTGTCGTTTACAGCCTTCCAGAGAACTCGTTTCCTGCTCACTATGGGTTCCATGAATTATTATTTCCTTAAGTCATGGATAAGCCAGTAACATAAGGACACCAAGAGAGGAACCGGAAAATAACCACATGAGTTTTCTGAGAAGGGGACTAGTAACTAAAGGTGATTCT
The DNA here is from genome assembly GCF_007565055.1 of Rhinopithecus roxellana. Taxonomy (NCBI): domain Eukaryota; kingdom Metazoa; phylum Chordata; class Mammalia; order Primates; family Cercopithecidae; genus Rhinopithecus; species Rhinopithecus roxellana. The sequence continues at coordinate 68,582,881 of NC_044566.1, read as the reverse complement.
ACATGCTGTGCGTTGGCCTGCATCTCCCTCTGGCTCCAGTGCTGATGAGTGACAGAGGCATCTACAGGTAACCGAGTTTGGATTTGGCTATGCATCTTGTCACTGCCATGGGCACAGGAGGGGATGGGGCAGGCACTGGAAGAATGTGCTCCTGGAAATCAAGACAACATGCTTGAAAGTACAGCTCCAATGGCCAAAAACAACATTTCCAAATTCCACTTACCTTCCGTGGCAAAGTATTCCAGATGGCATAATGTTTCCTCCATATATTTTGAGTCTTTTGAAAGTCTCTCAAAAATTACATTATCCTATAAAATAGGGAAACGTTGTGACTGGCAAACCCTTCAGTAAACCTTCCAGCCAGCATGCTAAGCACGGCTTTGTTTCTGTTTATCTAACATGCATGAGAATACCCGAGTGGGTAAGTAGGAATTTAGCATTTGGCTGGGCTCAGGCATGAGCTTTGGAAAACAAATTGGGTATGAATGTGGCAACAAAACCGAAATCTGTATCTTAAAAGCCAAACAAAAATATGCTGGGGAGAACCAGAAGTACGGGAGAATCATCGGAACACAAGGGGGCCTATATTCACCAAAATTTGCAAAACTCATATCCCAAAGTTTATCAGGTGCTTGTGCAGAAGGGGAAAGGGTAAAATGCACATCCTAAGTTACTCAAATACAACCTTGCTTCCCAACACGGGAGGCAATCCTAAGCATAGAGGGCACAACCCACTGGGCGCTGAACTCAGTTCTGTTGAGAAACACACAGGTGCACAGCTCATCTGTCTACAACTATTTCCATGACTGACAAGAAGGGTTAGGGGACCAGATCCCACAGATAATCCATCAAATGTTACAAATTGCATAGTTTTAGGCTTCTAAAAAATTTTTTTTAAACTGAGTTTGGTTTTGGAGAGAATTAAATCCTATAAAAATAAAATACACCTTTGCAGCCTTTTCATATGTACCTCTTCTATACTGACAGCCCTCCTCTCTCTACCACCTCACACTGACACCTGTTGTACTCAATGTGGTACTTGGAACACAATAGCAAATGAATAAACAAAAAGTTTTAAAAATATATCATATGAGAACAAAACCTAGATGAGCTCAATTCATTTTGCCATAAACACAGAATTCTTTAGCAAGTCCAAATATAATGCCTTTAAAATTCCCATGCATTCTCTCATTTGTAAAAAGCTCTAGTCATCATGTACTCAAATAAAACCACTCTTCTTGCCACAACTGGTAAAGATTAGTAATACTGTCAACCACTAATTAATCCTAGGAGAGCTTTGTATTCTTGACATAGTCAAAATAAGTTTAATAATTCTTTCCCTCAATACATAAGACTACAATTTAACAGGATCTAGTCTTAAGATTCATAAGCAATAACATTTTTCCTTTGAAATAAATCATTTAGATTTGGCTACTAGAAGGTACACAGGACACAAAGCCTGACCTAGGAAACTGACTAAAAGGGGCAGTAATAATGCAGCTACACATGGGCATTGCCTTTGTACCTACAACACGGCTCTCTATAATGTACAAAAAAAAAAAAAAAAAAAAAAACCATAACAATTGAGAAGAAGAGGTGCTAGAGAACCAATATATATCAGAGTACTTAAGATTATCATAGGTCAACACAAATTATCTTCCCAAAGTCAAAACACAATGCTGGTAAAACTGGAGTAAGAATTCATATTCCAAGGATTTTGCATGACACATGGAGTCACTGTTTCTGAAACCAACGATTGGCTAAAAGTAAGCTTTGCACTGACCATCTGTGCCACACTGCCCTGAACCACCATTATCTTCAGTGGGCTTTTACTACGAAGTCAACTTCACAGCCCACCTGAAAGAGTCTTTCCACTCTGGACAAACAGTCAGGGAGTGATGAGGAAAGCAGTTAGGAAAGGCAGCAGATTAACAAAGCTGCCAAGAACTCTGCTGTGCACACCGCTTCTCCGATACTTACAGCCCCTTTACAGTAGAGTCGAAGTCGTCCTGAAGGAGTTCGGACAATTACAGACATTCTTTTTCTGTCACTGGGGGAGTGAAAAAAATAAAGTCTTCACTGGTCTGTTTACAGGATGCACGTCCCCCAGCTGAACACCAGTCAAAACAAAAGATGGTCTGGGGTTCCTAAAAATGGCCAAGGTCTATCTTTCCCTGCCTTTTTCTTCAAAGTAGGGCCTGTGTATCTCCTACTCTTTTTATTTACATCTAATGAACATATGCCTATTTCTTTCCCTGCCATGAAAATGGACTAGCACCGCTATTTGCAGTAGGAAAAACAGAAAAGGAGAATTCTAGCACTGACAGTCCACATCCGATTGACTTCTGCCTCTACTCTCTAAAAATATTCTTTATTTTCCACCTCTAAGCTATCAAGTAACGTGCCTAGTAGGTACAAAAGTGGGAGACTCGGTATAGATCCACTTAACTCAGAAGCTCCTCCCTGTGTCATCTTTTAACTGGAGTAAAAGAAATCACAAATCCACAGAACACTCCCAACTCAGCACCAAGGAACTCTCTCCCTGCTCACCACAGCATCTACACTTCCTCACACGGTCTTTCCTCCTGGCCCATCCTCACCCACCGAGTCCTCAGTGAGTCTCCACCGCCTATGAATTCTTCTTACTGCTCTCCATCCACCTGTGCAGCCTCGCCTCATCTCCCACCAACACTCCCACGCACGACCACCAGGCTTTGAGCACACACAGGACTCACCATTCTCCTCTTCTACACATTCTGATCCTCCTTTGCCAACAACATTTCAACCTCCTGAAGCACACTCCAACTACAGGAGGCCCTACACCCCCCATCTCTGTGGCCTTTCAGTGTGGTGGTTCCCAATGGACTGTAAGTCTCTAAGAGTGGGGGAGAGGCTCTCTTCAGTTCTGGATAAATGCCCGCATCCTAACCCATAGCGCTCTAGCTGACCTGGATTTGCTTTCTCTGTCAACCGTCTTACAGGTAGGCACTCCTGGCAGTACTCAAAACCCATGTTTCAGTTTCTCAATGTGTAAAGCAACTACTTCAAGGGAGTATTATCAAGATTAACTGGCACTGGAAAAGAGATGAGTCCATGAAAAACAAATAGACTCACCACTATAACCACAAATTATCTTTCTGCTCCTTCTTATTCTCCCATAAATACATTTTAATACATCCTTGTGTCTCTATCCATAGTCACCTGTTTTTATCTAACTCTCTTTTCTCCTCCTCCTTGCCTGTCCAATAACTGCTGGTCCCAGTTAATGCAGTCACAGGGCACTGCAGTTTCCAACAAAAGATGGGGCACGAAACAGTCTGGAGAGATGCCTAGCACGTCGCTCACCTCCACACGCAGGGACAGTGTCACCACTTCCTACATGAGCCACCACCGTCATCAACCATCCCTCCTCCCCTCCCCATGGTTCCAAGTCCAAGCCTGCAGTCCTAAAACTAAAGACTAGGGCTGGAAAGTATTTCCTATATAAAGATACAAAACTAATCCTTATTTAAAAATAGCTTACAAAATAGAGCAAACAATTTGTGAATCATTTAACAAAGGTTATTGAAAACTCCACCTAATTTTAATTATAGGAAAAGATGCTTTTGAGATAGCAACAGAACTTTGCTTTAGTACTGACAATTCCATGTTAAAAAGAGGCAAAGAAACAAAAAATTAAGATGTTTCCTTATAACAATGAATGTTCTATGTGAACAAAAAAAGTCCAACAAATAATCCTGGGTCTTACTTTTCAAAATTGTACTGGGGAAGAATGCTTCCGAGTAAGTCCAGGAAAACTGCCCTACGTGGACCCAGCCTCTAATGAGATAAACTGATTTCATCTGTCATCATTTGTCAGTTTCTCAGATCTCCAGAGGAGCGCTCAGATGGAGTAAGAGGAATGACCTCATGGGACTTGGGAAACGCCAATGAAAATAATGCCCTCATCACATGCGCCAAACTATTCAGACATGTCTGCAGCTGCTGATGCAAGAACATCAGGCTCTGGCAATCTAAAGAAAAAGGAGGACATGGAAGGAGAGCATTTCTCTTGAGTAAAACAAAGAAAAATAACCTGCTTCACTTTCCTTAATGAAAGTCACAAATTCCAAGGAGAAGAGAGTTTATGGAGATACATTTATTATATTTAATACTTAAGTACTATATTGGATCATACCATACAATCATGTAAACACTCTGATGAAGTTGGTAAATAAATTATTTTCTTTCAAATGTATGAAAGAGAAACATACCTAGAAAATTCCAGGACATTAAGGATTCCGAACGTTTGTTCCTGTCCCATCTAAACGAAGAAAAATAGGCTCTTACCCAAGGTGCAGAGTATTAAAATCTGAAAGCAATTGTCTCCAAAACATAAACAGACGTAGGCTCTCTCTCTTCCCACCTCCTAGCCCTTTGCAACATGTACTGTTTTCTCACAAGTCTGGTGGGGTCAGAGCTCCCTCTTCTGGTGGAAGCTTCTCATGTTTCTTCAGTGCTATGGCTGTCCTAACAGGTGACTGGTGTAGACACTTCCAAGAGATGGAGATAAAGGACACCAGCTGCACAGGTCCGTCAGAAACCTTTGGCCCAGTTATGCTTCTGAATTCAGGATTTTACAAATTTTATAAAAATATACGCATATTCTAGACCATCTACCATAATGTCCCCAGCAAGGTCTGGGGTAACATGCTGTTATACAACACATCCACGTTCTCCAGCAAAATGTATGCATATCACAGGAAGTGAGATTCATAAAGATCATAAACAGCCTCATTGCTTCTGATTAGGTTTTGCTGCCAAATAACTATTCACCAAGCTTAGGAAAAAATCTTTTGGAATTCAAAGGCATTTGGGTTTTGAATTTGCAGATAAAGAGATGGTGAATCCGTACCTGGTCTCAGAACAATCAATCAAACGCTCTTTTTCTTTGGGTTCTTTCAAGTTAGAATGTCAATATTCACAATTTTTTCCCATCTAAAAATTCCAGATGGTGTGTACACTATTTTCAAATTTTTAATCTAATCTTTCCATTTCCCCAGCACTTCACAGTGGAAAGAATGTGGCCTTTGGCATCCAATACATGTGAGTTTGAATCCAGTTTCTGCCTCTAAGTGTGTGACTTTCTTATGCATGGCAAAAGCATTTGTCTTTTAGGGCTCAGAGAAGTAATCAATGAAGTAACACATTCAAATTACCAAGTAGATGACGGAATCATGATCTTCACACCCACAACTCTCCACTTCTTCTCTTTGCAGCCCACAAAACAACTCATGATCCACTTCACCCAGCCTTCCTCAATCTTTATTCACCTCTTCGGAACCATGAATTCCCAGTTCCCTTTCTCCACAGACTGTCCCAACTTTTCATCATGTCCCCATTCAGAAGACACCCAGTGCTACCACCACCACCCAGCACCAGGGCTGCCACTCCCAGGGGCCACCTCCTCTCTGCACCACAGTTATACCAACCACCTCCAGATGTAGCCCATGGACGTGGCTGTTCTGACTATTGGTGAGGACACTTCATGTAAATATGTAGGAATTTGAGAATTTGTTCCTGACTTGGTAGTACAGCAGTAAGTTTTTTCTTTTACTTATATGCAAAACCTGTAATTTGAGAATTGGCGGTTTGATGAATGGTTGAAAGGGACTCTTTTTATTATTGTTATTTACGAGTCCTAACTAATCAGGTAGTCTTTTGTGACCCCCAGAAATATGACCTTAAAACTGTAATGAGGTAACAAAGAGGGGTCAATGCAGCATATAACACCAGGAGGACGACACCAATAGGCTCTCTAGGTTCCACATTTACCTGGCATTGTGAGTGAAGTGGTGCGCACCTGTTCTCTTCTGCCTCTCACCTATGATCCAAGCCCCCAACTCCCAACCTCGATTTTTGCAATGCAGAGACATGCAGCAGCACCCACACAACTGAAAATCCTACGGCTAAGATTAAAATTCTCCTCCAACTGAAGGGGAGAAAAGACCTCATTTTTAAAAAGCTTCTGTAAGTGAAATTCTATATTCAATCAGTACTTCATTCTACTTTTAATGATGGTACCTTTCCCTAAGCTCAATTCCCTCTGTTGACTAAAATAAGCATAGTAAAAGTAAACATGACCACATGATCTCATCTCTGTACTCCATAAGAAACTGAAGATGCCAATAAATGGGTACTTTGTATAAGATATGATATTTTATAGGTTTTGCATATAACTAAAAGAAAAAACTTACTACAGTACTCCCAAGTCAGGAACAATATCAAGTTATTATACCATTTGGAAGTGAATTTCAAATGCATTAAAGGTCTATGGATTTAAGGATGCATCCACAAAGCCAAAAACTATAATCCCTGAGTCTTCCCCAAATGGAGGGGTAGGGAAAGGCAAGGGATGGCAGGGACTAGCCCCAGACCCTCATCATCAATCCAGACAATAAGAAAACAGCCCTTCTAACTGGTTATCACGAAAAACACCACTGCCTCACCAGTCGTAACCACCATTTTCCCCTAATGCCCATTCCAAAGGTCTGTATTTGATCTTCTTGTTGATATAATTATTTTTCTATCACTAAATTTCTCCCTTTGGCCTGTAGGTACGGAAACTCAGAAGAAAATCAGAAAATACGTAAACCCCTTGACTTCAGTTGCAGGGGGGATCCCTCATACAGATAAAAGACATCAAAGCCGGACACAGTGGCTCACGCCTGTAATCCCAGCACTTTGGGAGGCCAAGGCGGGTGGATCACTTGAGGTCAGGAGTTTGAGACCAGCCTGGTCAACATGGCAAAACCTCGTCTCTGCTATAAATACAAAAACTAGTCAGGTGTGGTGGCACGTGCCTGTAGTCAGTCCCAGCTGCTCGGGAGGCAGAGGCAGGAAAATTGCTTGAACCTGGAAGGCAGAAGTTTTAGTGAGCCGAGATTGCACCACTGCACTCCAGCCTGGGCAACACAGTGAGACTACGTCTCAAAAAAAAAAAAAAGAGACAGATCTTAACTCTGACTCCTCTCCCAGCTGAAGAGACTTCTGAGGCCCAGTGGACTGTGAGGCTCCACTGAGTAAGAACTCTTGGGCTCTGAGGCTACAGAGAGATGTAGAACCTGCCCTCAAAGACAAGTGGGCTGCTAAGTTATTTTCCCAATTATTATAGAACAAAGAGTAGACTTGTGAAGTTCTTTGCTACAAATAATTTCACATCAGTGTATGAAAGACACGTGGAAAAGCATCCTTAAGGGCGAAACAGTACTGCAATGCAAAACAACTCAAACAAGCTAGTATCATCCTATTAACTCCAGTTTTTCACAGGTCTGATTTTTCACCACAAGAGACGTTTAGCTATCACTTACAACCGACATGCCATTTCACATGCACAATCTTCACAAAAGTAGGTGATCTGAAACGTGCATACGCATGTTACTCACCGCTTCTATGATGACTGAGAATGGTGTTCTGGCTGTGAAGACAAAGCCCAGCTTTTTAGCTCCTTTCACCAAAGCAGCTTCATCTGTCAATTGGGAGTTGGTGAAACATTGACATATCACTGGTAATGACAGAATTCTGTTCAGTGTCACTTTTCAAATTGACAAAACCCACTCTACTGAAGGAGGCCTGGTGTCATCTGCGCAGTAGTAAGGACTCGGGGTAGAGAAACACTTGCTCTTCCTACCACCAGGTTCTGAAATGAGCACTTCTGTTAGGTGGAGGGCTTGGATCTATGCTAATTCACCAGGACAAGAATGATTTCTATTCTTGCTACTCTCGCTTGGGATCAAGTTCTCTCCAATAAACCTAAGTAATAGTCCCACGACTCCCACCAAACATCTCCTCTGAGCACGGCGGTATTTTAGTTGTGCTGTGGGATTCCCAAGCCCCAGAAAGTGGGTAAAGAGAACCCCCATGCACAGCTTCCCCAGCAGGTGGAGAATCTGAGGTGGAGAGGACGAGGAAGAAGCCAGCTGTGTTTTCTTCAGAGCTCTGTCAGGCCCAATCACCACCGCCGGGAAACGCAACATAACCGGGGTCCTCCCTTTGCTGTTAAAAAGGGGTTATGAGAATCAGGAGAGCCCACCCCGGGCTCTCTACGGCTTTGCACCTGTAGCCACAGCCTGGCCTCAGGACGAGGCCAACAGAAGACAGCTGGGTCTATGGGGCGGACTACATGGCAGCATCTCCAAGAATAACTCCAACACCCAGTCTCCTGAGAAGGGGCCAGCAGGGGACACCCGGCCAGAACCCTCACCTGGGGATGAGGCCTGGTAGATGATGTTATCTCCATCCTTCTCAGGAACAACCGTGTGGCACACGGCCAGAAGGGTGAGGAACTCCTGAATGCAAGGGGCTGTGGGCTGCAAACGTGAGGCGGGATTAGTGTCAGTCACAACACCTTCAACAGGCACCAGGGCTCACACAAGCAGATCCCCACCTAACATCCGGTCATCCTGCTGCTCCCTGTAGGACAGGGTAGAGGTCCTTAATATGGACCTCAAGAGCCCCCTCCTACCGCTCTGGAGTCCCCAAGCCGGTTCTCGCGCGCACTAATCCCTGGGTTTCTCTTGGGATGCAGCTCCTGCGCTGTAGCTCAAGAGACGGGGAGAGAAAAGACGAAGAGCCTTCCTGTACTTCAGCACACCCTGCCTGCCCAGGAGCCTCGGCCTTGCCCACGTGCTTCCATTTACCCATGTGCTTCCATTTACCCATGTGCTTCCATTTGCCCACGTGCTTCCATTTGCCCACGTGCTTCCATTTGCCCACGTGCTTCCATTTACCCACGTGCTTCCATTTGGCCACGTGCTTCCATTTACCCACGTGTTTCCATTTACCCACGTGCTTCCATTTACCCACGTGCTTCCATTTGGCCATGTGCTTCCATTTACCCACGTGCTTCCATTTACCCACGTGCTTCCATTTACCCATGTGCTTCCATTTGCCCAAGTGCTTCCACCTCTCCATGTGCTCCCACTTCACCACGTGCTTCCACTTGCTCCTCTGCTTCCACCTCCCCTGTGCTTCTGCTTCACCCACGTCCTTCCGCCTCACTCCCGCAAGATCCTCCGGAAGTGTGTGTTCTGCCTCCCCCACCGCTGTACCTCAGGCCCCATAAACAGAAGATTCTGTCTCCAGGCTCCCATCCCCTCCCCGACATCTGTTCTATGCAGTGTCCATTCTGTAAGTTTATAATCTCTCAACACCTGTAAAGCAGTGCATCTCTCACCCATTACTCTTGAACAGCAACAAAAAACCAGAATTGCCCTGGATATGTATTTAATAAAATTCTCTTATTCTCTCTGGGAAAAAACGTATACTTTTTTACTGGTATTAGAGCACTTTTATAACTAGTGGGAAAATAATGCTGTCTTCCCATCTAAGAAAACAGTGTGTCTTCCTATGTATTAAAAGCTTCTAAATATTCTAAATATAAGACCTAGCATATGTCTATTAATTATTTTATTTGCTCAAAAATTATTTTGGTGACCATTGTACATGAAGTACTGTGTAAGGCATTTTATCTATTGCCTTTTATATTATGAATGGAATCTCATTTCCATTACATTTTACAGTAGTTTCTTGTTGGGATGTAAGCAGAAACGTTGATTTTTGTAAGTTAATATCCAATGGTCACTGAGCTCCTACTCGTTCTCTGAATTGCCGTTGACTATCCTAGGTTTTCAATGTCGACAATTATTTCACCCACAAATGAGAAGTTTTCCCTTTTCCTCCCAATATACAAACTTTCAATTTTCACCTGTCTGCATGAGCTAGCACTTCCAGAATTATGTTCAAGGCAGGGGTGATAACCAAGCTGCCTTTTCCTGCGGTTATTTTAACATCAGTGTCTCTAATGCATCCCTTTTAAATAGGCAACTGGCTATAAACTTGAGACAGATTTATATCATCGTATGAAGGAAGCAGCTATGTGCTTCCTCTTTTTCTAGTTTTCTGTTTTTTCAGTCATAAATGAATGACGACTTCCACAAGAATATTTTTAGTTTCTTCTCTGTCTTATGAATGTGACTTAAGAGGAATTTCATGGAATCAAGTCACAACCATTCACATGGCTACTTCTGATCATGAAAAGAAAAGGCACATTAAATTATAGTTCAGTGAAGTCATGAGCTTAAGGAATGTACACGTTCCTCAAGGCCTGAGTTGCAAAAATGGTAAGACATTTTCCCCAAAAGCGCTTTCTGTGAGAATTTAGCTTCAATCCAAGGTTGCCTTCCCCGTACCTGAGAACTATCCAATTCTGAACATGACCTTGTCCCATAATGAAGCAACATAAAAAGGGTCTTAGATTTTACAAATAAGTAAACCTAGTAGTGAAATATTTTCTAAGAGTTAAAAAGACTTACACACACACACAGAGCCTTCTACCGCAAATGGGAAGCCAGACAAAATCCACGAAGATCTTTTGCTAATCCTAAAATAAAATTAACCTATCATTGGTTTTCTTCCTACTGCATTCTATAATAAATTAGGGAGAAGAGACAAAATTAATCTGAAGCCTATGGATGCTTAGTCGTGTGTGTGTGTGTGTGTGTGTTGTGTGCGTGTCTTCTTAGATGTTAAACATTTGTATTGTGGTAAACTATACATGTAATATCTATCATTTAACCATTTGTAAGTATAAAATTCAATGACATTTTAAACACATTCAACAATGCTCCACAGCCATCACCACTATCTATAAACAAAACTTCATCTTCCCCAGCAGAAACTCTATACCCATTAAACAATAACTCTCCATTCTCTCTTCTCTCTACCCCCCAGTAACCTCTGTTTTGTTTTCTGTGTCTATGAATTTGCCTATTGTATGTACCTCATAGAAACAGAATCATACAATGTTTTTCCTTCAGTTAACAGCTTGTAATATGTACAAAATGCCATATATCTAGAAATGAATATTTTCTATTTATTTGGTGCATTTAAAATAGCAGAAAATGATACGTCTGAATTGTTTTGCAAGCGAAATTGCAGCTACAAATTATCCAAATCATATACATATATAAATGATTTCTTCTTGAAGACTCAAGCTCAGAAGTCTTAGGCATAATGATTCGACAGAAAGTTGTATCTTCTTCCTTGTGAACCTTCGGAAATTTATCCCACACACTGGGTTAGCAATGTAAGCAGGTGGTTGCATAAACTGTCCCCCGAAATTTCTCACAGGTTGATTCTCTAAGAGCCAAATTCCATCTTGGCTATCAGCCCACACAAAGCTTAACACAGTCCTAAAGGACCCAGAAAATGTGAAATGATGATATAGGAAAAGAGAAAATTATGTAACAAATGCAAGTATTCCCTTGGGAGGAAAGTAAGGGTTTTCTTGGACCAAATGCTTTAATTTTAGTCAATAGTCCCAAGACAATATAGATGAGAATGTGGGGCATGTGCAGCCACAAATCCTCAAATACTTCTTCCCTCTCCACAAACATATTTTCACAAAATGAACAAGTAATCTAATAGGCCCTGGTTTTAAACTGCTTAAAAACATCCAATGGGTACATTTAATTCAACCCCACATCTCCCCAAAGAAAAATATTGCAGCCTATTCTATGGTCTTCATTATTATGGTGGAGCTAGAAGTTAAATGTCAAAGAGTTTAGTTAACACAGTAGCTAAGATGAAGGGTACCTCAGAAGGCCTCAAGGATCCAAGAAAGCTTAAAAATGGTACACATAGGCTAGGAGGCTTTTACTAAAAATTAGAAAATAAATTCCCAAACCAATCAATCAATTCCTCATTATGCCTGTACTGAAACTCTATGAGTATCCAGATTATTAAAATGCCCTTGAAGTCTCTGTGTTTGGATGGTCATCACAATGTTCCCACGGCAGGGCTTCCTTTTCACAGGGGTTGCACCTGTCCCTACTCTCAATGACTTTGCCACTAAACTAAAAGGAAATTTGGCTCAGGCGGGCAGACGACGAGGAGGAAAGGAAAGAAGAAGAAAGATCACTAACTTATATAAACAGTAGGATTTCTTCCTAAAGTGCTTTCCACTCACCATGGCCACCAAGGAGGAGTCAGGAAAAAAGCAGTGGGCAGGGGAAGGCAATGGGAGAGGTAGTAGCTGTGCTCAGATCTCCATTCAAACATCAGCGGAGGACAGGCTCACGAAGAGTGTGGGATGGACAGTCAAACCCCCAAACCCGCACAGGGACCCAGAACGTCAGTCCCGGGCCAGCTTCGGAGAGAACACCAGTGAGAGTCAGAAATTAACCGAGCCAAGCATTGAAATCTTTCAAACACTAGGATCCCAGAAGCATGTAGGGGGCCCCCAAAGAAGTAAAGATTTGCCTCAGGCCACTGGGTTTCTACGGCATCCCACCTTTATGTCAGTGCAAATACCATTCTGTGTGGGTGGCCACACTGCTCACATGTCAACAGTGATGGTAGCCATGACAGTCACCAAAGAGAATGGGATTCCTCTCTGTCTACACAAACCAAAATCACCTCCTCAGTTGCACCTTACCTATCCTGCAAAACCGTACTATGACTCCTAAGAATTTCCCACGTCTGCTTCCCCAGTGAACAGGAATCCCTCGGGTATTTTTTATTCATCTCTTCCCCTAGTACCGACAGCAAGGTATTTCATAGAAATGAGGTCCTGAAACTGTTTGCGAAATGAGTGAATAAATAAATGAGTCTCTGATGTAAATGGGGATCCAACAGTTTGCTGCTATTCCTAGCCCAATACTGGAATTCTGTGATGTTCCATACACTGTGCTCATCTTATTTCCTTTGCTACTTTCTCCTTGTTGATCTAAGAAAGCAAACTCGTGAAACTGGACCAAGAGCAGTCTCCAGAGCTCCTATGTCACCCTTCCACTTTCTCCTTTTCCATTCACCATCCCAACTTGAACAGATATATTCAGTTGCCCACCTGTGTGGTTACCCTCGACCTGAATACTATTTGAAAACACTTGTTTCCTCTCAAGTGCTGAAAGTATACTTGTTTCTTTGACATCTTTGATTAAAACCACCTTCCTGCAGAGATGATTCTTCAGAGGCACCACTCTTCTGCTTGGAGAACCTCTAGACTAGTAGCTGGATCTACCTCTAAGATCAGAATCCAAGAAACGATTCTGTAGCTGTCTGTGACTGAAACAGAACATAGACTCCAGCAGCATCCTCTGTGGGCTTGGACCACTTCACCAGCCTCACCAAGAACTGAGTGGGGATAGCAGCATCACAGCCTGTGGGTGTGCACGCCATATACACCCACATTTCAGAAGTGCTGGCAACAAATGGGTACTAACTGTGATAGAGGAAAGTAGGATTTCCTCATGAAAACTTAGAAAAATCTTAAATATATCTGTCTCCTAAAATTTCAGAAATTTGGAAAGATAAAGTTTTAATTTTGCTCATGTTTACCGAATTTTAAATCTAGACATTTTTTCAGAAAAAAAAAAACCATATGATATCTAATTTATACTGACTTAACTAGTTGTGAAATGCTTTGATCAGTGAATAATTTTCTAAGTTGGCATTTTTCAGAGTAGCCTTTAAAATAACAGTGAATTACCCTTCTAGACATCGGCTTAGGCAAGGATTTCATGACAAAGAATCCAAAAGCAAATGCAATAAAAACAAAGATAAACAGCTGGGACCTAATTAAACTAAAGAGTTTTTGCACAGCAAAAGGAACAGTCAGCAGAGCAAACAGACAACCCACAGAGTGGGAGAAAATCTTCACAATCTATACATCTGACAAAGGACTAATATCCAGAAACTACAACAAACTCAAACAAATTAGTAAGAAAGAAAAACAAACAATCCCATCAAGAAGTGGGCTAAGAAAATGAATAGACAATTCTGAAAAGAAGATATACAAGTGGCCAGCAAACATATGACAAAATGCTCAGCATCACTAATGATCAGGGAAATGTGAATGAAAACCACAATGCGACACCACCTCACTCCTGCAAGGATGGCCATAATCAAAAACTCAAACACAGTAGATGTTGGCCTGGATGCGGTGGTCAGGAACACGTCCACACTGCAGGTGGGAGTGCAAACTAGAACAGCCACTATGGAAAACAGTGTGGAGATTCCTTAAAGAACTAAAAGTAGAACTACCATTCGATCCAGCAATCCCACTACTAGGTATCTTCCCAGAGGAAAAAATACTTGCACACATGTTTACAGCAGTAAAATTCACAACTGTGTATTGTGGAACCAACCCAAATGCCCATCAATCAATGAGTGGATAAAGAAATTATGATATATACATATATAAGATATACATACACACACACACACACACACACACACACACACACACATAGAGATGATGGAATACCTCTTAGCCATAAAAAGGAACAAATTAACAGCATTTGCAGTGACCTGGATGAGACTGGAAACTATTATTCTAAGTGAAGTAACTCAGGAATGGAAAACCAAACATCATATGTTCTCACTGATATGTGGGAGCTAAACTATGAGGACGCAAAGGCATAAGAATGACACAGTGGACTATGGGGACTTTGGGGAAAGGGTGAGAGGGAGGCGAGGGATAAAAGACTACAAATATGGTGCAGTGTATATTGCTCAGGTGATGGGTGCACCAAAATCTCACAAATCACCACTAAAGAACTTACTCATGTAACCAAATACCACCTGTTCCCCAATAACTTATAGAAAAATTAAAAATACATACATAAATAAATAAAATAACAGTGAATTGATGTGATTCTGCAGTTAATACTGATTTGAAGTGGTGTGATGTCATAGTTAAAAATCTAACAGACTGAGGTTTAAGGCTCATTTCTACATTTATGTGCTGGGCAACTATTTGCCAATTTAATCTTTTATTTAACTTCCTTGTCACCTCTCAGATGTGATTCAGATGTTGACTAAAATGTTGAAGTAAATATATGTTAGTTGCCTGGCACACAGTAGAATGCAATAAATGCTACCTGTTATTATATATCTTGCTTTTGTTTCCTAAAGTATCCTAGTCAAAGGACATGCAGTTACACTTGGCCTCTTAGATTCACAACTGTGACGAAATAGTACTGCAGAAATCTTACAAAGCAACAGCAATTGGAACTGTTACAGAATTCTGTGGTAAGGCTTGTCTTGATCTTGGTGTGCTACTTTACAAAGTCATCATGTATTTAAATACACTAATTCATGCACAGTGTTCACCACAAAGCATCTCAGATCACTTCTCAGAAGGACTCACACCATCAAATTGAGACTTTTCCCAGCCTCTAAAACTGCAACTTGCAAAATACTACACGCATATCTACAAGAAAGGTGCATAGTAAGCTGTTTGCTGTCTTCAAAGTAAAACAGAGCACTTACATGGCGATCCTCAATGTTCTTCAACAGCCTGGGGTCATCAAAGTCACAGGAATCACTACAGGGAGGAGGCATCCGACTGTAAGAGAGAACAGAGAAAATGTATCCAATTGAAAAGTTTCTGTTAAGTTAACCCAAACCTGGAAGGAATCTGCCTTCCAGAAGAACCACACCTAAAGTCCTGTAGGAATTCACATTAAACTTTCAAAGGCTTGGAATTCTGTATTATTATTTCAAACCTGAAAACAATTAATCCTGGAGTTTACTATAAATAAAATATTTCACGAGTTACTGTAAAGAACAACAGTTACGAGGAACAATAGTTACAAGGAGAAGAAACAGAAGCCAGGGATCAAGACTATGACTGTCATTTCAGTTGGCCCCTGAGTCACTTCTACCAGAGAGAACTTCCAAGAGTGTCCACTCAAAGCAAACAAAACAAGAGGAAGTACTGCACTGTATACATGCAACCATTTATGGCCAGAGCTCATATGTAGGAGAGAGAAGACAACAAATAATTACAAGAAAGGAAACGATATGATAGCTGTGAGCTATCACACTGAAGAAAATGTGAAGAACCAACTGTATATTCATTTATCTCCACTCCCTCCTGAATTTTTTTTTTTTTTTTTTTTTTTTGCAATGAAGTTTCACTCTTGTTGCCCAGGCTGGAGTGCAGTGGCGTGATCTCGGCTCACTGCAACCTCCACCTTGCACGTTCAAGCAATTCTCCTGCCTCAGTCTCCCAAGTAGCCGGGATTACAGATGCCCACCATCACACCTGGCTAATTTTGTATTTTTAGTAGAGACAGGGTTTTGCCATGTTGGTCAGGCTGGTTTCAAACTCCTGACCTCATGCGATCCACCTGCCTCGGCCTCCCAAAGTGCTGGGATTACAGGCATGAGCCACTGCATCTGGCCCCCTCCTGAAATTTCATCACTGTCAAGACAAAGACAATGAAAGAAGACATGACAGCAGAGTGTATGTCAGTCTTAACTCGAAATAGGTATCAAAGTGTAGTACAGCACAGAAAACAGCAACCAACAGCTTGCAGGGGGGAGCACCTATAATGCAAGCTGATGCCCTCAACAGAGTGCTGGGAAGGTGGAACAAATGGCAGTACAAGGCATCTGTGAGGTACAGGGAAGGAGGAAGACAGCATAGCTTCCATGTCCACTTGTGAAACACTTCAAGACCTGTGAGGTACAGGGAAAGAGGAAGACAGCATAGCTTCCACGTCCACTTGTGAAACACTTCAAGAATCCTCTCATATCCCATGCAGCCAGACAACTGAACCTTCCACAGCCAGAAAAAAAAAAAAAAAAAAGCTTATCTTTTACAGAAATTAAACCAGAGTAGTCCTGAGCCCAGGGACACTGGGCACACAGGCACACATGTGCATAGGCTGGGGCAACCTTCCAAAACAGCGTTTTAAATGAAATTCTATATATGCTGAAAGGTAACAATCACTGGCCCGCTGCCTCCACACAGCTTCCAAAAACAGTTACACCAAATTTATAGCCCTTGGCAGGAAACCAGAAAGTTCTTTTTATGAAAAGAAAGCTGACTGGCTGACAAGAAAGACCCACAGACACTGACATCCAGGGATCCCTTAATACAATCATGGGTCCTGGCTGATCATTCTCTGGGAAGGCAATCAGTCATCAACCACAGGGTCCCCACTCCACACACAGCCCTAGCAATCAGGTTTCTTTTTTTTTTTTGAGACGGAGTCTCGCTCTGTCACCCAAGCTGGAGTGCACTGGCCAGATCTCAGCTCACTGCAAGCTCCGCCTCCCGGGTTCACGCTATTCTCCTGCCTCAGCCTCCCGAGTAGCTGGGACTACAGGCGCCCGCCTCGTCGCCCGGCTAGTTTTTTGTATTTTTAAGTAGAGACAGGGTTTCACCGTATTAGCCAGGATGGTCTCGATCTCCTGACCTCGTGATCCGCCCGTCTCGGCCTCCCAAAGTGCTGGGATTACAGGCTTGAGCCACCGCGCCCGGCCAGCATCACTCTTTATAAGGGAAACAAATCAAAACTACAATAAGGTACCACTTCATACCCATTAGGATGGCTATTATAAAACAAACAAAACCTGAAAAATCACGTGTTGGCAAGGATGTGGAGAAAGTGAAACCCTTGTGCATTGCTGGCAGGAATGTCAAATGGTGGCTCTGCTATGGAAAACAGCAAGGTTTTTCCTCAAAAAGTTAAACCCAGAATTACCATATGACCCAGTGATTCCATGTTTAGGTATATACCCCCAAGAATGGAAAGGGGGGACTGAAACAGATACCCGTATATCAATGTTCACAGCAGCCAAAAGGTAGAAGCGACACAAATGCCCATGAACAGATGACGGGATAAACAACACGTGGCACATACATGCAATTGAACATTACTCAACCTTCCAAAGGGAAACGATTCTGACACATTCTACAACATGGATGAACCCTGAAGACACGCTAAGGGAAAGACGCCAAACACAAAAACACAAATACTGTACCATTTCACTTGTATGAGGTACCTAGAACAGGCACAATCATAGAGACGGAAAATAGAATGGTGGTTACTAGGGTCTGGAGGCAGGCAGCAATGAAGAATTTTTGTTGAATAGATAGGGTTTCAGATGAAAAAGTTCTAGAAATGAATGGTGCAGATGGCTGCAAAACACTCTGAATATACTTAGTGCAACTGAATTGTACATTTAAAAGAGTCAAATGATAAATATTATGTTACACATATTTTACACAAAAAGAAATAAAAATATATGAGCACACAGTTAATGATCACCAGGTTTTTGAAGAAAGCCTATAGAAAATAAATCAAAACACCAGGGGTGAGCGGTAAGGACGGTGGGAGAGGAGAGCAGAGAAAACACAGAATGCAAAAGCAACGGCAGGGGAATGCTTTCGAAAACCGAAAGTGAGATCATACGAAAAACTCATGACAAAGGATAGAAGACCAAGGTGAAAAAAATACCAGGAAGTAAAACAAAAAAAAAACAAATATGGAAAATGAGAGAGAACGATAACAAAATTGGAGGATCAACCCAAGAGATTCAATATCTGACTATCAAGAGATGCAGAGGGAACAGGGAAGCTGGAGAGGAGGAAAATTATCATAGAAATAATACAAAGACACTGCTGAGAATCTAGAAGAGGAAATTCAGAGACAGAAATGGCTCACTAGTGGTCCACTGAATGTCCAAAATAATGGAAAAAATTCACTTTGGGAGGCCGAGGTGGGCAGATCACAAGGTCAGGAGATCAAGACCATCCTGGCTAACACGGTGAAACCCCATTTCTACTAAAAATACAAAAAATTAGCCGGGCTCGGTGGCAGACGCCTGTAGTCCCAGCTACTCGGGAGGCTGAGGCAGGAGAATGGCGTAAACCCAGGAGGCAGAGCTTGCAGTGAGCTGAGACGACGCCACTGCACTCCAGCCTGGGTGACAGAGCAAGACTCCATCTCAAAAAAAAAAAAAAAAAGGAAAAATTTAAAAACCTGCCCAAAGCTTCATGGTTGAAATGGCATATGCCTGAGGAGGTACAGAAAATCTGAAATGCTTCCAAAGGGGGCGGAGCAACAGTAGGAGATAAACTCTCACCATCCACCGTAAAAAGTAGAACAATGTCTAAATGTTTTTAATTTCTTTGTCTTTTTTTTTTTTTTTTTTTTGAGACAGAATCTCGCTCCGACACTCAGGCTGGAGTGCAGTGGCACGATCTTGGCTCACTGCAACCTCTGCCTCCTGGGTTCAACTGATTCTCCTGCCTTAGCCTCCTGAGTAACTAGGATTACAGGCGCCCACCACCACACCCGGCTAATTTTTGTATTTTCAGTAGAGACAAGGTTTCATCATGTTTGCCAGGCTGGTCTTGAACTCCTGACCTCAAGTGATCTGCCTGCCTTGGCCTCCCAAAGTGCTGGGATTACAAGTGTGAGCCACTGCACCCAGCCTAAATGTCTTTAATTTAAAAATTAATATAAACATTACCTTGAAATATAAAAATAAAATTTTTAAAAAAGCAAAAGCACTGAGGTGGACTGCCTCCAGGGAACAGGGAATGAGTAGGAAGTACTGAACCAAGGGCAGTCGATTTTTTGGTAAAAAGTCCTGTAGTATCCCCGGACTTTTCAAACCATGTTCATCCTTAAATTTATCTGGTTTTCTTTCAAAATAACATATATGCAACTTTTATTTACATAAAAAAATAGGCAGTTGAGAAATGCTAATAAAATTATTCCAGGGCGAGCCTGGTTTCTCACACGTGTAATCCCAGCACGTTGGGAAGACACAGCGGGAGGACAGCTTGAGGCCAGGAGTTTGAGACTAGCCTGGGCAACACAGTGAGACCTCATTTCTACAGAAAATTACAAAATTAGTCAGGCATGGTGGTGCCTGCCTGTAGTTTTAGTTACGCAGGAGGCTGAGGCAGGAGGATCACTTGAATCCAGGAGTTCACGACTACAGTGAGCTATGACTGTATTACTGCACTCCATCCTGCGCAATAGAGTGAGGCTGTCTCTAAAAATGTAAATAAATAAATAAAAATTACTCCAAAGGCTTTTCCACTCAAGTGTCAAGAAGTGCTAGAATCGACTTACCAGAAGTCATCTGAGGACGGCTCTCTTGCCAATTCTGGGAAGTGACTGCCAAAGAAAGTGAAAACAGAGTGGTCACAAAACTGTGATCAAAAGGCAGACATTCGGATCAAAACCTGAGTAAATGTGTAGTTCTTAGATTAGATATACAAACTTACAGATTCTCAGGGACTTCTTACCAAGTTAATATTGCAGAAATAAACCACTTTTGTTGTTGTTGTTGTTGTTGTTTGTTTGTTTTGAGATGGAGTCTCACTCTGTCACCCAGGCTGAAGTGCAGTGGTGAGATTCCAGCTCACTGCAACCCCCGCCTCCCGAGTTTAAGCGATTCTCCTGCCTCAGCCTCCCGAGTAGCTGGGATTACAGGTGCATGCAACGATGCCCAGCTAATAATGTATTTTTAGTAGAGACAGGGTTTCATCAAGTTAGCCAGGCTGATCTTGAACTTCCAACCTCAGGCAATCCACCTGCCTCGGCCTCCCAAAGTGCTGGGATTACAGGTGTGAGCCACTGCGCCCGGTCAGAAATAAACCAGTTTTAACTGCTCAGAGTTTAATTTGGGATCCATTCAGCTAGAAACACATTCCATAGTAACTACATATCTCAATCTATTGTAAAGGATTTAGATTTTTTTTTATTTTGAAAGGATCTTTATCCTTTCAAAACATCAGAAAGTCAAGATATTTGACTAAGTAGCTAAAAATAAACTTACTTGCTTGAAAGAACACAAGTAAATTTTCAGTAAGTAATAAACACTGACCCATAGGTTACTCCGGCAATGCTGCACTTCTTGAAGTTCATGATATTGCACGTAAGCGTTCCAGTCTTGTCAGAAAAGAGATATTTCACCTAAATCAAAGAATGAAAGAAATATACATCAGGAAGTATTGAGATGCAAAGATCAACAAATGAAATCTTCCCTTCTATATTTTTCAAAACCTGTATGAAACGGGTAGATTTCCTTAAAGCAAGCAAATTAGTAACAAAAAATATATTAATACTTTAATGTTTAGACCACTTAAACCTTCTTCCATAACTAATTATATAGTCAAAGTGTACCAAAATATGCAGACGGAGCTGCAATAAGAGCTCTGACTGAAGGATATGCTACTGGTTGATATGCATTATCACTCTACACGTAACATTTCAGAAATGATGTCATGGATTAGCAAGGGAGAGGTATTAACAGAACTGCCTCCAGAGGAATCTCCAGTTTCTCAGTAGTCTTCCAAAGAGGCATCAGGACTTGCTAAGTGCTAGATATCTTCCAGAGATCCCAGAGAACTGGTCTAGGGAAGCAGTGTTTTACTGTTGTATAGAAGAGGAACTGATTACATGAATTGCTTACTCAGTAATTTTTCTTAATGATACAATATAGACAAATACACTGGGAAGTTTTTTGAAAACGATCAAAGGGACTTCAAGTATTCAAGCTCCTAAAGAAGTCAAATACTACTTCTAAATACAATATTAGTACCCTAGGGGTAATTTATACTTTAAACACATTTTTACATGCAGTAAGTCTAGGGGTATGGAAAATTTAGTAGAATCTGCCTCTTAGTTAGCAGGGATTCCTTCTGCATTCTTAAGAAAATTAAAATATCATATAAAAAATTAAAGGCCAGGTGCGGTGGCTCACACCTGTAATCCCAGCACTTTGGAACGCCAAGGCAGGCGGATCACCTGAGGTCAGGAGTTTGAGACCAGCCTGGCCAACGTGGCAAAACACCATCTCTACTAAAAATACGAAAAAAATTAGCCAGGCATGGTGGCAGGTGCCTGCAATTCCGGCCACTCAGGAGGCTGAGGCAGAAGAATCACTTGAACCCGGGAGGCAGAGGTTGCAGTGAGCTGAGATCACGATATAAACAAATCTTGCACTCCAGCCTGGGCGACAAGAGCGAAACTTTGTCTCAAAAAAAAAAAAAAAAATTAAAAATGAACATTTTGGCCGGGCGCGGTGGCTCAAGCCTGTAATCCCAGCACTTTGGGAGGCCGAGGCGGGCGGATCACAAGGTCAGGAGATTGAGACCATCCTGGCTAACACGGTGAAACCCCATCTCTACTAAAAAATACAAAAACTAGCCGGGCGAGGTGGCGGGCGCCTGTAGTCCCAGCTACTCGGGAGGCTGAGGCAGGAGAATGGCATGAACCCGGGAGGCGGAGCTTGCAGTGAGCTGAGATCTGGCCACTGCACTCCAGCCTGGGTGACAGAAAAAAATAAATAAATAAAAAATAAAAAATAAAAAAAATAAAAATAAAAATGAACATTTTGTAATAAGGGCTTATCAAGATTTGCTATCACCTTGCCTACTAAATTTTAACTTGTCCTTAAAGTCCCAACTCAAAACTTCTTCCCCATGCAAACGTTCCCCATATCCTCAATTAGGATGAATTACTGAAGCATCCACGGGTACTTTCAATCCTTGAATTATTCAGGTACAGTTCAATGACACTTGCAGACAATTATATACTGTACACTGTGCTAAACTAACAAAGGCAACCAAAGATCTTGTCTAGGGCACACCCATGCCCTCACAAAGTCTCCAGAGAGAAATGGACAGTACATCACTCACACCCCTTATTTTACTGTATTTATGTCTGGAAAGACTGTTATGGGAACATAGAAGACAGACTATCCAAGCCCGGAAAACTGGAGAAGAGTTCAAAGAGGAGGCAAATTTAGCCTGATACGCACCAAGAACTCACTGATTCTTACAGGAGAAGGATTTTACCAACAAAGGAAATGACAACGCCATTCAATGAGGATTGAAAGCCCAAGGTCCAAGGCCTGCTCTGGGTGCTGTACCCAGCCCTATGTGACCAGAGCCCCAAAGGCAGTGGGAGGATTTGTGCTCTGTGCCAAGGACATTCTCTGTAATAACAATCCATCCTATTATACTAAGAATTTAAGAGCACTTATAGAATATACACAATTTAAGGAAAGATAAAGCAAATATTAAGTAGGTTTGGAAAATTATATCAAAGAAAAAATCACCTGCTTTTTTTGTCTACAAAGATCTATTTTAATCTACAAATTTGAGCCTCAGTTTTCTGGCAATAAACTCAAAAATGATGCACAAAAACCACCACAGAATTCACTCTATCCTTGAGGAAAGAAAAACAAAGAAAGCAAGCCTACCTCCATAAGGGAGTTTTTCTAACCCTCAGATGGATGAGCCATGTCTCCTGCATTTTCACAGAGGGACACTGAGGAGCAGGGGAGATGGAACATGGTAATGTTCTTTCACCAGGCAGGGAAGCTTGGGAAGGCCAGATCTCTACAGACAACCCGAAGTCCCCAATCTGACACTGAATAACCAGGTGTCCTTTGATAAGTTACTCCTTTCCTTCTCTAGAAAATGAAGGTACAGCACCCTCCCCTTAGGGTTCCTGGTGGGTTTGAATAGGGTGTATGAAATGAAACCAAAATCTTTAACGGCAAGGCATTCAAAAGAGGTTAGTCCTCAAAAATCAACAAGTAGGACCTAATTAAATTAAAGAGCTTCTGGACAACAAAAGAAACTACCAACAGAGTAAACAGATAACCTACAGAATGGGAGAAAATATTTGCAAACTATACATCTGACAAAGGTCTCACATCCAGAATCTATAAGCAACTTAAACAATTGAACTAGCAAAAACCAAACAACCCCATTAAAAAAATGAGCAAAAGACATGAACAGACATTCTCCAAAGAAACATACAAGTGGCCAAAAAACATGAAAAAATGCTCCACATCACTAATCATCAGAGAAGTGCAATTCAAAACCGCAGTGAGATACCATCTCACACCAGTCAGAATGGGTATCATTAAAAAGTTAAAAAACAACAGACGCTGGCAATGCTGCATGGAAAAGGGAACACTTATCCACTATCGATGGGAGTGCAAATTAGTTCAGCCACTGTGGAAAGCAGTGTGCAGATTTCTCAAAGAACTTAATACAGAACTACCATCTGACCTGCAATCCTGTTACTGGATATATATTCAAAAGAAAACAAATCGCTCTACCAAAAAGACACGTTTATCACAGCACTATTCACAATAGCAAAGACATGGACTCAACCTAGATGCCCATCAACAGTGGATTGGATAAAGAAAATGTGGTACATATACACCATGGAATACACAGTCAGAAAAAAAAAAAAAAAGAAATCATGTTCTTTGCAGCAACATGCATGGAGCTGGAGGCCATTATCTTAAGTGAATTAATGCAAGAACAGAAAGCCAAATACCGTATGTTCTCACTTACTAAGTGGGAGCTAAACATTGCATACTCAAGGACATAAACATGGGAACAACTAACACTGGGGACTACTAGACGGGTTTGGGGAAAAGCAGTTGAAAAACTGTTGGGTACTAGGCTCAGGTATCTGAGAGATGGTATCATTCATACTCCAAACCTCAGCATCACATAATACACCCACATAAAACACCTGCACACGTACCCTCTGAATCAAAAATAAAAGTTGAAAAAAGAAATTAAATTAAATTAAAACATTTAAAAAGAGGTTACTCCTTACAGGAATTTCAATGTCAGACACAGACATAATGCAAAGCATAACTTAGTAAAGGCAAGAGGAGTTCCTGGGTAAAGGTGCAAAAGATACTGTTCCCTAGAATATTCCAGAGACAAAATCCAGAACATGCGAGAAATGCATGTCCTTTAAATTGGCCTCAACACGTTTTGAAGGGTTACTCCATATCTGAGTATCTTAGCCATCGTTTTCCCTGTTATTTGCTCCTGATAATACTGTTTTAAGGGTTCCAAGTGATGTTGCACTGTATTTTTTAATATTACTGTTTTTTTTTTTTTTTTTTGCAGGTTACTTCTGGGTGATATGATATGGCTGTGTCTTAAAAAGCAAGACAAAACCAAGTAACACTTATATCTAATGGCACACTCAAAAGTATTATATAGCTCTTCAGATGTTCTAGCCATGTTCAAGGAGAGGCATTTTTGCAAAATCTCTCCACGGTTCTTCTGCTAACACTCATGTCCCCTCATGCTCATGTCACCATTCCCAAAATTCCCAACGAGGCTCTTTCACCTGCCCAAGCTCTTCATTAAGGTTTGATGTCCTGGCCATGGCCGGAGTGTCGTTTCCTATATAATACATATCTGTGTCCTGAGAGAGAGAGAACAAGAGACAGGATTTCAGAAAATATATACCATTAATCCTTCATTCACATTAACACAGAAAAGAAGCTAAGAACGGGTAATTTAAAACACTTTTATTTTAATAGAAATGCTCATTTTGGCTGAGGGCAGTGGCTCACGCCTATAATCCCAGCACTTTGGGAGGCCAAGGCGGGCAGATCACGAGGTCAGGAGATCGAGACCATCCTGGCTAACACAGTGAAACCCTGTCTCTACTAAAAAAATACAAAAAAATTAGCCAGGCGTGGTGGCTGGAGCCTGTAGTCTCAGCTACTTGGGGAGGCTGACGCATGAGAATCACTTGAACTCGAGAGATGGAGGTTGCAGTGAGCTGGGATCACGCCACTTCACTCCGGCCTGGGCGACAGCGCAAGACTTCATCTCAAAAAGAAATATATATATATACACATACATATATATACACACACACATATATGATTTATATTTATATAATATATATGAGATTTGGTTTCAAGATAATCATTTCACAACCTAGACTAACTCACAATTCTGACCTTGTTGACAGGATTGCTGTGAAGATCAAATAAAAATGCATATCAAAGTGCCTGGTCTACAAACACCGGCTGCTGAAGTCCACTGCTTAAGGGCCATGGCAGTCCTTTAAAAATCTTATCTCCACCCCTACAATCAAATCCAAGTTGACTGTCACAATGAATTTTGATATGCGAGTGACCACTATAGTAAACACACCCAAGAGGCCTTTTCTTCAGCACTAACTGGATGTTAAAAGCATCAATAGCAGGTGCAGCCAGATGACAGACGCTGGCTCAGCATTCCACCCCATCATCTGACCGATCCTCACAACAACCCCTTGAATAGGAATCACTGCCCAAAAACACCCTCGCTGGTGATCCCTGGCCAGTTCTTTGTATGGCCAGTTTAAGCCCCTGGACCTAATAATGGTAAATGAACACAGTTCTTCTTTTTTGAGCGCTCAATTAAATGCCAAAAGCTGTGAAATAACATTGGAAGATAGTGACTCAACTCTGCTTTAATACTCACCCAGTTTATGAAAAGGGCTTGAGTATACTTCACAACCTCAAGAGTCACCAACAGACTGATGGGAATAAGATTGTTGTATAAAATGATGAACGTCAGCAGGTTGTATCCAAAATTATCTGAGGTGGTGTCTGTGGAAGGAAACCAGAGTATCTGAAAGGTGTTCACAACCAAAGTCTATTGGCTTATTTAGAGATTCATGTTAAAACAGTTATTGAGCACCTCCTGTATGTCAGGAACTGTGAGTTCAAAGGCTGCTTTCTGTAGGAGGCACACAGGTCCCACAATGCGACTGCACAGCAGCATGCATCTACTAAAGAGAGGCTCACAGGGCGTGGCGGGAACCAACACAGGAGGCTTTCCAATGGGAAGGCATGGTCACTGAAGGCCATCCGGAAGAAGAAACGCTGGTGTCAAGTTTTGAAGAACAGAGAAAAGAAGCAAACTTGAAAGAACGTGGAAAAGAAGACAGGCCTTTGAAATGGTTGTAAGGAATACCTACAGTCTCACTAAGGTACATGTATATTGGGGATACTCCAAAGAGCTGGAAAGATCGACAAAAGTGTGAACAAGAGAAGCAGACAAAGAGAGAGAAGTCTTGAGCCCAACTAAAGATAAGAGAAGGGATATCTGGAAGGAACAAGATCCCTAAGGATGGAACAGGACCCTAGGGGATGGAGTCCACAGCAGAGGCAGCATCAGCTCCAGGGGGAACAGAGAATGAGGCAGGGAGAGGGGGAGAAGGTCTGGGGGCGTCAAAAGGGAAGTTCTTTCCTTGACAGCCATGATCTTCTGCTTGAAGGGTAAAGTAGTGAGATCTTCTTAACTTAGCAAGAGGCTTAAGGAAAACGTTGCAACAGGGTTGAACTGGTATTAAAGCTGTCTATGAAGGGAACTAGAATGAGAATAAAGATAGGAGCAGGTTAGGATTGGAGGGAGATTGAGAATTTGTAATGGCTCCAAACTACAGTTATTGGGTTTTTTCCCCAGGAAATTACATCAAATGGTGGCAGTATGATTCCGATTTAGAGTTCTGGAGAGTGGCTGTGATGGAAAGACAAGGAGCTGGGAAGGTACAGGAGAAGCAGGCATACACTGGCCAGTAATTTTACCTTTCCACAACCCCTTCGCTTCCTACTCACTACCAAGCCTTCCACTTTTCCTGCTGGTTGCTTTTCTTCCTGACATATTACTCTGCTCTCCTGTTCTCCTGTAGAATTAAGGAGTTTCTAAATAAGATCTCTAAGTTCCAATAGTTACAAATATCTCTAAGGTATAAACAAATGTCTACCTGACAATTACAAATACGAGAAATACTAAAGAAGCTCTCCAGGATGAAAGAGATACCAGACAATAATTAAAATCCACATAAACAAAGGACCCTAGTAACGGTAATTCTATAGTATTTATAAAAGATAGTAGTATACTTATATATTCTCAATTTTAAAAAAGCAATTGCAAAAAGCATCATAAAATTGCATTGTTGAACTTATATACAGATGTAATATATGTGACCGTACAAAGGAGTGAGGAGAGAATGAAGATACATGAAGCAAAGAAATGACACCAGCTGTTAACTCAAATCCACAGGAAGAAATGAAGAGAGAGACCTGGAAATGGTAAGTAAATATGTTAATATAAAACAACCCTGACCGGGTGTGGTGGCTCACGCCTGTAATCCCAGCACTTTGGGAGGCCGAGGCGGGTGGATTGCCTGAGGTCAGGAGTTCGAGACTAGCCTGGCCAACATGGTGAAACCCTGTCTCTACTAAAAATACAAAAATTATCCAGGCATGTTGGCACATGCCTGTGGTCCCAGCTACTCAGGAGGCTGAGGCAGGAGAATCGCTTGAACCTAGGAGGTGGAGGTTGCAGTGAGCTGAGATCGCACCACTGCACTCCGGCCTGGGTGACAGAGCGAGACTCCGTCTCAAAACAACAACCACCACCACCACCAAAACAAAACAAACAAACAAACAAAAAAAAACCCTAGCAATATACTTTTTTCTTTTTTCCCTTAGCTTCTTTAAGAGACATAGATTATTATAACACTGTATTTGGAGTTGACAACACAGATAAATGGAATATAACAATGATAGCACCAAGCAGGAGAGGAAATGGAGGTACACCTGGAGTAACGTTTCTGTATTTTACTAGAATTAAGTTAGTATTAATCAAAAGTAGATTTGGATAAATTAGGAAATACATTGTAATTCCTAGGGCAACTACTAAGAAAATACTTTAACACAGAGTTTAAAATAACCATTTGGGTATAAAACAATTCCCAAATGTGCCTGTCTTCGCTTCGTCACATGATCCTAATCTCAATTCTCCTTGAAGGGCTGGCATTATGTACAGTAACCGAAGAGAACAGAAGGACGGCAGGGACACCACACATCAACCATGCCTGCAAGAACGTCTCAAGAATGGTTTTCTTCCACTGGAGCAAGCAACCCACCCCGACACTTACCCATCTTCTTGATGTACCAGTTCTTTTCGCCGTGAGACCTGTTCCAGTACAGGGCCCCCGCCGAGCTCACCAAGGCCATGACCAACAGGATGCCAAACAACACCAGGATCTGTACGTTAGTCACTTTCTCCACATTTGATCTCTTGAGAGGCGCTTTGGTTGAATTCTACACAACAGCGTTGACAGTCAGTAAGGGTCACAGAACAGATTTGGGGCAAGGGGTTGGGGGAAAGAAGGTAAAACAACCATATTTAACAACTGACAAGTAAAAGACTATTTTTTTTTTTGCCAAACAATCAATGCAGTTCGAAAGTGTACCATGCTCCTGATCAATAGCTAGTTTTAATTAACGAAGACAACATACTCTACCAGTTTAGAGTACACATTCCAACATTACATGATTTATTCTGTACTTCTTATGATTATATCATAGCTTAAAATTGTCACTTTCCTTATCTTAGAACACAACAGGCTCTAAATATAGTCCAGTTTCAAAGAAATCAGAACACTGGTAATTCAAGAGAAACTTAGAAATTCCATACCACAAAAATCTAGAGAAGACCTTCACGGTAATAGCACAGTTCTACAATAAATATACAGAGATATTTCTAAAACACATATTTTCCCTCCTGGAGCTCAGAATTTGAGGAATTAAAAAAAAATACACAAATGCATACACATCAATAATGCAAAACAGAACATTAATGGGTTTCAACATAAGTGGATGGACAAAACGTTCACTTGGAGAACTCTGAACAAGAAGCAGGAGCAGCAGGAAGAGTCAGGAAGGGGCTGGGCAGGAGAAAGCTGAGCGGCATCATGAATGATGGAGACAGCAAAGGAGAAACGGAAGGAGAATAGCAATCTTATCACAAGCTTAGCACCTGCCTTCTCACTGCTTTGGGGAAACCAGGCCAGCTGGAGCCGAGGCCAGTGTTGGCAGGAGAGTTGAGAAAGATTCATTAAAGCTGGATTCAAGAACCACTCTAGTTCAGGTGGAAAATTTGGGACTAGATCCTCCTCTCAGCCATGGGAAAGTCAGTAGAACTATTTGAGGAAGACAGTTATGCACCTGAAGTCATTTTATTAAAAAATATCTGAAGGTACTTGTGGTGGGCAAACTAATGACCCCCTCCCCCACCAGTGATGCCCACATCCTACTTGTGCGGCACTGCGAGTATGTTATATTATTGTATTTTTTGAGATGGAGTCTCACTCAGTTGCCCAGGCTGGAGTCCAGTGGTGTGATCTCAGCTCACTGCAACCTCCACCTCCTGGGTTCAAGTGATTCTCGTGCCTCACCTCCCAAGTAGCTGGGATTATAGGCACCCACCATCACGCCCGGCTAATTTTTTGTATTTTTAGTAGAGATAGCGTTTCACCATGGTGGCCAGGCTGGTCTCAAACTCCTGACCTCAGGTGATCCACTTGCCTCGGCCTCCCAAAGTGCTGGGATTACAGGCGTAAGCCACCGTGCCTGGCCTGAGTATGCTATTTCATACAGCAAAAGGGACTTTGTGGATGGGATTAAATTAAATTAACAACTGTGAGACAGGGAGCGAGTATCCTGGATCACCCAAGTGGATCCAATCTAACCACAAGGGTCATCAAAAGGGAGAACCTTTCCCAATTGTGCTCAGAGGGAGAGGTGGGGACAGAGAAACGATCAGAGAGATTCCCCTCTGAAGCCTGCAGAAAAGAGCAGCCAACATCTCGAGTTTTAGCGTAGGGAGTCTACTACTCATAGTAGACTTCTGACCTATAGAACTGCAGCATAATAACTCATGTTTTTTTAAGTCACTGAAACTATGGAATCTGTCACAGCAGCCAGAGGAAACCAGTACAGTAATACAGCAGGTTGGGGAAGGAGACACTGAAGAGAGGAAAGCCACAGGGGAATTATTTATAATCCATTCCTGGAGGTGAAATAATTCCTGACTTAAATTAGAAGCCAGGAATTGGACAGGAAGAGGCTCACAGCATGAGCCTGTAGGTCTCCTTCCATGAATCACCGGCCCGGGCTTTTTTTTTTTTTTTTTTTTTTGAGACGGAGTTTCGCCCTGTCACCCAAGCTGGAGTGCAGTGGCGTGATCTGGGCTCACTGCAACCTCTGCCTCCCAGGTTCAAGTGATTCTTCTGTCTCAGCCTCCCAAGTAGCTGGGATTACAGGGGTGTGCCACCACACCTGACTAATTTTTTGTATTTTTAGTAGAGATAGGGTTTCACCACGTTAGCCAGGATGGTCTCGATCTCCTGACCTCATGATCCACCCGCCTCGGCCTCTCAAAGTGCTGGGATTACAGGTGGGAGCCATTGCACCCAGCCAGGCCCAGGCTTTTAGGAGACAACACTGATGTGCCAAGTTTGGATAATCTGAAAGTTTGTAAGGGCACTAACCATAAAAATGGTACCTTGTGACAAACTCAAGTCAGCATTCTTCTTCACTAGTCTCCATGGATGTGATCATTAAAAGAGCTAGGATGACAACGTCTCCAAAGATAAGAATGCAAATAAAGTCACAATGTGAAAATAAAACTGAGATGAAAGCATGAGGCAATTCACTCCTAAGCTCCGAGAAAAATGTATACCACATCACTGAAATTGTTATTTGAATTCTATTAGCAAACCAAAAATACTATTTCCCGATAGTTTTCTTTGGGGGTAGAGGAGTTGGGAGATTGTACTGGTGATTCTGAAAAGCTAAGTCCTTTAAATATTTAAACAACACAGCAGCTTTTTTCCTTTATTTCTACTTTTTTCCCTTTTACTTTATCTCCCTAAATTATTCATCCTTTATGGACTTTAAAAAAAAAATTCCTCAGGAGTCTAAATGGAAATCCATTAGTAAAAGCCAACTTATCATCAATCAAATACTACATCAAGGTCAACTGAGACGACACATCCAGGTCTGGCCTCATGGTAAGGGCCGGCAGGCCAGGTCCAGGACTGGTCATCCTAACTCTTAAAAATGAAGCATGATCTCATCATTCTTAATAAATATTCACTAAATGTACAGGCAGGAAAAAATTACCATAAACCTCATTTCTATACTGCATTTGTTATTGACTTCTGCTCTTTTTCAGTGGCTGAATTCTGGCCAATTAGGAGGATTAGAAAACTTTATCTTTCGTCTAACAGAAGAGGAGCAATCCCAGATCTTCAAGCTTCAACATGTACACTTTGTGGAAAGTCAACCTCAGCCTACTGACTCCCATCCCCTGAACATTTTTACTTGCAATGATCAATGATGAGGTTTTGTTTTTTTGTTTTTTGTTTGTTTGTTTGTTCTTTGGAGACAGAGTCTCATTTTGTCACCTGGCTGGAGTGCAGTGGCACGATCTTGGCACACTGCAACCTCCACCTCCCAGGTTCAAGCTATTCTTGTGCCTCAGCCTCCACAGCAGCTGGAACCACAGGTGCACACCACCACACCCAGCTAATTTTTTGTATTTTTAGTAGAGACAGGGGGGTCTCACCATGTTGCCCAGGGTGGTCTTGAACTCCTGAGGTCAGGCAATCTGCCCACCTCAGCCTCCCAATGTGCTAGGATTACAGGTGTGAGCCACTGCACCTGGCCCAGTGATGAGCTTTTAATGTTAAATTCCCACAGGCATTATAAGTTCTTCCATAAAATTCTTAAAGAACCTGGCTACTTCTGTGTCATGGAATTATAAATAGAAACAGGTCAAAATGTCAGACTTTGAAAAAGCTAAAATCAGATCTGTATCTTAGATATTGTATTCCCTCCTGAGGAAACAGGCAATTGAATTCTAGTTAGAAAAAGCTGTCCCCAACCGTTTCGGCGCCAGGTACTGGCTTCATGGAAGACAATTTTTCCACAGACTTGGGTGGAGATGGTTTTGGGGTGATTCAAGTGCATCACATTTATTGTGCACTTTAATTCTATGACTCTTACATTGTAGTGTATAACGAAATAATTACACAGCTCACTATAATGCAGAATCAGTGGGAGCCCCGAGCTTGTTTTCCTGCAACTAGACAGTCCCATCTGTGGGTGATGGGAGACACTGACAGATCACTGGGCATTGGATTCTCACAAGGAATGAGAAACCTAGATCCCTTGTGTACGCAGTTCGCAACAGAGTTCATGCTCCCACGAGAATCTGATGCCACCGCTGATTGACAGGAGGCGGAGCTCAGGCAGTAATGTGAGGGATGGGGAGCTGCTGCAAATACAGATGAAGCTTCGCTAGCTTGCTTGCCACTCTCCTCCTGCTGTGGGGCCTGATTCTTCACAGGCCACAGACTGGTACCAGTCCATGGCTTGGGGCCTGGGGACACCTGGGTGACACTGACTCTGGAGTTTGACTGTTCGTGTTTTGTTTCTTTTATTTGTTTATTTATTTATTTATTTATTTATTTATTTTTGAGATGGAGTCTGGCTCTGTCGCCTAGGCTGGAGGGCAGCAGCACAATCTTGGCTCACTGCAACCTCTGCCTTCTAGGTTCAGGCAATTCTCCTGCCTCGGCCTCCTGAGTAGCTGGGATTACAGGTGTGCACCATCATGCCCAGCTAATTTTTGTATTTTTAGTAGAGAGAGGGTTTCACCATGTTGGCCAGGCTGGTCTCGAACTCCTGACCTCAAGTGATCTACCCGCCTCGGCCTCCCAAAGTGCTGGAATTACAGGCATGAGCCGCTGCACCCGGCCAGACTGCCCGTGTTTTGAATCCTACTAGTTTTGTAAGCTTGGGTTACTCTATGCCACAAGCCTCCTCATCTATAAAATGAGCACAATACTACCTAGTCATTGTGAGGAATAAATGAGTTGATATATGTGCATCACTCAGAATAGTGCATGATTTGTTGTAATTATGTTTGCTGTAATTAGTGTGATAATCTCTCTTTTTCCCATTGAATCAACCAACAGAAATAATAGACATAAATATTTCTACAGGTAAGTAAACTAAACATGAACTGAAGGAACCTTGAAGGAAAAAAGGCATTGAGGTGAGAGACTTTAAAAAAAAAAAAAAACGGTAGAAGAACCCAAAGGCAATTGAGTTTCCTCTCTGTGGTCAAGTAGCACAAGCACAGACAAACTGTTATTTCACAAACAGGATGGCTTCCAGCTATGTGTGTTATATTATATTCCTTTTGAAAGCTCATTATTTTTACCTGTTGTTTCAGCCCTAAAGGTACAGCAGGTCTGGCACAGATGTTTCTGGGGTTTTCCATCATTCTATACAAGAGCAGTCAACAAGCAAGAAGCCTTGCAAAGAGGTTTCTCACCCCTAGGGGCAAGGAAAAGTGCCCCTCACACTCACCGAATGCAAACTCAGTGCATGCCTTACTCACTGAAGAGAAGACGGGAGCGTGTTAAAGGATCATTTAACTCATGTAATATTGTTTTTCTAGAGCAAAAACTCTAGAAAGTTGGTAATACATTGTATTACCAATGTATGCTCCAGAAAAACAATATTACAACCTGCAAAAAAAAAACACCCAGTGTATAAGAAATGTTGGAAAGTGCTTAAATTTATAATATGCACAATCTTAAAAGTAGTATTGGGGCCTTGACCAAATGTGAGCTAACTACCCATGACCTCTCAGCCACTTCATCACAAAAAACAGAAGTAGGCTGGGAACTG
Source organism: Rhinopithecus roxellana (assembly GCF_007565055.1). Taxonomy (NCBI): domain Eukaryota; kingdom Metazoa; phylum Chordata; class Mammalia; order Primates; family Cercopithecidae; genus Rhinopithecus; species Rhinopithecus roxellana. The sequence goes on along the minus strand of NC_044566.1, from coordinate 68,548,699 downwards.
TGGCTCATGCCTGTAATCCCAACACTTTGGGAAGCCAAGGTGGGTGGATCGCTTGAGTTCAGAAGTTTAAGACCATCCTGGGCAACATGGTGAAACCCCGTCTCCACAAAAATACAAAAATTAGCCGGGCCTGGTGGCATGTGCCTATAGTCCCAGCTACTCAGGAGGCTGAGGTGGGAGGATGGCTTGAGCCTGGGAGGCTGAGGTTGCAGTGAGCCAAGATCGCGCCACCACACTCCAGCCTGGACAACAAAGCCAGACCTTGTCTCAAAAAACAAACAAAAAGCCAGAAGTAGTGATTTGTGGTTAGCAGAGCTCCCAAAGTGTTCAGCAAGGGTTACTGACACTGCACTATGGGAGTTAAAGGATACTTTCTAGGTGGCAGGGTACTAAACTCTTTTTATTTTTTTTGAAATGGGGTCTCACTATGTCGCCCAGGCTGGTCTCAAACTCCTGGTCCCAAGTGATCCACCCATCTCAGCCTCCTGAGTTCCTGCATGGCTACAGCACTAAACTATTCATCAAGATAAATTCTCCACATGCAGGCCGCTCAGAAAAAATAAACTTAAAGCATTCCAGTCAGCCCTTGTAAATGGATAAGGACCTAGGAGGGGCAATGGATCAAGCACACCTTAGATGCACTAAATAATCCTGATCCACCCAGGAGCTGCCTCTCAGTGTTCACCAACTCTTCATTTTCCTAGCTGCCGTGGGGCCCTCCCGCCTTGCTTCAACACACAAGCTCTGCAACAGGCCACTGCGCCTAGGCCCTACCCTTCCAGCTCCTGAACTTCCCTCTGCACTCCCACTCCCTAAGAGCGATCTCCTCCTTGCCTCACACAGTCAAGGACATGCCTCCTTTGAGCACCCCCAAGCAGAGGGTGCGCCAGTAGACATCTGCATCCTTTGGCCTCTGAGGGTAGTATTCCCGGATGTATATTCAAGACCTGGTAATACTTCTGGACCTTTACTCCTTGGATGCCATGTTAAAAAAAAAAAAAAAAAAAAAAACTCATTCATTTGGCTACACTATCGACCTCTCAGTTGCTCCCCATCACTCACTGAAGTCTTGACAACTGGCTCATGGCATTCTTCTCTGGCCCAGCCTCACCATTATCCCATCTTCAGAATCACAGCGCTGACCCATCAAATACCTTAGTCTCTCATATCCTTACTTGTCAACATCGAATGGCCTTCAACAGCTCTGCCTTTGACTTCTGCTCGCACGGGTCACTCCCAGGTCTCCCATGTGAGAAACTCTCTACCCCCGAAATACAAAGACAAGATGCTACCCACTGATCAGCCTGTCATTCAGCAACTCCAACAACCCTCTTCAACTTCAGGGAGTCTCTCAACCCTTCTAATCCCATCTGTCCTCCCTGTCTTCAACGTGTTTACTAGCTGGGGTGGCCACCAGGGTCTACTGCTTCATCTCCTCTAATACTTACCTCTTTCATCTGACTATCATTTGACCTCAAAGAGGAGATCAACCCAACAGTCTCTCTTCCCTAGCTTGATATCTAAACTGTGCTTCTGCCAGGGGAATCATTTTTAGCATGCAGTCAACTGGCTTCCAACCTAGGTTGAATGACCCTCCTACACACACTGACAGCACTTAGTAATGACACACATTCCAGTGTTTCTCTCTCTACTTTGTCATTCTATATTATTCCTTATCCCGACTGGCTCCCCGAGGTAAGCCTGGGCCTTTCACTATTGCACCTATATGGTCTAGCACTGGACTTGGTATGTGGTCGCTAAATATTTTTAAATCATACAGCCAAATGTGCATTGTAGAAGTTACACAAAAGAACAGAGAAGCTGAAAAGCCAATTCTCATTAATAGCCACCATTAGCAAAAATAAGATGCCAAGTGATACCAAAGAAATGTAAGAAATGACATAGAGGGACACTGATTTATGTAGAATTTCAAAAGCTGTCTGGCAAAATACGTCATAATATTAACGTGACCTATAAATTCACAAACAATTTTTTAAAAAACATTAACAGGGAAAAAGAGCAAAATTATTTTAACTTCATTTTTCTTTGGTATATGAAAAATAAACAGTTCAAAAATAACTGATTTTAAAGTGTCTAAAGTTCAGTTAAATAAGACAATTTGCTATAAAATTCTACTTAATGGGATAAAGAGAAGAATTAGAAAGAGAAATTTAAAAGTTAGAACTAATCCCCACTTAAGTCCAGAAGATAAAATAAGTTAGAATTGATTGTTCCCCTAATCCAGAAAACAAAGACCATTTGAATTTCCGGCATAAGGTAACAAATATCAGATTATCTAGAAGAAGCTACCAAAGGAACTAAATAAAATAAAGGCAGTTTCTTTCCCAATGTAGGTTCACAGACAAACTCGAACTTCCTAATGCAACATCTGCATTTTCCACCTTCCAGTCAATAAAAGCAGAAAGAAGGAAAGAAAAAGACTGAAATCAGCAGAGAACTGTTTTACCTGCATGAGTTTGGTGTCGTGCCCAGTATAAACAACTATGCCAAAGACCCACTGAGTATTTCTAAGCTGCGTGCCTCTTAATAAGATCTGGTCAGGCCCCAGGGCAACAAGGCTAAAAATAAAAATAAAAATAAACGACAGTTAATGATAGTCTGGAAAATGACCATGAGTTTTCCCCTTAAACATGAACCCACAATAAATCAAATGTTCCCTTTGCTCCAATTTGAACTACTTCACTGAGAAACAGGCAACAAAGGTCACCACTGGTTTAATCTACCCCAGAAGGACCCATAGAACGTTTTATTTTACATTCATCACTACAGGAACAAAAATGTTTTTTCTATAAAACGTTACGGGGAATTATATCTTTCATGATCCTGTTATGGAACTCAACACCCAGAAAGGAAGCTGCTAAAATAATCCCTGAAGCTGATTCATTTGTAATAAGTATTATTATTGGAAGCACTACTATTGTTGCTATTTGTAAAATAAATCTAGTGTATTTTACAGACTATTATTAGAAGGAAGTACAATGTTAAAAAGCAGCAACCTATCATAGTATCAATTTTTTAAAGGATGACTTAATGAGTAAATAAAGACCTGAGTGATAATTGAGAAATTCAAAATGGGGAACCCGTAGAATAGCTCTGTATGCTAAACGAAACCAAGAAGCAGTCACACTTAGTTGTCGTATTTACAATCATTTGGGTTGATTCCCATAATCAGGTTCTTCCAAGCTTTGGGTCGTCAAAATATAAAGGCCACCCCAAGAGGCTGGGTTACAGGGTTGGGGGTGCACTGGCCAGAGGCACAAGACAAAAGATGGCCAGAAGGTAGAAACTGCTCCCCAACATCAGAACAAAAGACAACTCCGGAACAACATAACAAATGCCAGAAGGACAAAGATAACAGAATATAGACAGGAGGGCACTGAATATTCTAAAGGAAGAATAAGCGTTCATTTCACTCAACTTCCTAAAAACAAACAAATGCTCCTTAGAAGAAGGTTAGCAAACACACACACACACACACACATTTCTGTAACAAGTGTATTAGCTTGTATACACCTCAGATAACTCTCCTATGCTTTTCTGGACAAGTTTAGGCAGCTAAAACCATTTCTCCTGCCTGGCAGAGAACAGGCACAGAAAGAATATGCCACAAGCTTTGAGCCTCATCTGAGGCCCTTGGGCTCAGGGTTTTTTTCTTAAATTTAAGGAAGCCTTCAAATTAATGGAAAGGGTATGAAATCTCACTGTTCTGAAATATTACAAAACTAGGAAACAAACATCTTTTCCAAAGCTCCAGTAATTCTTAGTCACATAGTTTAAAAGACAATGAAGAAAAGACATGTAATACCTTTTCCCATCTAAGTTCAAGTTTCCAGTGAAGTCATAGAGGTGGCGGTTGGGCCCTTCACACTCTATAGTTCCAGATAACTTCATCAGAACTTCACGTGTTTGCATGTCAGCAGTGTGACTCAAACCCTGCAAGATTAAACCAAAGGAGGAAGTCAAACACAGTCTTCTGTGCTTAGGGACACCATTCAGCATCCCTATGGTTAATCGAAAAGAAAAATAAGGCATCTCCAGTGCAATAATTTGGGGGGCTAACAAGTCAAACTGTCATCCCCTCAAGGCAGACTTTGCCAGTAGCTTTTGCCACAACGATCTAATGCAAAAGTGGCAAAAGCATGTTATGAAGCTGAAAGTTAAGATTCTACTACTGTGCTGGAGACATCCGTGCACAAGTAAGAATTAACACACCCCAGTACCTCACAGCAAGTATAATCTACTAGCTGTACTCTAACACTGGTCATAAAGATAGAATAGAGTAGCCCTTCAATATTTTACACTATCTAGCACTCTTCTCTTTTTCTTTAACAGACAGGATCTCACTCTGTCCCCCAGGCTGGAGTGCAGTGATGCAATCATTGTTCACTGCAGCCTCAAAATCCTGGGTTCAAGTGATCCTTCCACCTCAGCCTCCTAAGTAGCTGGGACTACAGGTACATGCCATCATGCCCAGCTATTTTTAAAGTTTTTTGTAGAGATAGGGTCTTGCTATGTTGCCCAGGCTGTAACTCTTCTTTAAATGGAAAAAAAAAAAAGTCTAAAGCAAATATCTACAGTAGAAAAGAAAGATATATGGACAGAATTGCTGAATTCAACTTTAAGCAGCAAACATTTTTTAAGTGTCAAAATGCTTAAAATGTTCATATGTTAAAGACCATTCTTCATTCTTGACTGGGTGCAGTGGCTCACGCCTGTAATCCCAGCACTTTGGGAGGCCAAAGCAGGTGGCTCGCTTGAGTTCAGGAGTTTGAGACCAGCCTGGCCAACATGGTGAAACTCCGTCTCTACTAAAAAAATATAAAAATTAAGCCAGGTGTAGTAGCATGAATCTGTAGTCCCAACTACTCAGGAGGCTGAGGTGGAAGAATCACTTGAACCCAGGAGGCAGAGACTGTGGTGAGCCGAAGTCGCATCACTGCACTCCAGCCTGGGCAACAGAGCAAGGCTCCATCTCAAAAAAAAAAAAAGAACCAGAAAAACACTATTCGTAATTCTAGAATTAAAATAAATGGTAAGAATAGTTTTCTTTAAGGCATGGAAGTTTTGTATCTAATTATATCACCCTCTAGGATTAGAATCTTTATTAAACAATGATGTAAACTGGGGTACCTGGAGCTTTTCTGCTCCATTTGTCCACTAAGCTGTGCCCTTCCCAGCTGCTCAGCTTCGCTGAGATGTCCCCTTTCTCCAGCATCACAGGCAGAGAGCTCAATAAGACGCTATATGAAGGCCTGACACCCTTTGAGACCTAGAGTTTGACGCAGCCTGCTTTTTCCAGCTCTCCACATATTCTCTCTCATCATAAATGGCATATTCTTCCCATAGATTCCATTAAGGCTAAGGTATAACCCTTTGTGGCTGAATATTTTATTTCTCTAGAAAAAGATGTGTGGGGACCACATTTGCAGCTGTGTCTACCATAACAACACAAGTCATCAGAGGTGACATTACCTGACGTATTTTAAGGTTCGTCTCCCCATCCAGATTAGCTGTTTCAACATAACACATTGCCTGAGGTTCACTAAGGAGAGAGAAAAAAAGAGCCAAGTTTCATAAGGTCCTTTCCACAAATTCACAGCTTAGAAAATCTCCATCATGGAATCTATGTCTGCTGATTGGCCCTTCAAAATAAATTGTTATAAATAACCACTACAGTAGGAGTAATGGATGAAAAAGGAAACACACACTCATCTTTGGGACTCAGCACGAGTACAGAGTCATTTGCCCAGATGATCTCCCCTTGTGAGCCCCACATAGTGACTGCTGAGCCTCAAGAAGATAGGGAAGAACTGAAGATGAAAGAGAAGGGAAAACACGTGATGTCCCCACTCAGACCCAACCACTGGGTTCAGGCAGTCCTTCAAGTCTGGGGCTGGGCCTGACCGAAAAGGCTGCCCAAGGCATGGCCAGTAGAAACACACATTTTTTGAAGAAAACAGCAGCCAGGGGAGTTGAAGGATCAACGTATAGGCTTGGCAAGGCTTTGCTTCTATGCCATTTTTACAATCTTAAGGCCAACTTTTTAATCAAAACACCTAGCATTAAAGACAGAAAACTCAAAGAATAAAAATAAGCATAACAGATATTATACTTCTATTTCTAATCTTTGAGTTTAGCTACATTGACATAGTTAGTGATTAACCACCCTCTGCCTCAAAAACTAGAAAAAAAACACTAAAGTAAAATCCCCTAGCACTGCCTTTATGGGCTCTAAGGCCTTAGCAAATTGTTTAGTCTCTCTGTATCTCAGTCTTGTCATGTACAAAGGAAGTCTATCCAGGGTTATTGGGAAGATTAAGTGGGACAACTTCCTCAACAGGCTGTTTGGCACACACACAGCACACACTCAGACACTAATAGTGAGCATGCTGGAAACATGATGTCAGCTCAAGCAACCCCGTATTATGACCAAGTCAAAAAAAAAAAAAAACAAAAAACTGGCTGGGCACTGTGGCTCACGCTTGTAAGCCCAGCACTTTGAGAAGACGAGGCAGGAGGATTGCTTGAGGCCAGGAGTTCCAGAATCAGCTTGGTCAACGTCTACAAAAAAATTTTTTAAATTAGCCAGGCGTGGTGGCATGCACCTGTAGTCCCAGCTACTCAGGAAGCTGAGATGGGAGGATCACTTGAGCCCAGGAGTTTGAACTTACAGTGAGTTATAACCGAGCCACTGCACTTCAGCCTGGGTGATGGAGTAAGACCTTGTCTCCAAAACAAAACACGCACACACACACACACACACACACACACACTAAATTTTCTAGGGTCACAGCCAAGACTTAAAGTCCGAACTACCAAGTGATGAATACTTTAATATTTCTAAGAGATTCTTTGTTGTCAATGAATAGGGACAAATACAAATCCTGCCCTGTGTTATTGGTTCTTTCTCCCCCTCCATAGGCCTGGGGTCCTATTTTTAAATCTATTATCTCAAGCAGAAAATTAATGCTTAGGCTTAAAATCCAATGAGTGATTAACTTCAATACAACAAATGCCATCTGCAATCAAAGAAAATGCAAACGGCCTGCGGATCTATGATTCCCAACAGTGTATAAATATAGGAAGTTACAGTCCTAACGTCACACAAGTTAATCTTGAATTCAAGAAGAGATGTCAATTCTCATCCTAATTTTGGCTTTCTTTCCTAGCTATATACTTTCACGCATCGAGCCCAAAAAAAGTCAAGAATTGCACTGAGTGATGATGCCTTCCTAGAATAAAACTACCTAGAGAAAGTGAAAATGATACTTGGATAGAGAAGGGGCAAAACATGGACGGATGAAGAGCAAACACCATCTGCTGGTCACGATTACACTGAGAACACACCCGAGGTTCTTGAACAGCTATTGAAGTGCAGCACTGGGTTCTGCAGGACAGACTGCTGGCAAGGCCCATCGGGAAACAGATTCTGAAATCTCGGATATGCTGCCACCTGACATTAATGAATGGACCCTCCACTGCTCTTGACTCAGTATCCCTATAAATAAGAAATACCCACCACACAGCCAGGAGACTAAGTGGAGACGATACACACAAAGGAGTTCAGAGAAAGCACAAAGGAATGAACGGGAGAAAGAAACCAAGGGTCTTGGCAGGAGAAGGCAAATGACAAGAAATGGAGGAACGGGACAGAGAGAGGATGGTAGAACGAAACATGTAGCTCAAGACTGCTCCAGTCGCTGCTTAATATTTTATGGTTCTTAACATTTATTGCAAAAAAAAACAAAAAGGTGCCCACTAGCCCAGCTAACCTGGAGGACAGCAGGACCACATCGGCTGGAAGATACTGCCCATTGACGACCTTCACGATGTCTCCCACTGCCACCTAGAGAGCCAGGGACGAGCACAAAGAGGCATGAAAGAAAAGAAACAAAACACACACGGTGAAAAAGGTGCTTAAATATTTGAAGGAAAAAATATTCTATAACTAAGCCATGAAGTTTAAGATGCAGAAGCCCAAATTATTTTCCTTGACAAGAACAAAAGGAAAGTGCTTCCATGCAGACACTGGTAAGGTTGCCTTTTTTGCAATGATGTTGAATAAAAAAGGAAAGGGAGAGGGAGTCAGAACAGCTATAAAGATCTCGTTTTCTTCCAATTATCCATCCATTTACAAATACTTGAGCATTTCCATAGCTGTACACAGTAGGGTAGAATGGTCACCCACACACTGCCAAAGCCCGCCTAATGCCTGGGCTCAATCCCCACTGCACCCCCGATGAGCTGTGTAACGATGAACAAGTTATGTAAACTCTGTGTGCCTCAGTTTCCTCGTCGATATAATGAAGGTAAAGGCACATATTTCATAGAGAGACTGTAAGGATCAACTAAGTTAACACACGTAAATTTTTCTCTGTTTTGCAAATTGAGATGCAGAAAACAAAATAACTTGATCACAGTAATACAGCCACTGAGCATTAGAACCGGGGTTCAAAACTGGCAAGCTGCACGGCAGACCCATGCTCTGATTAAAAGGCAACAGGAAATTCACCCATGAAAAGTGCACCTAAAAGGCCCCCTGGAAATACACCACATAAAATGGAGAAGATTTGTACAGCCTCAAGAAATTTCCAGAAAAAGGATCACGGCCAAAGTCAGAGACCACCTTGGGGAACAGACTCCACCAGACAGAAGATCCCAAGCCAAGGAAAAGGGCTGTAGTCTCCAAAACGGCACCACGGCCAAGTGTCTACAAATCCTTTCAGTAACATTGCAGAAAGCACCAGGGTGGAGAGAACTGGGGCTTTCAAATCAGGCAAGCCTAAGTCCAGTCCTAGCTTTATAACCGTGTGCTGGCTTTGCGATCTCGGCAAGCTGCTTCGCCTCTCAGCGCCCCAGCATCTCACGTCTGAAACAGGAAAACAGTGCCACCGGCCTTGTAAGGTGAATGCAGTGACTAAGGAAGTATACACAGCACCTAGCATAAAGCAGGTCCATATAAATGTCAGTCTCCATCAGCGGGAGCATAACTGAAAGGACATCGTGAGTGTGAAAGTCAAGGACATTAGAATTCTCTGATGATACTAGAAGACCATTCCGAATACAGTAATAATTGCAAAGCTCAAAATGAGCACTTATGCTTTTGATTTCCTCTTCTAGCCATGTTACTCTTCTCTTAGAAACCAGGAATTTCAAGTGATATGATACTTGTGAAAAACTACCAGATCTTAGAAGCTAGCAGGTGCCCATGTTTAATTTTCTACTGGGAAAAAGGCAAATGTACCGAAAGGTATCCTACTGGTGCTTTAAGTTGTTTATTGAAGTGTCTGGGGAAAATGCCACAAAGCTATTTTAACAACCACCAGTACAAAAGCAAGGGATGTTATGTGAATTGAAAGTGTTTTTTAAAAGTAAAACTATTTGGGCCAGGTGCAGTGGCTCATGCCTATAATCCCAACACTTTGGGAGGCCGAAGCAGGCAGATCACTTGAGGTCAGGAGTTCAAGACCAGCCTGGCCAACATGGTGAAACCCTCATCTCACTAAAAAAAAAAAAAAAAAAATTAGCCAGGCGTGGTGGTGGACAACTGTAGTCCCAGCTACTCGGGAGGCTGAGGCAGGAGAATCGCTTGAACCCAGGAGGCAGAAGTTGCAGTGAGCCGAGACAGCGTCACTGCACTCTAGCCTGAGCAACAGAGTGAGACTCTGTCTAAAAAAAAAAAACGTAAAAATATCTCATATAAATAGCTTAATTACATATAAAAATCAGAAGAAGTAATTAGTAAAGAAAAAATCACTAGAAAGGAAAATTTGTCATGTTTTCCAAAGAAACAAGGCAGTGGATTTTTTAAAATTCCAAGTGGGAGGACAAGAGAAATTATGGCTTTCTCTCATCTTTACTCTCTAAATAAAGCAACATTCATATGCCAGTAACCAAGTACTAAGAAGTTTTATGTACATGAGAAACGACTTACTTGGATTTTGCTTGAAAAAAAATTTTTTTGGTTGTTTGTTTTCTGTTTTTAAGACAGGGTCTCACTCTATCACCCAGAATGGAGTGCAGTGGCCTGATCAAGGCTCACTGCAATCTCCGCCTCCCACGCTCAAATGATCTCCCACCTCAGCCTCCTGAGTAGCTGGGATTATAGGCACGCACCACCATGCCTGGCTGATTTTTGTATTTTTTTGTAGAGATGGGGTTTGGCCATGTTTGGCCAGGCTGGCCTTGAGCTCCTGAGCTCAAGTGATCCACCCACCTCAGCCTTCCAAAGTGCTGGGATTGCAGGCGTGAGTGTGACCAGCCTGGAAATGGTTTTCTATTTAATGTGCTTAAGTGATTGTTCCTTGTGTGTGCAATACTTCCCTCAAAGAATTAGTACAGTGAGAACAGAAACCCTCCAGATCCCTGAATCCACTCTAGCCTCAGAGAGTTCCTCAAGTCTCTTAATTTTGAGGAAGTAGCTGAAAGATCCTCTCGAAGTCAATCAAAGCCACTGAGATCCACCTGAGAGCTGCCTCTCGGTGCTCACCATTGACTCAGCTACAGCCCAGGCGACGGCACACCTGAGCTTCAGCACTTCAGATTAGATTACTAGCATTTGGGGGACCTTAAGGACAGCCAGCTCCCCCTTGCCTGACATCTCTGCCCTCTCCTGTATTCTCATCCTCACACTGAACTACTCACAGTTCCGCAGCTAGTTACCCCCGATTCACCCTTCAAGAGGCACTAGAGCGTCTCTGGAGGGCAGACTTTCCTGATCTGAACCACTGCATCTAGATAGGTGGCCCCTCCCAGCTGTTCCCAAGGTGGACGCTTTCTCCTACACAGAGCTCAACAACTGCCCTGCATTAGGTTAGTTGCCTCTCTCTCCCAGGACACCGATGGTTCTTGAGTGTGCTTCCCACACCATTGGCTTCAGCCTCAACTAATAATTTGTTTAAATGTGCAAATTCTAGGGCCCCACCCGAGACCCAGTGAATCCGATAGCCTGGGAGTGGGGCCCAGCCATCTGGGTGCTAGCAGCCCTGCGGACGGTGACTGGGAAGCCCACTGAAGTTTGAAACTCCTTAAGGGAAGTGCTGTGCTTCATTCTTCCCATACCTAGTGCAATCTCTAACACATGCCAGGAGTCCACTGAAATACAACAAGTATATACATTTTAAATGGAAATAAAAATGCATGTGGTACAATATATAACCGGCGTTTCTTTGTTATTGTTGTTTTGCTCCCAAATGAACATTGGGAACAGTCATGAGTTTCAGGAGTCTGCAAAGCCGTCAGCTCCTGGACCATCAATCAGAGACCATCACTCCATTTTCTGCTGTTTCAAGTAATGTCAGGCCCTCAGAATCCAAATCATTCTTCACTCTAGCTGATACTGATACCTTTCTGGGGAGGGAGTAACAAGAAGGACCCTAGAGAAATAGAGGGGCAATTTCCCAGTGCTGGGAGAACCCCTGAATCCCTTCAGCATTGGGAGCAGTTTCTCCCACTGTGTGTCAAGAATTCCCAACCTCCTGACAAAGAACCACGACCTTTCCAAACGTGAGGCTGATGAACATTTGCAACACAGGACTTCAAGACTGCTGCAAAGGTGAAGGTGTTACTGCAAAACCCTTTTATAAAGGAGAAATTTCTTTAAAGGGTGGGGGAATTCTCCTAAAACAAAGTAAAGTAAAACGAAAACTAAAGCAAATGCTGCAGTTATCATATCACGGGCATTTTTCAGATATAAAAGACTGTAAGAGGCATTTAAAAACATTGTTTACTAAATGTTTAGCAAGAAACACTATTTCAAGTTACCTTTCTAAAACGTCGTTTTCTTTTGAAATCATGTTAATCGGCTATGAGAGTCATCCCCCAACACATCCTGTGTCCATTAAGAAGGTCCAGCTAAAACCCTCATTTTATCAGATATAAAATACCCAGACTGGTATGGCAGATTTCTTCTAAATTGTCTACTCATCACCATAAACAACCAAAAAACCACACCATTCTTCAAGCCTCTAAACCTCATACGTCCGGGGACGTGGAGGCAAAGCTTTCCTTGCTATTATTAAGAGCAGCTAACCACTGTGCTAGAACAGAAACGGGGTGGTTTCTTACCCCCATTCCACCATTCTGTAGTTAATGACCTTTCCACCCAAAAATGTTAGAAGTGAGAATCACAAATGCTAAAAAACAAAAATAAACTTTGACTTAGATTAAGACAACAGAGGACCAGGGAAAATGTTTCTCAAATTGGATTTAGAAACTAGAAAATACTTAGAGATTTCAGAAATGTCAGTCAGGAGCAATGAAGTTCATAGCTTGAAGTGACACATTGGGCCCTTACTAGAAGGGGCAGGGGACAGAGTAAACATGACTCAGGTCTCAGCAGACCTCACGGAAAACTCTACCATGTCTTAACACAAACTTTATACTGCAATCAAGACCAGCCATTCATTACACGTCTTCAAACCAAAAGTACTGGTACATCTTTAAAATTAGTTTTTACCTCTTTCCACATAATGGTATGCCACATACCATTTCTTAACACTGAAAAAGAGAAATAAAATATTGGTTAATACTGGTAATAAATCGAATCAGTTTCCTAAAATCCAAAAGCCTTCTTTTAGAATTCCATTTATTAATTCTAACATACCCTATCTTTAGCCATGATGGCATAACATCAGCACCCCCACTCAAAATGGAACACCAGTGTATATATATTACACCAGTGTATATATATTACCTCTGTAATATATATACATTATAATGCATACACATCAATGTTTATGTATGTAAGTTAAATCTACTTATTTTCAGCCCAGAAGAAAAAAAAAAAAAGGCCTGTTGTTCCACAATTTAAAAAAAATTGTGGAACAATTTTTTTCCACAATTTTTTGTGGAATCCACCATGTAGGATTACATGGTGGCTCATACCTGTAATCCTAACACTTTGGGAAGACAAGGCAGGCAGATAGGTTGAGCCGAGATGTTTGAGACTAGCCTGGGCAACATGGTGAAACTCATCTCTACCAAAAATACAAAAATTAGTCGGGGGTGGTGGTGCATGCCTATAGTCCCAGCTACTCAGGAGGCTGAGGTGGGAAGATCACCTGAGCCTGGGAGGTCAAAGCTACAGGGTACCATGATCACGCCACTGCACTTCAGCCTGGGGAACAGGAGTGAGACCCTGTCTCAAAAAATTAAACAAACAAACAAAAAATTGATGTTGTAGAAATAAAACAATAAGAAGTAGAAGATGGAAGTAAGGAGAGATTATAAATGAAGGACGTGAATGCTTAGACTTTTTATGGACATAAAAACTGTCTAGTTCCTGAAAATTACAACCTTTTCTAACATTCTAAAATACACAAATGCTGTTCAAATCTTAATTATTAGGACTAAAATCATGTTCAATTTGTTTGTTATTTTACTGTTTCTTTGAAGTATTTTATAGATCATCTTCCCAATTTATCTCAATACCATTCACTACTTATTTAAAATTCCTTAAATGTAGGCCTTATTCTTACAGTTTTCCAGTGGAAAAAGTGATTCAGCCTGGGATCTTACCTATGGTTTTCTTTTTGTTAACTGCATTGTCTGCCTTGTGTCGCTTCTGTTACAGAAAGAGAGAAAATAGTTCTAACAAAACTTCCACATGAATAATTGAAATAGCAAACAGAACAATCAGGAAATTACAGGGGACAAGGAAACTAACTGCCAACAATGCTCATGCTGTAAAATCCAATTCGACAATTTTGTGATCTATCAGCACTCCCTAAGTTTAGAAGTGCTCTCCTCTAGTTTCAGTTATTTTATTGTGGTTCTAGGCACTTGGAAGTACAAAACTTTTCACTCCTTGCTTTAGATCAGACTGAAATGATTATTCAGTATGACAAACCCAGCAACAAACAGCCAACTTCATTTTATTGATAAAGTAACGTTGCTTCAATGTGTACAGGTTGAGGATCCCTTATCTGACATGCTCGGGACCCAAAGCGTTTCATATTTCAGATTGTTTCAGATCTTGGAGTATTTGCATATACCCAATGAGGTAGTATCTCCGGGATGGGACCCAAGTCTCAACATGAAACTGATTTATGTTTCATATTCACTTTATACACATAGCCTTCATACAGTGTTTATAATAATTTTGTGCAACCATCACATGAGGTCAGGTGTGGAGTTTTCCACTTGTGGCATCATGTCGGCATGCAAAAAGTTCTGGATTTTGAAGCATTTCAGATTTGGGGTTTTTGGATTTAGGGATGCTTAACCTGTATTATATTTATTTACATACCTATTTTTTTAAATATTCATTTACGTACCTATTTATTTACGTACCTATTCCCAGAAAGATGCATATATGTTTGTGAAAGCAAGGTGTATATATGTGTGTGTAAGGGAGGAGAGGAAGATCCAGAGACAGAGAGACAGCACATACAAACATATATATATATTTTGTGTGTGTGTGTATATATACATAGACACACACACACAAATATATAGGGGGAGAGAGAGTAAGAAAGAGAGAGAAAAGGAACATAGTTGTTGTAGCCAATGAACTTGGAGCTACACTAGGATGATTGTGAGGGGAGAAGATTCTTATAAAGTTGCCTCAGGCAGAGCGAGACAGTGCTGCCATCCTAGACAGCACAGCAATCCTTCATTTGCTGCCCAAATTAGCAAGCTCTAAAGCAGGCTATAAGGAACATCAGTGATAAAAATCAATGGGGCTCCAGAGACCTAATATTTGAAAACAAAGTTGGAACTGTTTAGTGTCACTGTACAGGTATTTAGGACACTCTGAGTACACATCCCCTCCCCCCAAAAATATCATCAGGCATCTAAAAAGGCTGGTTCAGCTATAGCCCAATTTTCTGCCTTAAATACATCACCGAGGCAACACATAAGTTATGATCTACTGCATACAATGATTTCATTATCCAAAAGCAAAAACTTACAAAATCTTCTACAATCTCTTTGATGCCTGCAATTGTTAAAATAATGATCAATGGCACCAGGGTGGTATATCTTCCCGTTGGAGATACATCTGGAATTTGCTGGAAGATAAGAGACCACAAGTAGGAAGTTGGCACATAAAAATCCTCTCCATAAGAAGAAAATTATGGCAGTCACGCACAGTTCACACTTTGGCAGTTCTGTTCCATTTCTGTTACTCAAAAATAATGACCTTACTTTAAAAACTAGCTATGTATTTTACATATTTTTAAAAATTTTATCCAACCTTTGTTATGTGTTTGGAACAGAAAAAGGCTTAAAAGTGTGGCCCTAAGGCCACTTTTCAATGCCTCCTTCAGTCACTGCAATCATCCTTAAGGCCACACCAAAAGAAGTCTCCCTGTAGATGAAGTCAGGCTTGTTCACTCTATCAAACAATGACCGGAGGAGGGAAACAAA
The DNA here is from genome assembly GCF_007565055.1 of Rhinopithecus roxellana. NCBI lineage: Eukaryota > Metazoa > Chordata > Mammalia > Primates > Cercopithecidae > Rhinopithecus > Rhinopithecus roxellana. The sequence continues at coordinate 68,533,309 of NC_044566.1, read as the reverse complement.
CTCTATTCCAGGATGATAACACTTTAGCAGTTAAGGAACCTTTTAGCAAAATCTCATTTTACATTTAATTAAGGTTGCGAATTCCAAGGAACTGTTAAAAAACCATTACCTGTAATAAGGCAATGAAGAGAAAGAAGGCATTAGCAGCTCTTCTAATCTGCTCATACAAGAATCGAGGTAGAAATGTCAACACGCTGTACTTGGCCGTACTGTAAGTGCAAAGAAAAATAATACTATCAGTTATAGATGTAAACTCTAAAACACAAGAACAAGACAAGAAGTTTCGAAAGCTATACAAATGGTTTAAAAAAAAAAGTATCAAAACTCAGAACAAGGAAATTGCTGTGCATCTTCTCCTAAAGAGCTTCAGTTTGTAAAATGGTGCCCCAATGAGAAAATCTTCCAATGAGGTCTTTTTTTTCCACGTTGGAAGACATACGTGTGCTTCTTTAATTTTCACACAATATAAGCAGAGCCATCTACCCACCTTCTAGGAGCTACATGCTATGAACAGCAGGCGTGTGAATAACAATTCGACGTTCCCTCTGGGTACCCACCACAGGTGGTTCATGCTTCAGTCACACCCAAATAAATTCCATTCCTTCCACACACCCTTTATTTGACCACCTTTGCTCACACTTTTGCTTCTGCCTAGGATATCCTCTCCCTTACACCCTACCTGTCTCTCCATGACTAAAGTGTCCTTCCTCCCACCCAATCTTACGTCTTCTGGTAAGTCTGGTCAAATTTATAATGACTCTTCTTCATGGAAGTCCACAGTACAGCGTTTGCACCTGTATCACATAGGTGTAATGCTTTGCTTTGCATTTTATCTATCCCCAGAACAGATTATGGGAACAACAAGAATGTCTACTTCGATTCCATATGTTCCTAGCACATAGCAGATAGTGAGTGAACAGTGAAATAACCCAAAGGCAAAATGAACCAAACCAGCTGTGGCTGTGCACAGGTTTTATTCAAGTTTGCACCTTAGAAGTACCTATATGATTCCTAGCTCACCCTCTGAAGACATCACTCTGAGCCCATTCTTAATTATAATATATTCTAGCAAAATTATCTAGCAGGTTTTTAATTTACAGCAAGTTAGAAGCACCACAATAGAAGGGCAAAGGGCTCAGGAGACAGAATACACCAGAGGTAAGGTACACTACTGTGAGACTGGACAGCAACCAAGCCTGGAACAGCAGAGTAAAACCAAAGCAGACTACTCAAAAATATAGCAGCCGGAGGTCATTTGATGGAACAAGAAATAGTCCCACTGCCAATAGTCCCATCTGCCGCTGCCTCAGAGAAAATCATGCCCCATGGTACAATGGCCTCGTATTTCACAACACAGTGATCAGAGTTATCCTTAAAGACAAAATCATTTTCAGCACCTTCTACCTAAGGTGCTAAAGACGTATGTGATGTTATATGAAGACCACTTTTTAAAGAGTCAGAACTTAAACAATATGAAACTTGAAAGACTATCCCTGAATTAGCTAGAAATTTGCTGACATGGGTCTCCTCTTTGTTTACGTGGCCCTGTGGTATAACAGGATGTCACTGTGAAATTTTGCCAGACAGAATCGACTAGCTGACATTAAGCTCATTAAAAAGTAGGGAAAATACACCAAACTCATGTATGTGATGGCTCACAATACAAAGTTAATTCTTACCTATGGCTTAGAGGACAAAATCAAATGGAATATCACGCATACCTCTACAGCAATCCTGACCACTGAAATAACACAATCAACATTTGTCAGCAAAAAACAAAAAGAAAGTTCACATACTGTGAAATAAGAGTGTAGAAACTATCTTGCAAAACAACTTGATTATAACATTTGAACCTGAGATTCCATCTGTATAAACCAGATACACATGCACACAGTTGGCACATGACCCCAACGACATACGAACATTTTCCACTTGAACAAAATGCTGACTGTGCTTAGGGACCTACATGTCCCTGAGAAGCATGAAGATGGAGAGTTGAGGAGAAAAGGAATCCTGCTTGTGGGAAGAAATGAAATATAAGAGGGTAGAAGTGGAGAGGGAAATGTATACTAACTTTGACTCTACTAGAACTTGAAAAATGAGCCCAAATGCTTGCATCCTGAGACAGAGTCAGCATGATCAATAATTCAGAGAAACTAACATTCAACCAAGAAAAGGTTATTGTGTGGCATTAAAATAATTGCCAAAATAGACAGCCATTAGCCGTTGGGTTACAGAATTAAAGATATAACACTATGAACAGCTACAGGCAGCACCTGTCAAAATGAGTCTACCAGAATATTGCAGGACAGTGCTTCTTGAATATGAAGGTACATACCAGTGTCCAGGGCAGCTTGTTAAAATGCAGATTCTGATTCAGTAGGTCTGGGGTGGTCCTGAGATTCCACATTTTTAACAAGTTCCCAAGTGAGTTCAATGCTGCTGGTACAATGACCACACTTTGAGTAGCAGGGATTTAGGATAGTTGCTGAGGAGGTAAATTTGTTCAAATTTCCTATTTGAATTTAATTCAGCAGAGCACTGTAAGGTATAATACAATGAGGTTTCTGGTTCCAAAATGGTGGCTTGGAAGCAAGCTGGCTGGCTTCATTCCCCGCACAGAAAACAAAAACCAAATTTACAGCACTTAGATTATCACCACAAATATCCCAGAATGAAAATATGAGAATGAGACAGTTCTCAGTGCCACAGAGAAGTAAAAAAGCTCCAAGCAAACGGTAAGAGAATGGGACATCCATAGCCAATACACCCCTTTCCCCAATCTGCTGGCACCAAGCATGTGGAAAATCTCCCCCTGACCCTCAGTTTAACACTGGAAAAAAGGAAAATCAAGGTGATAAGCAGCTTCCCCATCATCTTGAGTTCCCTGGCAGGACACTCGCTCCTACCTCAACTCACAGGAAGCATGAGGAATGCCTGAAGGAAAAAATATCCCTGGGGACAGCCAGAGACAAAGTGGGGAGGCAGGACTACTATCCCCAACTCTGGAAACTTTACTTGATAAGTTGGCCAAAGGAGATACCAAATCGGAGTAGTCTGTTTAACAACACCATGCTGTAGGAGGTTCATCCCACAGGTCCCCTGAGCACAAATCGCTACTTAACCTCCCCACAGTGCTAGGATATCCCCTTTGGCACTATCCCCTTTTGGGATGGGCAGTGCTCCAATTCTTTATTAGAGCAGGAGACAAACCTGGGCTTAAGGAACTACCTAATGCTGAAAAGGAGGCAGTGACCTAATGGGAAAAGAAAGAAATTCAACAGGTAAATTACAACGAATCTCTAAGCAAATATATCCCATAAAAAAACAAAAGAAGCCAGACAGAGAAGACTGAAATAACTAATTCTCCAGTGCAAACACATAGACATACATTCATACGTGACAGCAGCAAACAGGGAACCATGACTTCCCCAAACAAATGAAGCAAGAACCAGTGACTAACTCTAACAAGATGGTGATATGTGAGCTCTCTGAACAAGAATTCAAAATAGCAGTTTTAAGGAAACTCAGTGATTTTCAAAATAACACAAAAAAGCAACTCAAGAATTTATCAGAGAAATTTCATGAAGAGACTGAAATAATAAAAAAAAACAGAAATCTTCAAACTGAGAAATATATTTGAGGAACTGAAAAACTCATTAGAGGCTGTCAGTAGGAGAATGAATCAAGCAAAAGTAAGAATAAATGAGCTCAAAAACAGGCAATTTGAAAATACACAGAGAAGAAAAAGGAATAAAAAAGAACAAAGATTGTCAACAAGATAAAGAAAATTACCTCAAAAGACAAAGTCTAAGAATCACTGGTGTTCAAGAGGGAGTTAAATAAGAGCAAGGAGTAGAAAGCTTATTCAAAAGAATAACAGAAAACTTTCCAAAACTTGAGAAAGAAATAAACATCCAGGTACAGGAATGTCAGAGAACAACAAACAGATCTGATCCAAGTAAGACTTCCCCAAGGCATGTAATAATCACATTCTCAAAGATCAAGGACAAAGAAGATCCCAAAAGCAGCAAAAGAAAAGAAGTAAATAACGTATAAAGAATCTCCAATTCATCTGGCAACAGACTTATCAATGGAAACCAAACAGGCCAGAAGGGAGTGGAACAAAATTTTCAAAGTGCTAAAAGAAAAAAATTTCCATCCAAGAATACTGTATCCAGCAAAGCTGCCCTTCACCTATGAAGGAAAAATAAAGGCTTTCCCAGACAAACAAAAGCTGAGAGAATTTACCATCACCAGACCCATCTTATAAGAAATACTAAAGGAGGTTTCTTCAATTTGGAAAAAAAAATAGAAAACATTTGAAGGTATAAAACCCACTAGTAAAGTTAAGCATATAGACATACCCAGAATACTCCAATACTGTAATTGTGGTGTGCAATCCACTTATAACTCTAGTATGAAGCCCAAAAGACAAATCTATAAAAAACAAAAACACATACAGCAACCTGCAGTATAAATATATAAGAAATAGGGCCAGGTGCGGTGGCTCAAGCCTGTAATCCCAGCACTTTGGGAGGCCGAGATGGGCGGATCAGGAGGTCAGGAGATCAAGACCATCCTGGCTAACACAGTGAAACCCCGTCTCTACTGAAAAAATACAAAAATCTAGCTGGGCGAGGTGGCGGGCGCCTGTAGTCCCAGCTATTCGGGAGGCTGAGGCGGGAGAATGGCGTAAACCCGGGAGGCGGAGCTTGCAGTGAGCTGAGATCCGGCCACTGCACTCCAGCCTGGGCGGCAGAGCCAGACTCCGTCTCAAAAAAAAAAAAAAAAAAAAAAAGAAAGAAATAGGCAGTATAAATATATCCAAATTGAGGTAACAAAAAAATCATTATGTAGGGGAGATGGAGTTAAAACACAGAGGTTTTTTTAGTTTATTGTTTCTATTCCTTTCTGTGATCTAAGATAAGTTATCTCTTTAAAAATAACTTGTTATATCTACAAGATGTTTTTGCAAGCCTTGTGATGACACAATGCAAAAACCTATAATAGACACACTAAAAATAAAAAGCAACAAATTAAAACATATTACCTGAGAAATCACAAAGAAAGGAAAAAAAAGGAAGAGAAGGAAGAAGGAAGGAGGGGAAGGAAGGAAGGAAGAAAGCTGAGGGGGAAGGGAAGGAAGAGGAAGGACACGGAAGAAACCACAGGAAGGAAAAAAGGAAGTAAGAAGGAAGGGAAGGAAGGAAGGAGGAAGGAAGGAGGAAGGAAGGAAGGAAGGAGGAGGAAGAGTGAAGGCAGGAGGGAGGGAAGGGAGGGAGGGACGGGAGGGGACGGGAGGGAGGGAGGGAGGGAGGGAGGGAGGAAGGGAAGGAAGGAAGGAAGGAAGGAAGGAAGGAAGGAAGGAAGGAAGGAAGGAAGGAAGGAAGGAAGGAAGGAAGGAAGGAAGGAAGGAAGGAAGGGAAGCTGGTTACCAAACAATGAGAAAACAAGCAGAAAAATGGCAGTAGTAAGTCCTTACTTATCAATGATAACACTGCATGTAAATGAACTTAATGCTCTAATTAAAAGATATATATAGCTGAATGGATAAAGAAACAAGACTCAGCTATATGCTACCTACAAGAAGCCAGTATCACCTATACAGACACACATAGAATGAAAGAGATGGAAAAAGATATTCCATGCAAGTGAAAACCAAAAGATAGTAGGATTACCTATTCTTATACTAGACAAAACAGACTACAAGTCAAAGACAAAGAAGATCATTATATAATGATAAAGGCAATTATAAATATCTATGCACTCAACACCAGAGCACCCAAAAATAGAAAGCAGACATTAATATATCTAAAGCAAGAGATAGACCACAATACAATAGTAGAAGGGGACCTCAGCTTCCCGCTGTCAGTAATGAACAGATCATCTAGACAGAAAATCAGCAAAGGAACACCAGAGTTCAATTGTATACTAGACAAAACAAGACTAACTCACATTTACAGAATATTTCACCCAGCTGCTGCAGAATACATTTTCTTTTCATTGGTATACAGAACATTCTTTAGAAAAGACTATCTTAGGCCATAAATCAAGTCCCAGCACATTCAAAAAAAGTAGAAATCATACCAACTATTTTTTCCTGACCACAATGAAATAAACTAGAAATCAATAATAATAGGAACCCTGGAAACTATATAAACACATGGAAATTAAATAACATGTTCCTCAACAACTGAGGTCAATGAAGAAATTAAGAAGGAGAATTTTAAATTTCTTGAAACAAATGGAAGTGGAAATATAACATATCAAAATCTATGGGATACAGCAAAAGCAATGGTAAGAGGGAATTTTATAGCAATAAACATCTACATCAAAAAAGTAGAAAGACTTAAGAGCACCTTAAGAGATTAGAAAAACAAGAACAAACCAAACCCAAAATTAGTAGAAGAAAAGAAATAGTAAACGTAAGAGCAGAAATAAATAAAATTGAGATTAAAAAAAGTACAAAAGATCAATGAAACAAAAACTCGAATTTTTGAAAAGATAAGCAAAATTGACAAATCCTTAGCTGGACTAAGAAGAAAAGAGAACACTCAAATAAAACCAGAAATGAAAAAGGCAACATAAAAACTGAGACCACAGAAATACAAAAAATTCATTAGAGACTATTATGAACAATTATGCTCCAACAAATTGGAAACCAAGAAGAAATGGATAAATTCTCTGGTACATAAAACCTACCAAGACTGAACCACAAAGAGACAGAAAACTTCAACCAATCAATAACAAGTAACTAAATCAAAGCCATAAGAAGAAGCCTGCCATTAAAGAAAAGTCCAGGACCAGATGGTTTCACTGCTGATTTCTATGAAACATTTAAAGAAGGACTAATATCTAGCCAGGCAAGGTGGTGTGTGCCTGAAGTCTCAGTTACTCAGGAGGTTGCTGAGGTGGGAGGATCTAAGCCCCCAGAAGTTAAGGCTGCAGTGAGCCAAGACTTGCAGCATTGTACTCCAGCCTGGGTAACGAGAGTGAAACCCTGACTCAAAAAATTCATAAACAAATAAATTCTCCTAAAGCCTTGAAAAAAAATTGAAGACCATGGAATACTTCCAAACTCATTCTATGAGGCCAGTACTACCCTGATACTAAAACCAGGCAAGAAAACTATAGGCCAATATCACTGATGAACATATATGAAAAAATTATTATTTTTTTTTTTTTTTGTGACAGAGTCTAGCCCTGTTGCCCAGGCTGGAGGGCAGTGGTGTGATCTTGGCTCACCACAATCTGCGCCTCCTGGGTTCAAGCTCGTCTTCTGCCTCAGCCTCCAGAGTAACTGGGATTACAGGCATGTGCCACCACACCTGGCTATCTTTTTGTATTTTCAGTAGAGATGGGGTTTCACCATGTTGGCCAGGCTGGTCTTGAACTCCTGACCTCAAGTGATTCACCCACCTTGGCCTCCCAAAGTGCTGGGATTACAGGCATGAGCCACCACGCCCAGCCAGTAGATGCAAAAATTCTTAACCAAATACTAGCAAAATGAATTCACCAACATATTAAAAAAATCATTTGCCATGATCAAGTGAATTTCCTCTCAGGGATGCAAGGATGGTTTGACATATACAACTCTATAAATGTGATATATGACTTTAACAGAACCAAGAACAAAAACCATGTGATCATTTTAGTAGATGTTGAAAAAAGTATATGATAAAATCCAACATCTCTTTAAGATAAAAATCCTCAACAAACTAGATACAGAAGGAACATACTTCAAAATAATAATGGCCATACATGACAAACCCCCAACCAACATCATACTGAATCGGGAAAAACTGAAAGCCTTTCCTGTAAGATCTGGAACATGATAAGGATGCCTACTTTCACCGCTGTTACTAAACATGGTATTGGAAGTCCTGGCCAGAGAAAGTAGGCAAGAGAAAGAAAAAAAGGGCATCCAAACTGGAAAGGAAAAAGTCATATTAGCCTTGTTCACAGAGGACATGATTGCAAGTTGCAGGATACAAAATCAACATAAAAAAATCAGTAGCATTTCTATATGCCAATAGCAAACAATCTGAAAAAGAAATCAGGAAAACAATCTCATTTACAATAACTACAAAGAACATAAAATACCTAGGAATCAATTTCCCCAGAGAAGTGAAAGATTTATATAAGAAAAACTATTAATACACTGATGAAATAAATTGAAGAGGACACCAAAGAATGGAAAGATATTCCATGCTCATGGATTAGAATTAATATTATTCAAGTGACAACACCACCCAAAGCAAATTACAGATTCAATATAATCCCTATCAAAATATCAATGATATTCTTCACAGAAACAGAAAAAAAAATCCTAAACTTTATATGGAACCACAAATCTTGAATAGCCAAAGCAATCCTGAGCAAAAAACAACGCTGACTTCACTACCTGATTTCAAAACATACTACAAAAGTATAGTAACCAAATCAGCACAGTACTGGCATAAAAATAGTCATATAGACCAATGCAACAGAATAGAGAAGCCATTGGGAGGCCAAGGTGGGAGAATCACTCAAAACCTGGAGTTTGAGACCAGTAACATAGTGAGACCCCATCTCTTAAAAAAAGAGAACTAGAGAGAACCCAGATATAAAGTCATGCATTTATAGTCAACTCATTTTTTTCAGTTTTCTTTTATTGTGATAAAATATCCGTAACATAAAATTTGCCATGTTAAGCATTTTAAGTGTATAATTCAGTTACATTAAGTATGTCTACAATTTTGTGCAACCATCAACACTATCTGTTTGTAGGACATCTTTGATTAGATACATTTTTTACAATCTTTGTTATTTTAAGAAAAGTGGCAATTCTCTAGTAGTCATTTATTCCCACTTGTGGAATTAATTTTGTATGAATTTTAAAGATGAACTAATCCAATAAAGTTAGGATAATCTGGAAAAGCTCTATATGTAATCAAGCTAAATCTATTTGTTTCTAATTTTGATTACAAATTAAGCTCTTTTAATCGAACTCTACTTGATCAACTTACTGGACTGATTAGTAAAGACTCTACTTCTGTAGAACATTCTGATTAATGTTCACATATTATGTATGCTGCCTCTGGCAGAGTATTCTAGAATGAAGCCCACACTTTTGTTTCCATCAGTTAAGTTTTAGCTTTACAAAGCATCAGGTGTGTTTATTCCCAAACCATTTATGCTAAGTGTATCTTTTATTATAATTATGAGAGGTAATTAAATATTACATACACCAGTGAATTTATGAATACAAAAAAGTTTTTGTCTTTATGAAGTTAATTTGAATGTTCTGAAAGAATTCAATAAAACGTTGCTAAAAATATCTGTTGTCAAATTCAGCCTGGAGCTAGGTGCCATGGCATGCCCCTAATCCCAGCTACTTGGGAGGCTGAGGTGGGAGAATTGCTTGAGCCTAGGAATTCGAGACCATTCTGGGCAACATAGTGAGACCCCCTCATGAAACTTTGAGGCTTCGGGATCATTCACATTGATAGCAATTAATTTCCAATCTGTTTCACCTTCATCAATAAGAGCCAAGATTCCGAGGATCTTCACATGAAAAACTTCTCCACAAGAAAGAATCTTTGAGCCTGTTACACAAACATCAATAGGATCATTATCTCCAAAGCAGTTCGTGCTCTTATCTTTTTCATGGGGATCTTCCCAAGTCTGAGGGAGGGTACCATAATTCCATATATAAGCCTTGTAAGGGAAGATATTCGCCACATAGCGTAGTTTTCCATCCTTTACACATTGTTTAATGGGATTCAGTGGCTCTTTGGTGGCAATCTCCATTTTAGCATTTGTCCACCGAGGTATTTCTACAATCATATTAAACAGAGTCTCGTATTCATCATTTCGTGCTTTCTTCGTAGGAATGCCATTTTCCTCTTTAGAGTTCACCTTCAGAGGAATATCATGAAAGGGGGAAATGTAGTGACCAGTTACATTCTTGAAGAAGAGGTGATAATTCTGTGAGCAGGGCTGGCCGCGCTCCTCGGTGTGGTACAGGGCCATAACACGGCGCGGCCCGATCCCAGCACTGGTCTATAGTCAACTCATTTTAACAAAGGTGCGAAGAACATACAGTGGGGAAAGGGCAGTTTCTTCAACAAATGATGCTGGGAAAACTGGTAATTATATATCAAAGAATGAATCTAGACCCCTATCTCTCATCATACAAAAATCAAATCAAAATAGATTAAAGGCTCAAATCTAAGACCTGAAACTGGAAATTACTAAAATAAAACATGGGGTAAATACTCCAGGATATTGGTCTAGACAAAGATTTTTTTGTATAAGACCTCAAAAGCATAGGCAACCAAAGCAAGAATAGACAAATAAGGTTACATCAAGCTAAAAACCTTCTGCAGAATGAAGAAAACAATCAACAAAGAGACAACCCACAGAATGGGAGAAAATACTTATAAGCTATCCATCTGACAAGGGATAAATAAGGAGAATATAACCAGAATATAATACGGAGCTCAAACTAAATAAATAAATAAATAAAATAATATGGTTTAAAAATGCATAAAAGATCTGAATAGACATTTCTCAAAAGAGACACACAAATGGCCAACAGGAAAATGCTCAACATCACTAATCATCAGAATAATGCAAATCATAACTATAATGAGATATCATCTCACTACAGTGTAAATGACTATTATAAAAAAGACAGGAAAGATTGAATGCTGGCAAGGATATGTGAAAAGCGGAACCCTTGTACACTGATGGTGGGAAAGTAAATGAGTACAGCCAGTATAGGAAACAGCACAGAGGTTCCTCAAAAAACTAAAAATAGGGCTGGGAGCAGTGGCTCATGCCTGTAATTCAAACACTTTGGGAGGCCGAGGCGGGCGGATCACGAGGTCAGGAGATCAAGACCATCCTGGCTAACATGGTAAAACCCCATCTCTACTAAAAAAAAAAAAAAAAATACAAAAAATTAGCCGGGTGTGGTGGCGGGCGCCTGTAGTCCCACCTACTCGGGAGGCTGAGGCAGGAGAATGGCGTGGAACCCGAGAGGCAGAGCTTGCAGTTAGCCGAGATCATGCCACTGCACTCCAGCCTGGGAGACAGAGCAAGACTCCATCTCAAACAAACAAACAAACTAAACTAAAAACTAAAAGTAGGACTGCCATATAATCCAGTAATTTCACTGCTGGCTATAGATCCAAAAGAAAGAAAATCAATATATCAAAGAGATATCTGCACTGTCATATTTATTGCAGCACTATTCAGAATATTTACAATAGCCAAAATACAGAATCAACCTAAGTGGCCATCAGTAGATGAATGGATGAAGAAAATCTGGCATATATACACAATGGAGTACTATTCAGCCACAAAAAATGAATGAGATCCTGTCATTTGCAGCAACGTAAATGGAACCAGAGGTCATTATGTTAAGTGAAATAAGCCAGGCATAAAAAGACAAATATCACATGTTCTCACTCACATGTGAGAGCTAGAAAAGTGGATATCATGAAGACAGAGGGCACACTGGGGGTGACCAGAGGCCAGGAGGGGTAGCACGGAGGAAGAGATGAAGAGAGGTTGATTAATGGGTACAAACACACAGTCAGGTAGAGAAAATAAGAGCTGGTATTTGAAAGATCAGCAGGGTGACTACAGTTTACAATAATCTGTTGTACACTTCAGTATATCTAGAAGAGAATAATTCAAATGTTCCTAGCATAGAAATAAATATTTAAGGCACTGGATATCCCAATCAACTTGATTTGATCTTTACACATTATATGAATGTATCAAATTATCACATGTACTTTTAAAATATGTGTCAATACAACTATTATGTAGCAATTTTTTAAAAATGTAATAAGATGGGAGATGTCTTACCATTCACTCTGCCAGGGGAAAAACATCTCCAGGAGTAAATGGGTGAATGACAGAACTTCCCAACAGGATAGTTTATTCACCCAAGTAAATAAGCCACCCCTCCCCTAAAGACATTCCCACTCGTGGGATGAAATGCATGTGTCAGCATCGCTGCCCTCCTGGCTAGTCACAGCAAGGAGGGGCTCTAGCTGCATGGAAACCCAAGACCTCAGAGCTTGGATGCTGGAGATAAGTGGCCAGGAGCAAACAGGAACATCTCTCTATTATTCACTCCGACTCCCTCTAAACATGAGACCAGTGTTTCCTGAAACTGGGTGACATGAAGATGGCAGGGCTTTATGAAAAATTCATCCATCCATCCATCCATCCATCCATCCATTCATCATGTGCAATAGATACTTCCTCAGTCCTAATTATGCACTAGGGCAGTGTGCCAGGCCCTGGAGATACTGAAGGGAACCAGGTGGTCAAAAACGCACACCCTCAAGGAAATTGCACTCTAGAAGAGAAAAGAGATTTTTTTAAAAAGATAAATAGAACACAAACCAGCACAGATGGTGATGAATACTGCAGAAGAAAACACATCAGGGAAGGAGGATACAGAAGGGTACAATGGCTGGGGCTGGGAGCAAGGGATTATTTTCAACAGAGTGGCGAGGGGAAGTTTCACTGAAAAGGTGACCTGTGAACTAGGCCCTAAAGGAGGTGAAGGAGCAGGAGCAAGTATCATGGACACACAGGGGAAGAGCTCTGCAGAGGGAGGGGACAGGCAAGTACAGAAACGCCAAGGTGGGAGAGGTCCCATTGCTCCCCTTGTAGGAGGGACAGTAAAGAGCCCAATTTGGGCAAATGGAGGTGGAGAAGTATGGAGAGAACTGCAATGGATGTGACAAAGGGCCAACACATTGGCCTTGTCACTCTTGTTGACACATTGGCCTTTTTCCTTTCTGGAGATGGAAAGATCTAGAGGCTTCCCAGGAGAGGACAAAACCTGATAATAATATCCATCCGCAAACCCTCTTCTGAGGAGGCCGACTGACTCACGGGGTGGATCTTGTTACACGTATGTCGGACATGCTCCTCTCCATAACTCATAATTAGGCACATATGGGAAACATTCCATTAGAAAATAGGGTCTGGCAAAATATGGGTCTGGGTCTACCTGAACCTCACAAATCACAAGGCACCATAGGAGTCTGACCTCCAGAATGTGGCAGAAAGCAAGAATCCACAGACAATGCCAGAGTCTGATTTTCCAGCTCCGAGAAAAATTGAAGTTGACAGCTGTTCTCCAGAGACCGATCTAAAAGAGGCAAAGTTCAGTAGCTGCTCAAAGTGTAACTTCCCTTTCAAGCAAGCCTCCAGAAACACAGAAAGTAAGCGAAAGCTTAACACTCATCACCAAAATTGAAACAGTAAATCCAAGTTCAGGTGTAAAGACAGCCAAAAACAATTGCCTTATTCTCTTCATTCCATGGAAAAACACATTTCTTACATCTTCCCAATATACAGTAAGCCTTCAGTATTTACTGAAAGAATAAAGGAGCCTTTAAGCCTCCCCACCAGAAGCTGACTTTGCAAACGGGGCCAGCATTCCATGACCATGTTCTGGAAGCCTTCCATCCTAGCAGGCTCCCGATACGATATCACTCACCTTCCTCCTCCCAAATAGTCACTCAGCAAGGAGTTCTAGATGACTGGAAGTTGAGGACAAGATGATAACACTAAACATTAAGCCGTTCAATTCACTGATTCCTTAGCAGTGCATTCAGCCAATCAAGAGAAAGAATGAGAGCAACACCGCCAAATGCAAAGACCCTCCTCAGTGGCCCGCTGACATGCAAAGGCCCTCCTCAGTGGCCCGCTGACATGCAAAGGCCCTCCTCAGTGGCCCTCTGACATGCAAAGACCCTCCTCAGTGGCCCTCTGACATGCAAAGACCCTCCTCAGTGGCCCGCTGACATGCAAAGGCCCTCCTCAGTGGCCCGCTGACGCTTTTCTTGATGGACATCACCGCATACCTGGGAGCCACCCCGGAGGACATTCCAATGGATGGCAAAGCCCACGGCCTTCCACGTCTGGCATCAATTCCTTAGGCTTTGCCAACCATCCCTCCCAAACTGTATTCGGGAAATAACCTTGAATACAAGAATTCCCACTGATAAACAGAGCCTGTCAACGGTAACATATGAGCACCTTACAGGAAATTTTCACTTCATTTTACTAATGCTGAACTAGTGAAATCTTACCAGTCACAAACAAAAGGTCAATCAGTTCATTTTAAAACACTGCCATTTCTATTTTCAACATGTTCCTAATTCTTAGTCTACGGCAGGAAAAATGGGTGTCAGACACTGCTTTATCTTATAGCCTGTTCCCAGAATGCAGTAATTGGACCAGGAGAGGTATTAGTGCTATAACTCTATATAATCCTTTATTGTGGCTCACATAGGCTCTTTCAGACTATATGTGACAAAACACATCCAACAAGTGAAATGGAAGTTGACCACTGACCAATCAACTTATAATACACCTTTGAAGGTAAGTTCATAAATTAGAGTCTACCTACAATTCCTATTAAACAGTGTGACTGCCCTGCTCCTATCAGATTTCCAAATCTGTTCTATTACTCAGTGCATTATTCAATAAATAACTATCGACATGAAACACTTTATCTCGACACCTGCATGGAAACACGAGCTGAGAAGAAGATAACATTTTGACCACTGAGCATGCTGCCAGGCAGATCTTCTAGTGAGAACAACTCTTAGATAACCAATTCCAAATGCAAGATGTCGGATATTTATGGCTAATATCATGAAATGTGACATTATTGAAAAGCAAGTTTTACCCAAGTGATTTTTTTTAACTTTAAAAATATAGAACACTTCATGAATTTGTGTGTCATCCTTGTGCAGGGACCATCCTAGTCTTCTCTGTATCATTCCAATTGTAGTCTACGTGCTGCCAAAGTCAGCATGCCCAGGTGCTTTATAAAAAAAAAAAAAATGTGGCCAGGCACAGTGACTCATGCCTGTAATCCCAGCACTTTGGGAGAGCGAGGTGGGTGTATTGCTTGAGGTCAGGAGTTCGAGGCCAGCCTGACCAACATGGTGAAAGCCTGTCTCTATTAAAAATAAATAAATTAGCCGAGCGTGGTGGCGGGCACCTGTAATCCCAGCTACCTGGAAGGCTGAGGCAGGAGAATCGCTTGAACCCAGAAGGCGGAGGTTGCAGTGAGCCAAGATTGCTCTGCTGCACTGCAGCCTAGGTGAGAGAGTGAGACTCTATCTCAAAAAAACAAAACAAACAAAAAAAAAAAAAACAGAAAGAAAAAATGTGAACTTTATGGTATAAAAACAAAAAAAATGAGTTGTGAGATTTATTTAATTTTGCACTGCAAGGGAAGGATCATTCTAAATGAGATTCTTCTCCATTTTCAATTAAAAGAAACAACAGCTATTGTTATAAAAAATACCTCAACAAGTACAGGAATCCTCACAATTCAGGCTCCATGCAGCCACTGCCCCAGAAGAAACAACAGATCAGTATGTCAAACTCTAACACTAAAACATATTGCATTTAATGACACCACATTTGGCCTCTCATTCAGAATTCAGCATATTCTTTCCAAACAGAGGAAAATAATCCCTACTACAAGGAAAGGGTTAAGGCTGTCCCAAGTGTTGGCATGCTACAAACCAAGTAAGGTGGAGCAGCCACTCTGAGATCGAGTTATCCAAATGCAAGGGCCTAAACCCATCCTGTTCAGGTCCCAAACGCCTCTGCCCTCAGTCAAGGGGGCACTGGTTCTCAGGGAGGACACACCTTGTCAGAAAGGACAATTCCCAAGGAGACAGGGTTCAGGAACTAAAACATCAAACATGATCTGGATGGAAATCTACACTGAAGTGGTGAAGCTGGGAGAACATCCGGAGCTGAGATGGCTGGTACACAGAGATCTCCAGTATGGAAAGCACAAATGTTTCATTTAGGTCTGGGTAGAAAGCTATATCTATCAGGCCTTCATGTTGTAGAGTTAAAAATCTGGGGCGAGCTATATTATTCTATCTTTCTGGATTTCTCACATAATTGTCAAACTTTATTCTAGCTGACATTTTTATGATTATCATGCATATATTGCAAAGCGCACAAAACCAAAGTGTACAGCTCACATTTTCATAAAGTGGACCCATCCATGAAGGTGTCTAACTGAAATCTAACGTAGAGACATGAGTTCAGTCAGTCTGTATGTGCACGATTCTAACAGCAGTAAAGACCCGATCTAAAGGCTGTCTAGCTTCAGACTGAAAATTGTAAAATGGAAACACATTCACCACTTCTGCCTACAAGGACACCCCTACCACACTAGAAAGGAATGTAAAAATATGCAGTCAGTTTAAAACACACACACACAACTAGGAATGGAATCATTAGCTAAGATGTGGGGTTGTCTTTTTTCTAAAATAGACTTCTTTCTGCTTTTGCCAGAGAAGTTGAACATGCCTCCAAGACGCCTTCTGAGTCTGAGCTGCAGTGAGAGAGAAGCCCGCCCACAAGAGGGGCTGCCGCCTAAGGAAGGGCCCTGGCCTGCGAGGCAGGAAGAACGGGCTCTACCTTCACAAATGGTTTCTCAGAAGATACGTCAATCCATTTTTAAAATAATAATTCAGTTTAATAAGAGTGTCATTATGTCAGAGAAACAGAGCCACTAGGAGACATATAGAGATTTATGATAAGGGATTGGCTCACACAACTATGGAGTCTGGCAAACCCCAACACCAGCAGCAGGAATGGGCAAGAGGGCCAATGGTATGGTTCCAGTCCAAAGGCCGGCGGGTTGGAAACTCAGGAAGAACCATTGTTTCAGTAGCTCTGAGGGCGGGAAAAGCTAATGTGCCAGTTTGAAGGGTGTCGGGCAGGAGGAGCTCCCTCTTACTTGGCAGAGGGTTGTTCTGGTCAGGACTTCAACTGTTTGATGGGGCCGCCCGCACTAGGGAGGCCACCTGCTTTCCTCACTCTACTGATGCAGATGCTAACCTCATCCAGAAATGCCCTCGCAGACACTCAGAATAATGTTCAACCGGATGCCTGGGCACCCCATAGCCCTGTCGAGTTGACACAGAAACTTAACTATCACAATCACATATTAGGTAGGGCAGAGATTTGAGTGTCTTGATAGCTTGGCTGGGTATAGAAATCTAAAGTGTCACTTTAGTGGTCTGTGTTGCTATTAAGAGACTCAATTTCATCTTGATTGTTTTCTCTTTATAAATAGGCTTTTTGAAATGTCTTTATGTTTTAGAAATAGTATTCTATAAAGAAAAATATTTAGTATTGTATAATGAAAAATTTTGGTATGTGTCTCTTATTGTTTTGGATACTTGGGTACCCTTTCAATCAGAAACCTTTTTTCTTAGAGTTCTAGGAACCTTTTCTGTATAACTTGTTAATAGTATCTTTCTCTGGTTTCTGTGGAACTCTTAATAGTTGGATATTGGCCTTGTATTTGTACTATTAGGTCTCTTTTATTTTGCATCTTGTTTTTTTTTGGTTTCACTTTCTGGGAAATTTGCTTAGCTTTATTTTTCACTTCCTTTTTTTTTGCAATATTGTAGTTATGCTAGCATACTTCCAATTGCCAATAGCTATTTTATTCTGTTTCCTTCTTAGAAATGCCATCTTATTCTTGTTTTATGTGAATGTGTTGTCATCTTATGAGTCTGAGGATATTAGCATTAGCATTACTCCAAACTCTAAAATATTCTTTTAAAGTTTGCTGTACTGTTTCCTCAGGTCTCCCCTTTCTTTTGTATTCATTTAAAAATCTCTTTTTCCTGGTGGCCAGATAGCAAGCCTCACTTCTCAGTGAAGGACTTTTAGATATGAGTGTATGAGGTTTGTATGGGTGCCCTGGGAATACTCCTTGCTGTGGGTGTAGCAGCCTGGCTGTGTAAGATTTCGGTGTAACTAGAAGAGGGGGGCTTGTGAGAGAGGAACCATGTTTCTTTTATGAAGGCTTTTTTAGGAAGCCTCTTACTGCAAGATGTTCTTCAACAATACAAAACAGTAATCAAGAAACAACCCCCCACCCCACTCCCCAGTAGTATCTAAATATCAAGAAAGCAGTGAGAAAGTTCTGGGATGACCACTTTACAGCAACACATTGACAGGGCAGCCAGTTCATCTGGCAAGAAGATGGCGGGCTGCGGAGGGGAAGGGGTAAAACCTTCAAAAGAATTAAAAACACAAAGAGTTCAAAGTGGTTGCCTTTGGTGGAACAGGACTGGGATGGCACAGAGGGGCAGGAGATTATTGATTTTCATGATAAGCACTTCTAAACTATTTGAACTTTTAACTACCTACATGTGTTATTTTAATAATACTTTAATGTAAAAAAGTAGTATCCAGATATAACTGTCAAGGGACAGCCCATTCTTTTAGCTAAGTTTAGAACTGGTCATACATAAGGAGCTTTTTTTAGAACATGAAATCAGACTAAAGACCCAATTTGTTTCTATACTGCTTCTACCATAAAAGAACTAGTAACTACTCATATCTGCTATCACTCCCCACAATCACTTCCTTTTGCCAGGGGCAACTGACACCTAGATCATGGAGAAAAGAAGGGGAAACTGTCATCTGCCCCATAAGAGTCTAACAAGAAACACACATGAGTACAGCACTCAGAGTGCAACGTTTGTATGTATTCCTTTGAGATGAGCAGGCTGGCTTTCAGCACAGGAGTCTTTACCCTAAAACTCACCCCACAGGGAAATCGAAGAGTCCAGTTCTTCCCCTTTAAACGGAAATCACTTTATTCTAAAAAGTATTTGCTCTTATTAAGTTCTCTTGCTTCCTTTCATCCTCCACAAAATTCCTAGAACATCTCTCTTTCTTCTTTTCATCAGACCACATCCTTCTCCTCTTCTGAGCCAACAGTCCAAGGGGTCATCTTCTCCAACAAGCTTTTCTCTATTCATGTCTACCCAAAGTGTACAATCTGTAATCCATCCTTTATTTCAACATTCTGTGTGTGTGTGTGTGTGTGTGTGTGTGTGTGTGTGTGTGTGTGTGTGTTTGTGTGTAAGAGAGAGAGAGTATTAGAGACAGACCACGGGGACAGACAAAGGCAGAGAGTCAGAGAGAGAAAGCAATTTCTTGTCTTGTACTGTGAGCTCTAGGCTGGTCACATAAAATATTTATTATCTTAACCACCTCTCCACGCCTTGCAGGTGGAACGCTCACTGTACAACTCAGACCAACAGCACAGTGCCCTCTACTGGCCAGCCAGCATAGCAGTGTTTTCTGCAAAGTAAACAACACTGGGGGCCTGCGCCAGATGAAGTTCAAGTTCTTCATCAATGCTCTAATAAGGATCCTCAGAGAAGCGATGTTTAGCCTTAGAACTGTAATAAGCCTTATTGCATTTGGTTCTTGCATATTCACTTATAGCCACTTAATTTTAAAACACAAAGTACTATAATTCATTCCTACGTAATTCTAAAATGTTTAGTCATCTTTTCATTTCATTTACTCATTAGTTTACCCAGAAATCAGAGGAGGAGAATATTAAATGTTGTGGGGACTGGATGCAATTTGTATACAACATGTATACAATTTGGGAATCTTGCTTTAAGAAAAATACAGTGTTACAAAAACAAAATTGGGCACAGAAGTGAAGTTTACTTATAATGAAAAAAAATCACAACATATTACAAATTCATGAAGGCTGAAAACTACAGCACTTTATCCAGAAAACATACTATTTTTATTAAATACTACAATATTAATATGAATAGTCTATAATACTTCCCCTTCCATATTTTTAATTTTATTTGTATGGATAGTTTCTTAGAAAATTTTGTAAATAGTTTGTATAGAAAGAATAGAGAATTCATTCTTTCCGTTAGCTATAATTGATCAATTATTTTTAATTGATCTTTTGGTAAAGATTCTTTCAGCTCTGCAACTTATCAACATATGTCAGGTAAATTTTTATGATCGTTGTCAAGTTTAGAGGAATTGCTATGAAATTTCCTTCGTAAGTGAAACTTAAAATCTAGCTTCTGGCTCCACACATTTCAAACACTGTCTCTCCACTATGACTCACATACTTCAAGTATAACATACCACACTGGTATTTTGATACTTCTAGAAATGCTACACCATATCATAACCTCAGGTGCAGAAGTGGCCAGGAAGAATATTTCTGGTCCTTATTTCTATGCTGAGAGAACTAATAATTTACCTGTTCACAAAAGTGACTGAACAACATGTAAATACATCTCTAAACCCAACAAAATGTTATTTCCAACTCAACTTTCCCTTACCCAGGTCCCCAAAACATGCCTCCTAACAGAAGAAGGATGAGAGAGGGGGAAGTTTGGGTGAAAAGACATTGTGTTCTTACCCCAAGCAAGGCTCAAGTCTATTAAATTATACAAAAATAATTGGCCATGTTGACTGGCACGGTCCCTTCTGGGGCCCTGGGGCAGACATCCTGAAGTGTAAATACCATTAGCTTCCAGAAAATCTGCTTATGTGGGTATATGCATCATCTAATAAAATATGTAAGTGATTTACATGTGGTTATTTTAATAACAACCTATATACATTTCCAGACTTTTCTCCAAGTTTATACAATCTTACATAGATGTCTCAACACACATATTTACACAGAGGGTTGCCAATGTTCCACGAGTATGAGACATTATGCCATTTTCTGAATTTTTTTCTCTCTCAACAATATTGCAAAATCCTTGCAAGCCAATTGTACTAATTCTTATTCATCCTTTTTAATGGTGATATAATATTCCATGATTTATTCAGTCATTCTTCTATGATGAGCATTTACTTTATTTCCAGGCTTTGTATACTATAAGACATGTCTCAATGAAGACCCATGTTCATATGTCCATGAATACTGATGAGTTTGATTTGAGATCAATTCTCCCGAAGTGGAATTAATGAGTCTAAGGGTCACGTGGTTGTTAAAAATTAAACTACCATCCACACTGCATTCATATTTCCTAAGTTCCTACCTAATGTCTTGTTTCTGTTCCTAGAGGAGCATAAATTTTAATATATAGTAGATAACATGCTAAAAGGATTTTAAAACTTCACATTTCTAGCAGCAATGTGTTGGAGTATTATTTGCATGCATATTCCTGCCAGCAACAGATATAACAGTTTTTTTTTTACAGTACTCAGTCTTATGTCAAGTAAGACATCACTGCCACATTAATTTGCATTTCCTTGACTGCTAATCAAGTTGAATAGATTTTCATACATTTGTGAGCCGTGTCATCTCCTCAGACACTTGGCCCATTTTCCCACTGGTTTGTTGATCTTTCCAGTGTCCGTTTGCAAAGCCTCTTGGAACTGTCTCTTAACTCTATTTTATATTATGTAGTTTACATTTAGTAGTTTTCTAGATCACTTATTTGTATATCAAGTTTTTAATGGCACCTTTGATGTACAAAGAGGTACTGGACATTGGACATGTTCCAAAATATTTATAGCACCTTGGATTAGTATTAAGAAGTTCTTCCCCAACCTCATTATATATGTAATGGCTAAGACTGTCTTTACTAATTTTTTTATATCAGTCTTTAATTTCTGCAATCAGAATTTATTTTCATATATGATAAAAGATAGAATTCAGTTCTGACTTCATCCTGACACACAGCCACTTATTTAAAAATGGTACCAGCACAGCCTGGCACAGTGGCTGACACCTGCAATCCCAGTACTTTGGGAAGCCAAGGAGGGAGGATCACCTGAGGTCAGGAGTTCTGGACCAGCCTGGCCAACATGGTGAAACCCTGTCTCTACTAAAAATACAAAAATTAGCCGGGCATGGTGGCACATGCCTGTAATCCCAGCTACTCAGGAGGCTGGGGCAGGAGAACTGCTGGAACCTGGGAGGTGGAGGCTGCAGTGAGCCAAGATCGTACCACTACACTCCAGCCTGGGTGACAGAGCAAAAATTCTTCTCAAAAAAACAATGACAATAACAAAACACAAACACACACACACACACACACAAAGAATGGTACCAGCACAATTATCCACTCCCTTTAACTGAGACATCACTCTTCAATATATTGGCATGTATTTAGTTTTGTGAATACCTTTGTCAATTCCCAACCAATATCACATTAATTTACAATAGTTTTATACATGTTCTGGCTCTTGGTAAGGTAATATCTCCCTCTACACAATATTATTCCTTACCAAAATTTATATAGAGATATATAGATATACACACACATACTTAGTTTCCTATTTATAAGTTTTATATATAAAATAAGTTATTTTATATATATAATATATATTTTATATATTATATATACTGTACTGTACTGTATATATACACACACAGGTTAAATATCCCCAATCCGAAATTTGAAATGCTCCAAAATCCAAACCTTTTTGAGCACTGACATGACACCTTTGCTTTCCGATGGTTCAATGTACACAAACTTTGTTTCATGTACAAAATTATTTAAAATATTGTCTAAAATAACCTTCAGGCCAGACACGGTGGCTCACACCTATAATCCCAGCACTTCGGGATTACAGCGTCACGGTGTCACAGTTGCTGCTCCCCTTTAGATCCACAGCCGTGTTCCACACGAGGAGAAACAGAGAACTGGGCAGCTCAATCGGGAAGTGGAGCTTCCTCAGATGCCCTCAGCAGCCATCGCGTCGGCCAGAACTCTGTCTCACTGAATGTTTCCAGTTTCAAAGTTTTCCAGCTGAGCACATCTGGCACAAAACTGGCGGGCAGTATCTGCCTTGATGCCTTTTTCTGAATTAAGCAAATGTCCAAGACATGGCCTCGTGGCTTCCATACATGAGGTCGGCCAGGTGGTACATCTGGCCCCAGTCCACCCTATAAGGGAGTCAAACTGGGACTATTCTATATCTTGCATAAATAGGAAAGAGCAGAAATATTAATGGTTTGTGTCTGAGGCACGACAAAAAAAAGCATGTACCCATTATACCATCCATAGAAATGAATGACCTAGAATCAGGAGCTAAAAATCTGTCAGCTCCCCTCGAATAAGTCCCACTCAACTAGAAAATCAACAACCTTCAGCAGGCACAGCGGAACAGCTCTCTCATCATTAGGTATTATCTAGGAGAAACACACAATTGGATTTTCAACAAAGCTAAACATAACTGTCCTTTATAGGAAGCTGTAACCAAACGCTTGTTAGATCCAATTTCCTCAGAATAACCAAAGCCTGATCGGGGACATGGAAAGCTGGTTTCTAATCCCTGCGTCAGCTTGGAGAAGCTGCTTGACTTTTCCACACCTCTATCTCTACACTCTGCCCTGGAGGCCACCATTTTTCCTTTCTCTTTCGCAGGCCTTGTGAAGTTGCAGTTAATTTATAATTCTAGAGCAGGAAAGAACGCCTGCCTGTACAGGAGAATACAAAGGAAGGCAAGAATATGTCTGATACTAATAATATCTTGTTAATGATATTTAATATTATCATAGAATATGATATAGCATATATTGTATATAATAATATTAAGTCATGTAGAGCCATCAACATGGTAGCCAGCTGGCAACAGTTTTGAAAGGGAAATAAGTGAGTAGGCTTTCCTGGTAATGTCCACCAGAACTGCACATGTGTGCAAAACAGGGATGTGTACGTCCTTCTGGATACAGATTCAGAACTATAATATCTCTAGAGAGATACAGTCTCTAGGTCAGATACACTGAGAACAAAAAATATAAAGGGTTAAACGAGTGATAAAAGTGAAGGTACTTACATCAGGTTGTGTTTTAAGAAGTCTATGAAGTTAAATTACACGTGTGAAGGTGACTTGAATATGTATAACCAGTTATGAAACACAAAATGATTTTACTAATCAGACTTTAAAACTAATATCAGACATTAAGGTTATATGAAAAGCAAGAAAGAAAATAATGGTCTTATAAAAGGAAAAATAAATCAAGTGGGTTTATGTGGTTTTGAGAAAAGAAACTGGAAGAATAAAGGGTATACATCGATAGATCTCGTGAGAGAGGGAGAGAGATTGATTAACAGGCATTTCCAGTGGGTTGTGACCACCACCACCCCCGAAAAAACAAATCCTACTTAACAAATCTAATAGACGTTTTATCATCTGCAAACTTGAGACTGGAGTCAAAGCAATTTCAGATCCATTCAATCCAATAATTCTAAAACCAACACAGACACTACTTTTAGTAAAGTGACTACTCTCAAGTTATCTCACATAAGAAAGAGGAAGATGGGTAAGAGCAGTAATTTCTCCAACAACTAAACAATAACTGTAAATTCTCACTAAAAAAAATACAATTCTGAGAATACAGACCAAAGTTAATGGTGTCTGATGGCCTTAAGCCGACTGACCCAAGCAAAGATTTAGAAGTAATGAGAACAATAGCCTGGTTTAGGGACATGCACTTACTAGCAAGGGGACCATAGATCATTATACATGATCTTTCCCATCACACTATAAAGTGACTCTGTCTGAACACAGTATACTTCTTTTAAAAAAAAAAAAAAAAAAAAAAAAAAAAAAAAGGAAAGGAAAGATTTTTAAAAATTGTTCTCAATAAATAATCTCCTAACTACAACTTCTGAAAAAACATAAATACATGTTAGATGAAAAATGATTTTTTTTTTTTTTTTTTTTTTGAGACAGAGTCTCGCTCTGTCGCCCAGGCTGGAGTGCAGTGGCCGGATCTCAGCTCACTGCAAGCTCTGCCTCCCGGGTTCCCACCATTCTCCTGCCTCAGCCTCCCGAGTAGCTGGGACTACAGGCGCCGCCACCACGCCCGGCTAGTTTTTTGTATTCTTCTGAGTAGAGATGGGGTTTCACCATGTTAGCCAGAATGGTCTCGATCTTCTGACCTTGTGATCCACCCATCTCGGCCTCCCAAAGTGCTGGGATTACAGGCTTGAGCCACTGCGCCCGGCCGAAAAATGATTTTTAAATAAGAGGGTACCATTCAGTTCTATCTCTTCCAAATCCTATACCAATTACCAATCTACAAATAATTCTGTCAGTATAATACCTAATCCTCATACCATCTATATAGACAATACTGAATACTGACAGTATTCCATGCAAAACGGGACTGGGGTAGCAGGGCAGTGGGGCAAGAAAGTACCAGTGAACAACTCTCCACTGGAATGAGGCAGAGGGAAGCAGACTGCAAATCCCCCTGGGTTCCTTCCAACATGCTCTCTAGTGCATTGCATACCCATGGACGTGACAGAATCATCTCTTACAGCTCGAGGAGTTCAGATAGAGAACGTTACTTCACAGTGCTTGTAAACATTTGGATAATCATCAACAAAGGACAATCCCAAAAACCTACTGGAGAAGTTTTTTTTTAACATCTACATGCCTTGTTTGGCTCTGAGCTGCTATCTTGCCCCCAGTGTGTATGCACGCACATCTTTACGCCTCTACCTACCGAATGCTGGCAACAGGCTCAGAGTCACATGCTACAGCAAACTTGCCATTAAGTATTCCAGCTTTATCCGGACTTTAGTTTTCTTCACAACTGACTGTATGACTATCCTTTTCAGCATCAGAGTGTGTGGCACCTGATCAAACTCTGAAAGATCCACAAGAGGAAATATCCAGAGTGTTTAATTATTTTCCCAACATCTTACTCCTTCCAAGAGGGAGTTATTTCTTTCTACTGAGCACATGAGGTCTTGTCCTGGCCCCGGGTGTAAATGGAGGCTGAGTTCTTGTGGATTTGGATCCTCCAAATGCCCAAGGGTAGCACCAGTACCGAGTGTCTCATCCAGAAAGCAAACTTCCATCTCAGCACAACTCCTGCAGCTGGAAAGTTCTGTATGAACACTGCTTCACGGGTTCGCTCCGTTAGCATGCCGACCACCCTTTCCCACCTCACGAACTGTAGGACTACTTCCCTTTTCATTCCACTCTCTAACAGGCTGCTCTCCTTGGGTATGTCATCGATTTCTTCTCAACCAGTATGCATTTCCACAGAAGGAGCCTCGGACTTGGTCTCGATGCTGCACAGGGCAACCAGGCCGAGTCTGGCTAAGCTGTCATCAACTCATCACACAACTTTGCGTAAGTCGCTGTTTGAACTATACAGGGAGGGGTGAGGAGTGAAGCCAGGTGGCAGCTCCTGTCTCTTCTAGACCCAATATCAGAGAGGCGTTTCCACCCAGGCAGTACACTGATCCCACGTGCATAGTCCTGGACATTCTGCCCCCGCTTGGACACCTCCATGACAGCTCTCTCCCTTGGACAGCTCTGAATGCTCAAAAGCTCAGTCAAGTCTTCCCCAAGTGGTCTCTTCTTAAGCTAATAAACAAAACCACCACTCGGGTTTGACAATGCCTCTTGCAATGCATAGCAAAACAACATCCGTGAAAACACCCACTATACCTACACACGATTGTACTAGAAACCAGAACCCACACAATGCCAGCCTCCAGGTGTGTGAGTCTAGAGCACGGCACGCAGGCCATGACGCTGTGCAGTGCCAAGTATGACAGCCATAACAAGCAGGTGTTACGACGCGCGCACGCAGTCACATCTGAGTCCAAAGGACAAGTAGGAGTGAATTCGTCAGCATTCCAGGTAGAGGATCCACCCGCTACCACTGTTCTTCTGAATGTTATCATAGCAGTTACTATTTGTAGCTACTATTAGCAGCTTAAAAAGTTAACTTGCCCTGTATCACCCAAAAGCAAGTGACAGAGGCCTGCTTCACACTCCTGTCTGCCCTACCCCAGACTCGGAATCACTTTCATTGGGTTCTAGTCCCCTGTGAGAATCAGATGACAATAACAGATACCCTCCACAGTTTCAATACTTGACAGTAAATTCATCTTCCCAATGATTAATCGATGATGAGCTTATAACGAGGCTCGATGAGGATTTATCTGAATTAAACTATGTAGCCAAATATCTCCCATTTATTTCTCCTTTTTCACTGCCAGTGTCATCATGGCCTATTGGAAACCCTCACCACATCACACCTCCTAATTGCCTGAATCTATTCACAATGACACATGACTGCTGTCTGACATGCCACACAGCATGTTTAAAAACACCCCGTGATCCAAATCATAGCCAGCATTTGAGAATTTATTTTTGAGGCGTTTGACATTACTTCAGAGGGTTGCTTTTTAACTAACAGAGTTTGGAAGCGAAGCCGGGGTATGGGATCTGAATTTGCATTGTTAATAAATTCACAACGCCTCTCTTGAGCTCCCCATCCTGTAATTAAAGGGTGCAACACTTGCTTCCACGCAATGTCTTTCCAATGGTTGCTCCCTGTCCAGTGCAAACCTCTGCTTCAGACACGCATGTCTTTCTGTGTCCTGAACTCACCCTCCTTTCTTCTGGTCCTACTCCTTTCTGGAAAACCCTGGGCTGTTCTACCATCCAGTAAGCCATCTCCTCAGAGCCCCAGGGGACAAATCCCCCTTCCCTGAAGTCTGGGAAAATGACCTCGCCCATCAGCATTGAGCTTTATGTTACCTTCCATTACAAGTCATCCACGGATGTGTGTCTTGTCTCCATTTGATTATAAATAACAGAAGCCTTCCCCTAACATATTATAGTTTAATAACTATGTTTTCTTATTTTCTGTACCCTAATGCTCTGGCCCCTGAGGCCTCACTGACCCTGGGAGGGGACAGCCCGTTCTAGGGCTAATTCCTAGAAACAGCAAACAACTTGCCAGGGAATATGTCTTTCACATGCAAACCAACCGATCCAAAGTTTGTGCTGTGCCTCCCAACGGCCTCCCTTAAGAAACTCTCGTTCATCAAGCCTTCCCTGATCATCCCAGAGCCAGATGCCACACAACCAGAGCAGCCCGTATGTCCAGAGTTCACTGAAATTACCCATACCAGCCAATTCCAAACTTGCTCACCCCACCTTGCCCTTCGCACGGAAACCACACTTCCTAAGCCACCTGGAGCTCCCGTGTGTGGCCCTGCGTGGTGTGCCAGCCTCGTGTTTCTAGGGAACTGTGAGTACAAACTTCTTGCTGATGTCTGCAGGTCTTAACATCCTTGATTAAAACAAATCCCAAGTACATGTTGAAACACGTGACTTCTGCATCTCTTTCA
Source organism: Rhinopithecus roxellana (assembly GCF_007565055.1). Taxonomy (NCBI): domain Eukaryota; kingdom Metazoa; phylum Chordata; class Mammalia; order Primates; family Cercopithecidae; genus Rhinopithecus; species Rhinopithecus roxellana. The sequence goes on along the minus strand of NC_044566.1, from coordinate 68,505,320 downwards.
TGCCTCCCCTTTCTGCCCAACCACACTTCTAAAATAGTATCACATCATCGAGTAGGAGTCAAGTATGTCAAAGAAATACGAACATGGGTTGAAGAAGACAGGCACTCAAGTTTAGTTTTTCAGAAGTGAAAAAAATACATAAGGCGTACCAATGAAAAAATGCACAGGGAATATATTTACATGCCTCAAAAATGTCAAAATACACAAAAATGTTTTAACTTAAAATTATATATATTGGGGCCAGGTGGCTCACGCCTGTAATCCCAGCACTTTGAGAGGCTGGGGCGGGTGGATCGCTGGAGTCCAGAAGTTTGAGATCAGTTGGTGCAATGTGGCAAAACCCCACCTCTACAAAAAGGACAAAAAAATTAGTCAAGTGTGGTGATGCACGCCTGTGGTCCCAGCTACTCAGGAAGCTGAGGTAGGAGGATCCCCTGAGCCACAGAGGTTGCAGTGAGCCATGACTGCACCACTGCACTCCAGACTGGGCAACAGAGTGAGACCCTGTCTCAAAAAAAAATTATATATTGGGTCTCAAGTTACCACTGTTATTACTCTCATGGTCTTTATATTCTGCTTTAATTCCATTTCACTTTAGTTCATTTCTCTAACACTGCAAGAGTACTCCACACAATATTATGGAGCTAATCCATGCCTGCAGTGTAACACTGATGCACTGTTTTAATTGACTAAGACATTTAAAACCTTTGGTAAGTTTAAAGGTGTTATTTCAATGAGACAAATCTTACCTGCATATCCCATGATGTTACACCTGAATATTTCAATTACACCTTCAGAAAAGCTCTACAATAACATAATTGAGTTCACTCGAATTCTCTAGGGCAAACAAGAGAACTCTCTCCCTAGCAGCTTCTAATAACTTGTGTGGAACCTTGCTCACCCTATTGTGCCTTTCTTCCAAGTTCAGGGAAACAGGAATCTTACTGATCTGTACCATACTTCAAGATAAGAAGGGAGCAGGCAATACATTTTTGGAGGGCACTTTGATAACTATAAAATGAAGGATTTAGGAGGAAACAATCTACTCTTCCCCCATGACACACACGCCTTGGTGAACCATGGAGTTGTCATGTTTGGGGAGTTTCAGCTGTGCTGCCCTAGGACTAGGGGGTAGCATAGCTGTCCTCTGCCCTTGCTGTCTTCTCTGCCTGGTATCTTCCTCCCACCCTGCTCTACCTCCTCCTTCTCACATCTTAACACAATCATCGCCTCCACAGTAGGTTGCCCATTGGTCTTCCCCCACCCTATCCCAACTTTTCCTCATGTCTCCTGTTTATTTTCTTAACAGTTCTTACTATAATCTGAAGTTATCTAGTTCTGTGGTTTACTGTCTGTTTTCCTAACTGAACCAGCTCAGGGAAGTACTCTACAAACATTAAATAAAAGAGTACACTGGAGAGGAGAACCAGTACATGTCTTGGCAGAGTTTGAGATAATAGCCACACCATTCCTGAATGAATAGAACATGATGTCCCCAACGAGAAATTATTGGCATCCAACCTGGTAATTAATATATGCCCAGCAATTGACCTTTAAACAAATCTGCTAGATGAGCACCAACTTACAAAGGTGGAAACGCTCTCGAAGAAGGTGCTGACTGGCCCAGGCTCACGTAGCTACGCAATAGCTAAACCAAGATTCAACCCCCCAAACATGACAACACATGGTTCACCAAGGTGTCTGTGTCATCAGGGCCAAGCATGTCTGGCTCCAAATCTCACGTTCTGAAACATTCCACCAGATACAGATTCAGAACTAGGCATTATTTGTGAAGTAGGGTCTTACATATAGCTCTACCTGCAAGTCACACTCAAGACTCACCTCCCTCTTGGTTTGTTTCTGTGAGCAACACATTCACCTTTGCCAAGTCTTCCTTAAATGCTGCATTCAATCTAGTGAGAGTTACTATACACTAAGGTCTGGGCCCATAGTTGGCCTGAGGGAATACTAACATGTAATTAGGCCAGAATACAGGGCAACAATTGGCGTGGGATAGAGAATGGATCTTGGGGGCAGTTATCACCTGCCACGTGGAGATTCTATTTTATTGTCAAATATAAGGAATCTCAGTTTTACTTTCCTTAGGCAAAGTGTCCAT